>NC_092356.1:47541568-47871262 GCF_963676685.1 Mytilus edulis | reverse complement strand
GCCTCTAATGATACATGTATACGCCGAAAAAATTTCAACAGGTTAAAGTTGAAGCAATGATAACAGAATCCAATCGAATTATGTAAGTTTAATAATGAATAAGCCACATCGTTATAAATAATAAGGGTAAATTAGGAAAAAATCATTAGTGTATTTTGTTAATCATGTTCAAATAAACAATTGTTAACTAAACGTTTTGTAAGGATAACAAACACATATATGACACAGGCTAAGTTATATGGTCATAACTTAAAAAGGTTTTTGGTTATTTTGCTATGGTCCAGTTGTTCATTTTGTTGTTCTAAAATAATTGACTCAATTTGCCTTTGTACACTCTTTTACTTTATAGATGAAAACAATCATATGACATTTGTAAGTCTGTAAAACATCGTCTTACAGAATCAAAATATCAAAAATATATTATGTCAGCACAAAAGTGTTAACTTCTTAGCTTGTGTTATCGAGGACCTTAAAGGAATATCTAAAACTATAGACCTGGCTGATCTGATGAGTGAAGGCATTAAGTTTGTTCTGGTGTTGTTTCAAAGGCAGTGTAAATTATAGTATCCTTAATTTTACACTATCGTGTAATTAATTTATGAGTCTGTCAAATCTAATCGTATGACATTATACAAATATGATGTTCAGTGGTTGTCGTTCGTTGATGTGGTTCATAAATGTTGCTCGTTTCGCGCTTTTTATACAGATTTGACCATCGGTTTTCCCGTTTAAATGGTTTTACACTAGTAATATTTGGTGGCCTTTATAGCTTTCTGTTCGGTGTGAGCAAAGTATGACTTGGATCGAGAGTTGTCTCATTTACACTCATACGCTATCTTCTTATATTCATTAACTGACAATATTCATTTCCATAAATTTCATACATTTTGCAACTGTGTGTCGAATAAATTATAAATAAGTATGCAAAATGCTTATCTCTCTTAATAGCAGTTCAGAAAATGTCCTCCGTTATAGTATCATAAAAGAGGGGCGAAAGATACCAGAGGAACAGTCAAACTCATAAATAGAAAAAATAAACTGACAAAGCCATATCTAACAAAGAAAAAGACAAGCAGACAAATAATAGTACACAAGATACAACATATAAAACTTAAGACTAAACCAACACGAACCCCACCAAAACTGGAAATTTCTTCATGCATTACTAATATGTATATAACTTTCTTGATACTATTTCCTAAGCACTACGACAAAATATGTTTAGTTTCGATAGCATCTTATACACGGTATGGTGACGAAAACCTTACAAAACATGCAGGATTTCTGTTTTCTCTTTATCTATTTTTAATTTGTTTTACGAAATTTAAGAATATAAATGCACGTATCACTATTTTCGATTGTGATATGTTATATTTTCTAAAAGTGTTTTAGTTTTACTTTCTTTGTGATTTATAAATTTGACAACGGAATAATATAATGGCCGTGGGGTCCATAATTACGTTTTTGTTGGCGTCTTTGTCTGGTTTATTATAATGTTTATTTAAATTTTGTAGTCCATTCATTTTTTTTTTATCTGTGATATATGTTAACACAGTTTGGCCAATTATCATCTCATTGACTAGTTATGTCTGTTTTGGTTACTTCTTCTGTTTTGTCCTTACAACAGCATTATAAATAGTTGTCATACAAGTAGGAGGTTTAGCTTGCTATAAAATTAGGTTAAATCCGCCATATTCTTTTCTTCTTCGAAAATGACTATGACGGAAAATGAAAAATGGCTGTAGCATTTACATTATATTACTAATATATTTTTCATTTGGGCAACCGAGGTTGGAATTACTAAATGCTAAAAATTGTTTCCAAATTTCAGTAGAATTTATAAAAAAAAACCAATAAAGTAAATGTTGAATTAACCAAATCATTTTAACTTTACCTCACGTCTTGTATATTGAAGCAAGATTAAATAAACACACAAGAAAAGTCTTAATTTCATCCATTTCTCGTGATTTTTAAACATGTTTTCTTAGAATGCATTATCTTAGCCGTGTGTTGTACTTTGAATTTCGAACAACATTATGGCGGAAATAAATCATTTGACCAAGTTTACTACAAATCTGGGTTTTTTATTCTTCGAGAGAATGCAAAGGAAAAACATGAATATTTTTGATTGGTGTGACGATGTTTTTATTCCTAATTTTCAGCATTGGAAAAAGTGAAATCACAAAAATACTGAACTCCGAGGAAAATTCAAAACGGAAAGTCCCTAATCAAATGGCCAAATCAAATGATAAAACACATCAAACGAATTCATGGACAACAACTGTTATATTCCTGACTTTGAACAGGAATTTTCAAATGTAGAAAATGGTGGATTGAACCTGGTTTTATAGCGCTAAACCTCTCACTTGTATGACAGTCGCACCAAATTACATTATATTTACAATGATGCGTGAACAAAACAGATATAACAGGTAAAATTGTCAAAATACAGGTACAGTAGTCATCACAGTGTCACAATCTCAATTAAAACAAAAACAGTTGAAAGTTATGATTGTATGTAAGATGTAAATCATTCATTATCTTTCATTTTAGAATTCAAGAATGTTTCAAACTTATAAAACTGATTTTTTTTTTATTAAAAGTAAATAAATACAGGAAAAACTGGCACTTGCTTTGTACTCTTGTGACAAGCGTGATTTCAATATATCACATTGAATTATGTATATAACAATATAGCTATGTCGTTTGCTGTCTTATTGTCTTAATGTTCTCTTTATGTTTTATGTGGCTGTTTCTATATTTTCAGTTTCTTCTCTTTTTTATCAACATAAAAATGTGGTATGATTGCCAATGAGACCACTTTCCACAAAACAAAAATTGACACTGAAAATAACAACAACTGTTCTCCTTGTCGAAGACTTCTTGTGTATTGATATATTTGTTTCTTGTTTATGTTTCACTTCTTTTTGTTTGTTGTAATTTTACAATTTCGCTGCGTCAATTTTTCTGGTTTAACGTCACGTTACTAATCAAATGCTTCGTTTGATGATTTGAAAGATGTTGATTGTCTTTCTCATTCCTATTTGATTGATGCCACAGCTCATGGACGTTTTGTCTCCGATGGTATCACCAGCCCAGTAGTCAGCACTTCGGTGTTGACATGAATATCAATTACCTGCATATTGTTGTTCTGTGTGAGCCAAGGCTCCGTGTTGAAGGCCGTATCTTGACCTTTAATATTTTACTTTTATAAATTGCCATTTGGATGGAGAGTTGTCTTATTGGCATTCATTCCACATCTTCCTATACCTATATATGGTCATTTTTGTAAATTCACTGTTTGCGAAATGATGAATTATTATTAGATTACCTTAGCCGTATTTGGCACAGCTTTTTTGAAATTATGAGTCCTCAATGCTCTTCAATTTTGTACTTGATTTGGTTTTCAATATTTTGATCTAATAATAATTATATAATCTATATTTTTACATTTCACCGGGTTTACACTCGAACAAATATTTATCATCATATCAGTCTTATTCCACGATCATGTAATCAATCGCGATTTGTGGAAAACAACAATATATTTGTTCTGAAATTCTTGTTCACGGACGACAACATTTATAATCAATCGCGATTTGTGGAAATTGTATATCAAAACAACAATATATTTGTTCTGAAGTTCTTGTTCACGAACGACAAAATTTATAATTGTGCATGTAGTTTGAAATCGAAGTATATATTTTTATGCATGTAGTTTGAAATCAAGTATATGTTCCAATACTATCATTGCCAATTTTTAATATTTTAAAAAGAACTGGGCATTAATTATTTTGTTTTGTTTTGTAGAAATCTGCAATTGATCGGTCTATATTTTTACTACTATTAACAAATAATGAACAGAAAATGAGCTTATTCCATGCTTACATCTTATTCCCTGATTACATCTTTTCATATATAAGAGAAACACTTTCATGGATTGACCTTACATAAACTTTAATTAATGAACATTAATACACACAGACAATGAGCTTATTCCATGCTTATATCTTTTCATATATAAGAGAAACACTTTCATGGATTGACCTTACATAAACTTTAATTAATGAACATTAATACACACAGACAATGAGCTTATTCCATGCTTACATCTTTTCATATATAAGAGAAACACTTTCATGGATTGACCTTACATAAACTTTAATTAATGAACATTAATACACACAGACAATGAGCTTATTCCATGCTTACATCTTTTCATATATAAGAGAAACACTTTCATGGATTGACCTTACATAAACTTTAATTAATGAACATTAATACACACAGACAATGAGCTTATTCCATGCTTACATCTTTTCATATATAAGAGAAACACTTTCATGGATTGACCTTACATAAACTTTAATTAATGAACATTAATACACACAGACAATGAGCTTATTCCATGCTTACATCTTTTCATATATAAGAGAAACACTTTCATGGATTGACCTTACATAAACTTTAATTAATGAACATTAATACACACAGACAATGAGCTTATTCCATGCTTACATCTTTTCATATATAAGAGAAACACTTTCATGGATTGACCTTACATAAACTTTAATTAATGAACATTAATACACACAGACAATGAGCTTATTCCATGCTTACATCTTTTCATATATAAGAGAAACACTTTCATGGATTGACCTTACATAAACTTTAATTAATGAACATTAATACACACAGACAATGAGCTTATTCCATGCTTACATCTTTTCATATATAAGAGAAACACTTTCATGGATTGACCTTACATAAACTTTAATTAATGAACATTAATACACACAGACAATGAGCTTATTCCATGCTTATATCTTTTCATATATAAGAGAAACACTTTCATGGATTGAAATTTTATAACATAATTTTAAAATGGAGATAACCCAGACCATTTATTTTTTGAAAAGAATTTACAGTTTTATCTACATGTATCTTGTGATGAAGCAAGAAAACGGTTACAGGGATAACATTTCGGGAAGCATTTAAAGACGATCTTTCTTTACATTTTTTTTTATCGAAAGCTCTTTCTCTAGTGTTCTTTCAATTCACATAAAAGTGATTTTTTTCATTTATAATCATTACAACATCTGATAATTTCTCACAAATTTCATCCATTTCTCGTGATTTTTAAACATATTTCTTAAAATTCATTATCTTAGCCGTGTGTTAGATTTCGAACAATATTATGGCAGAAATAAATCATTTGACCAAATTTTACTGCAAATCTGTGTTATGTCTTCTTCCAGAGAATACAAATGATAGACATAAATATTTTTGGTTAGATGTTTTTATTCCTAGTTTTCAGCATTGAAAACAGTTTAAAGTTATAATTGTATGTAAGATGTAAATTATTCATCACCTTTGATTTTAGAATTCCAGAATGTTTTGAAACTTTTAATAAAGGGCAAAACCTGACACTTTCTCTTTACTCTTGTGACGAGCGTGGTTTCAATATATCACATTGAATTATGTATCTAACAATATAACTATGTCGTTTGATGTCTTATTTTTTTAATATTCTCTTTATTTTTTATGTGGCTGTTTCTTTATTTTCAGTTTCGTCTCTTTTTTTATCAATATAAAAATGTGGTATGATTTCCAATGAGACAAGTTTCTACAAGAGAGCAAATGACACTAAAATTAACAACAACTCTTTGTCGAAGACTTCTTGTGTAGTGATATATTTGTGTCTTGTTTATGTCTCATTTTTTAATACTTTTCTGTTTGTTTGTTGTAAATATACAATTTCTCTGCGTCAATTTTTCTGTTTTCAAGTCATCTTTTCAAATGCTTCGTTTGATGATTTGAAAGATGTTGATTGTCTTTCTCATTCCTATTTGATCGATGCCACTGCTCGTGGACGTTTTGTCCCCGATGGTATCAGCAACCCAGTAGTCAGACTTCGCTGTTGACATGAATATCAATTATATGGTCATTTTTATAAATTTACTGTTTGCAAAAGTATGTATTATTCGAAATACTTAGGATTTTCTCATCCCAGTCGTAGATTACCTTAGCCGTATTTTGCAAAACTTTTTGGAATATTGGGTCCTCAATGCTCTTCAACTTTGTACTTGATTTGGCTTTCAGACTATTTTGATCTGAGCGTCACTGGTGATTCTTGTGTAGACTTAACGCGCGTCTAGTGTATCAAATTACAAGCATGGTAACTTTGATAACCATTATCAATTATATATTTGTTTTAGGTCCGTTATATTCATATTTCGTAACAAGTGGCTTATATTTATAATATATTTACATTTCGCATTTCATCGGGGTTTCACTCGAAGAAATATTCATCATCATATCAGTCTGATTCTCTGATCATGTTATCAATCGCGATTTGTGGAAATTGTATATCAAAACAGCAATATATTTGTTCTGAACTTCTTATTCACGAACGACAAAGTTTATAATTATGCATGTAGTTTGAAATAGAAGTATATGTTCCCATACTACCATTGCCAATTTTCAATATTTTAAAAAGATCTGAGTTTTAATTATTTTGTTTTGTTTTGTAGAAAGCTGCAGATGATCAGTCTATATGTTTTTACTATTATTAGCAAATTTGATATGGAAATGAAATTCAATTGTGAACGTTTCATTTAAATGAAAAAAAATAGTAAACAGAAAATGAGATTATTCTATGCTTATATCTTTTTATATATAAGAAACACACTTTCCTGGATTTACTTTACATAAACTTTAATTGATGAACATTAATACACACAGAAAATGAGCTTATTCCATGCTTATATCTTTTTGAATATAAGAAAACACTTTCATGGATTGAAATTTTATAACATAATTTTAGATTGGAGATAACCCAAAAATATTTATTTTTTAAAAGAATTTAATTTTATCTATCTTTTGGTGAAGCTAAAAAACGGTCCTATTGTAATGTTTATTTGTTTTTATTCTTTGTCCTGAATGTTATTGCATTTATTTGTACTGTAGTCCTGGCATGTAATGTTGTCATTTTAATGTTATATTTAACACTGCCATAAAAACGCAAGGTTTGGCTAGCAGCAAATCACCATTTTTTTTCTTCTAAAAATATCCTGTATCAATTGAGGAAAAGTGCCATTGTTATATTATTATAGTTCGTTTCTGTGTGTGTTACATTTTAGTGTTGTGTTTCTGTTGTGTCGTAGTTCTCCTCTTATATTTGATGTGTTTCACTCAGTTTTAGTTTGTAACCCGGATTTGTTTTTATCTCAATCGATTTATGAATTTCGAACAGTGGTATACCACTTACCTTTATTTTACAGTTTTATCTATCTTGTGATGATGAAGCAAGAAAACTGTTAAAGTGATTACATTTCGGAAAGCACTTATACAGACGATCTTTCTTTCTTTCCTTTTTTTTTTATCTAAAGCTCTTTCTTTCAGTTTTCTTTGAATTCACATAAAATGTTTTTTTCATGTATAAGCATTACAAAATCTGATAACTCACAAATTTTAGCCAAAAAAAGGTTGACTAGTCATACTTTTTATCATGTTTTTGGTATAAGATTTTGGTAAAGTATGGAAAACTTTTATCTTTTATCTTGATCTACACCCAAAATTACCTTGGCAAATGAATAAACGCTGTCATAAATATGTCCATTTCGGAAGAACTTTGGCTTTCATTTAACCATATTTGTACTTTGAACACCACGTATATCACCAGTGAAAAGGATCTGCTTGCTCGTTCTGAGCACAGGCGATTATCTTCGGTTTTTATTGGTGTTCGTGTTGCTCAGTCTTTGGGTTTCTATGTTGTTATTTTGTGTTCTGATGTTTGTCTATTCGTAGTTCTTCGTTTTTGTCATCGCATTAAACATTTGTTTTAGACTTATGATGTTTAAGATCGATTGGTATCTTTTGTCTCTTCCTTTTTTTTTTAATTAGGTTAAAATGAACTTGAGTGTGACGGTAAAGTATGTACAGATTTGACCAATACCAGGAAGATCTGCCTGAACTCACAGTTAAGTACGTCTATGTCGCTATTTTTGTCAATGATGTATAATACTGTTACAAAGTTGTATCACATATAACTTGCAAATATAAATTGGATTTTAAAGACGCGTAGAAAAAAATGGTAACAGAGGGAATCCTTTAAATGACTTTATAGACATCGCCATTTGGAATTATAAATCGGAATATACAAAGCGCAACATCACCCATACATATGAGTCGATTATTATGTTTATTTTTCTGTCGAAAGATGAATAGACCATGGATATTCATTGTGTAGGAAAAGATCTGGAATTTAAATAACCCGCTACCTAATGAATGTTTTCACAGGGATACCAATATCGTGCGCAAGGTCGAATGTGTTTGTAATATGAATACCATATAGACTGACTATTGAGTCGATCAAACATTCAATTTTTGGGAAAAGTTTAAATCATTCCTAGCAATATTCTATAGATAAGACTCATAACACTCTTTGAATTGAGTTAACAAAAGGTTTATTTAATATCAAATTAGCATTAACGTTATAGAAAGACCTATGTAATCCTCAGTAGGTCAGCAGTGTGACCATCCCAACATTTATCCTGACCATCGCATTTATGAATAATGTACTTGTGTGTATGTTGGTCAT
Organism: Mytilus edulis; assembly: GCF_963676685.1. NCBI lineage: Eukaryota > Metazoa > Mollusca > Bivalvia > Mytilida > Mytilidae > Mytilus > Mytilus edulis. Next base: position 47,862,660 of record NC_092356.1, on the reverse strand, counting down.
AAGATACTTCAATTTTATGGTCATGTGAGTTATCTGTTGTTGTCACAACAGTGATTGTATGACCTTTACCTAGATCGATCATGTCCTCGTTGGGAATGAACATTTCGTGAAAGTGATGACCTGGTGGATCTTGGTTAGTAACAGACGTACGGAAATGTGCATCTGCTTTAGAATTACCGCCTCCAGACAATGCACTTGGTCTCTCTTGAAGATAACCTCCCATTGTTTCCAAGTGGTTCAATACATCTTTGACTGCTTCTACCTCTTTTCCAATCTGATTTCCTTCACTAGTAATTGGCATGATGGGGTATCTCATTCTGATTTTTCCAACGCCTGGAATTTCAGGTAATGTTATACGAACTCCAGCTGATAAGACTTTTTTAACGTTGCCATGTCTGTCAAGTACACCAACCCCTCCTCTTGCAGTATCTGCAGCATCTTTATCGACAGTTGTTTGTTTGGTATGGTAAAACTCGACCGGAGTTCTGTAGTACTTGTCATATGTTGTACCATTGTAGGCTTTGTCGGACGTGAAACCGCCATTTCTACCATTTTTAGTTACTATATATTTTTTTCTATGATCGGTAATGTATTCCAAATTGTAAGGATTCCACGACATTAAAGGATTCAAGTATATGATTTCCAGAGGAATGGCGTATGAATATCTTACTCCTTCTTCTTTACAGAAAGGTTTGTGGGTGTGTTCGTCTTTACCACACCATTTAATTTTCATCTCGGCTACCTTTGGATTTGACGTCTGAGCAACAAAGAGATTCCTGTCTGAATATCCTCTGTGGGCGTTGAATGTCCCCATGGCTCCTTTCCTTTCGTGTCGAAAGTATCTGTGATAATATCCAGTATTAAGTTCAGTTGCATTTCGTACTCTTGGGTCTAGTATTCTTTTTCCAAATGTGGTATCGGTCAACTTTGCTGGATAGTTGTCTTTCCCTGGAATCTCTGACATGACCCCGTCAAGAACACTGTTGATTGAAGTTCTTCTATCAGGAAATGAACCGTATCCATCTTGCCAATGATATTTATTTCTGTTTCCATTGTAATCAGGAGCCAATACAAATCTTGCTGCTCTCGAATGGGAAAATCTTGTTATATTCCATCTGTGTCCAATTCTAGCCGCCATATCGTCAACAGGTTTCATAGCAGCTAATGGCAAATCTTTCTTCAATGGATGACAAGCTATTCTGTAATTCCATTGTGCATACTCGGGTGTTCCATTTACCATGTTCATAATAGTTGTTGGCAGGTATGAAAAGTTTTCCAAGTAGTGTTTTCCCCCAGTATACGATGTAAACCTAATCTTTTCTTGTAGGTCGAACCAGCTTGCTGCATCAATATGATGACGATCACTTTCAAATGGTTCATTCAGAGTTTTTGTATTTACGGTCCATGTTCCTTCTAAGTAACATAATACAGGTTTGAAATATGGACGATAGTCTCTGAAGTGAAAGTTTTGGAAGGAGAATGCTCTAAAATAGTTGTGCATTTCTTGAATTTGTTCCTGTAATGTAGGCTTACGAAGAACTGACGGTGGAACCGCTGGAAAAGGAATATTTTCTTGTAAATGGAAGTCCTTCTTTGTTCTATGGGGCATACTTAGTCTATAGTCATTGTGTCTTGTTCTAAATTCTATACCATTCAGGGAAGCAGTGAATTCACCCATACCAACAGTTCTGTCATAGTTGGAGTGCTCATGGATAGAACAAACTGAGTTGAATGTGTGTGTTGCATCAAAGTAAGATTGTGTGCCGTCAGCTGTAATTCGGATCTGCTTGATTCCAGAATCTTCGTCGGATCGTGCTCGTTCTCCCATTGCCAGTTCAGTCAACATTAATTGCCTTGCCAAGTCTTCAAATTTCCTCTCGATGAGTTTAATTCTGCTTTCATCTATTGCCGCCGTTGCGGTAGAGACAACCAAAGTGAATACCAATAGGCTCTTCATTTTTGATACCTGAAATTTAGATACAAATATTTTATTTTAAACAACAGCTTCTTAATACAAGTTTTAATTTTTTAGATACCATAGATATTATTAAACAATTACGCAGGATTTCAATAAGGCGAGGCGAGAACAACACCTCTAAGTAATAATAATGACATATCATTAATGATAAAAATAAAAACATTAAATTATTGCGATATTTTTATTGCTAAAAGAAAAAAAAAATAGCTCGTAAAGAATTCGCCGTTTCAGAAGCTAATACATTCTTGGTAATATTTTCACAAGCGTACACCAAAACGTTGTGATTGGTTTTAAACGTTCTAAACAATGGAAATTGAGTCATTGACATAACGTTATTTTCATTTTGGTGTACGAACAATGAGATTACCCATAGTCCTTTAGATTCTGAAAAGGCGAATTATTCAAATATGTATATTAATATAAAGGGTTAAGGACATCAATTTTTAAAATGTCATGAATCTCCTCTCAATGACTTATCATTTCTAAAAGCCAATTATGGAATTTTGTGTTGATGAAAGAGCTTTGATAGTCTCTGTCAATTTTTTGGATTACTATTCTAGACTAGGAGCGATTTAGTTGATATTTTTTTTTACAACTGCCTGCTGTTGATAATAAAAATAATAAAGTGTGGTATGATTGTGTATGATTGAGAAAATTTAACACCATAGACAAGGTCGTAGTAAACTACAAGTCATCATACGACCATTATATGTATGATTCTTTATGTTGTCGGTTTGATGTTTTATCGATTATATCCGTATCACCCCTTAGCATACAGATAAAGACATAAAGGAATAATATTTGTATGTCAAGACTGAAGTTATTGAGGAACAGAAGTAAGGATAATGTCTGCTGTATTTGTTTATAAACCATAAAGTTGCTAAAACCTACTGTTTTATGTTTGTATAATAATCTAAGCGCAGTTGTCAACAATTATACATATTTAGGATGCTCAAGGGTATAATCGACTCTTTTTTTAAATTTAAGATTACGCTATATTTTTCTATAGATGAACTTTATCATAAAAATTATACTTAATAGACAGAAAAAAAAATGGGGTCATCGTTCATTTAAGCTCACCATCTGCCTTTGAAAGAAGCATGCGATTTTGTTAAGGTACTTTTTTCTGTTGAACTAATAGGAGAAATATGGGTAACATCGAAATAAAAAAAGAACTAAATTACATAATCGTTTAAATTTAACAATTGTACAGCTTATTTGAAAAAAAATATAGGTCACTGATGAGTTAAAAAAGATATTTCAATCTAAATGCCAAAGAAATGGCATGTTTGTACCAAAGGCAGATAATTTGAAGCTTTTTCAATGATATAAACATTTCAAAAGTCATCTGAGGCCAAAACAAATCGATGTTTTGTGTTGCTTTTTGCCCCATATCATAAAGTAACAACTAATTTGATAAAAAATAAAATTTGTAATGAAAAAAATGTTTAAAATTTTGCTTAAATTTTTGAACCCTCGAGCCTCCTTAAATGCAATTTTTGTACACTTTGCAAATTTGTCATGTTTTTGTCAAACATTCGAAACATACTATACACACTGATCTGTGTCCACACTTGTATTTTTATGAAAAATTAATTTAACTCGTTGGGGACATGATACATTCGCCTACAAATAAGCAAAATTCAAAACTTACCAGGGATTGCTGATCACCTGTCAATGTCGGCCTACTTCGGATGTCTTCCGAAGAAATGCTTGTGATGGTTTGAGGAGCATTTACATTTATACTGATTTTTGGTGGCACCTGTCGACGTCAATTATGCGACATGAAGATAGAAAGGTAAACTTAAATGATAAATTCAAGATTCAGTTATACAGACGGATCATATCGTGGTCAGTTTTTATCATAATTTTGTACCAAACTGACAAATTTGATAAATATTTAGCTGATGTCCTTATTTTCGAAAAAGTACTAAGACTCAGTGCGCCGTAAGTACTTTAAATCGCTACTGAGCTTACGTGTATATCAGCTCCTTATTGTGTATTCAAAGACATGAATGAACGTAAAGGACGTAAAGGTGTGCACCTTAATGAGACAAAAACATTAGATAAAATTGAGAATGGAAATGGGGAATGTGTCAAATAGAGAACAACCCGACCAAATAAAAAACAACAGCAGAGGGTCACCAACAGGTCTTCAATGTAGCGAGAAATTCCCGCACCCGGAGGCGTCCTTCAGCTGGCCCCTAAACAAATATATACTAGTCCAGTGATAATGAACGCCATACTAATTTCCAAATTGTACACAAGAAACTAAAATTAAAATAATACAAGACTAACAAGGCCAGAGGCTCCTGACTTGGGACAGGCGCAAAAATGCGGCGGGGTTAAACATGTTTGTGAGATCTCAACCCTCCCCCTATACCTCTAACCAATGTAGAAAAGTAAACGCATAACAAAACGCACATTAAAATTCAGTTCAAGAGAAGTCCGAGTCTGATGTCAGAAGATGTAACCAAAGAAAATAAACAAAATGACAATAATAATAGAGTTAATTAGAGAACCTAGCAGCAGTTGTTACTTACGTCTCATCTCAGATTTAAGTTTCCCACAATATTTGTAAATTACAGATAACACAGAATAAGCTCGAAACGGTGTTCTCAATTATGAATAAAAAGAGGTGTGAGTGAACATTAAGTTAACGATAACTTTAGAGAGCATCTATTATGAGTAGCTTTTTAACAAATGGCACGAAAACTACTAGCTATACAAAAAAAAAGAACAATACTTATTGTATTTTCAAATGCATATCAACTTTTTGATAACAGACGACTGCAAAGAGTTATTATTTCGTCTATGTTTTTCATTAGGTTGGAACTACCACGGAGCCCCTTGTCATACATTTAGATTGGCGCATAAGTCAGGGGTACTTCTTGTGCATGCAATATCAATTTATTTTTATTTACTTAAGTAACGTACATTAGGAAATGAATCTTCATATTAAAGACGAAAACGAACGTATCGGTTCTGCAGAAGTGAGTTAAAGTGAAGAAAAGCAAGGTAATGGCGCTGAAAAAAGGAATTGTTACAGGCCATAACTATAAATGTTTGTTGTAAAAGGCCAATTAAGGAACTTTCATGGATATTTTTTTTTGGTGGTAAACTGTGAAGCGCAAAAGGGATCAACATTGTCAGTCGACTCCATATAGTTACGTGTATATCCCTGAGGCAAAATTTATATTAATAGTATTATATAAACATGGACAAAAAAAGATATGATATAATCTTTATTACAGTCAAAACCAGATGCTCCGCGGGGCGCAGCTTTATACGACCGCAGAGGTCGAACCCTAAACGGTTGGGGCTAATATGGACACAACATTCAAGCTGGATACAGCTCTGAATTTGGATTGTGATTAAAAAGTTGACATAGGTTTCTGACACAGAATGAATATGTGATCTAATGAACTTATTTTTTTTATATTTTTGTTTGCCTTTGAGCAATTCACTATGCTGTTGAATATTAATCCTCTCAACAAAAATAATTTGAAGAAATTCTTTTTTTAATTTCTGCAATCTGAAATGAGAAAAAAATGAACCCCCCTACCCAATTTTTTTTCCTACCCAATTTTTTTTCACCTCCCCCTTTCCCTTATTCCAAAAATGATCTCAATTCAAATTTCTAATGGAGTTTGCAACAATAACTACTCATTTAAATACATTATGAAATATTAAAATATAAAATGTCATACTGTCATGGTTAAAATCAATATTAATTAATACAGTAACTTCTAAAAAAATAAATGGGGAATGTGTCCAAAGGGACACAGATGATGCCCCCGCTAGCATATAACGTTATAAAGGGACATAACTCAAGAACTGTAAAAGTGAAGCTGCCAAAAATTTAACTTAAACTGAGTTTAGAGGTAATAAGCATTATATACACATTTCATTAAATTTAGTTGAGACAAACTTAAGTTAAATGAACAGAAACTAAAAAAATCTTCAATTTTTTCATTTGTAAAGGGACATAACCCTAGAATGGTAATCATAGTGCTTGTAATCACTGAATGGTAAAGACTACTTTAATTTATCAGTTGGTAGTAAAGTGAATATTGCATTGTATATTGTATATAGCATTGATTAAAGTTGATTCAACTACTATTCTGGACAAAGAAAGATAACTCCAATTTCATAAAGCATTGATTTTAGGTGATTCAACAACCATTCTGGACAAAGAAAGATAACTCCAATTTTTTGTCTTGAAACTACAAAAATGCTTGTTTTTGGCCCCCTTTTTGGCCCTTTTAATCGTTGACTGTTTGCCCCATAACCCACAAAATATATCCTAACCTTCTACTTGTGGTATTAAACATTATGGTACAATTTCAGAACAATTGAAATACTTATACACAACTTTTTGTACTGACACTAGATAAATGCTTGTTTTGGGCCCCTTTGGGTCCATAATTCCTAAACCTTAGGGACCATAACCCCCAAAATTAATCCCAAGCTTTCCTTTTGTGGTGATAAACATTGTGGTAAAATTTTATTGATTTCTATTTACTTATACTAAAGTTATTATCCGCAAACCATCCGTCTTCGGAAGACGCTGACGACTACGACGACGACGTCGTATAAAAACTAATGTATATCAGGTTTTCAGTAAATATTGACCTAGTGTACTCCACATTTTGAACTTGAAAGTTAAAATATATGGTTGATCCAGTTTTGTGTATCTCTGAGGCAGGTGGTTTTAATCAATTTTCTTTGTATATCTTTGACTTCAGTAAATTTGCACTATAAATGTACTTCAAATATAGGGTTGTTACTGACCTTTATGTCACGTGAATGTCTAGTGTTGAAAAAGAATCAAAAGTTCTAAACATTTTTTTTTTTTTTACTAAAAAGTAGACTGCAGAGATTGCAATACAGGATAAATAATTGCATCATGACAACAAATCACTATCTAGTTAAAATAAATCTTATTGATTATGCAAAACAGAAAAGAGTCTAATAAATATTATATCTCTAGATGCCTTAATAAGAATCTCTCACTGCCAGCCATTAAAATAAAGCTGAAAGATATGCACAATTTAGAAATAGCGATAAAAATAACTGAATGTGACAATGTAGGGAATACACGTTAATCATTATCATGTTAATTCTAACTAGACACATATTATTTTCAATAGTGTTATGGCCTGATTTGCTGATTGTAATGAAATAAATGTGTATATATTTTTTAAATGTTATTTATCATGGATATGTTGCACTTGAAAATATGTTTCCTTCTCTTTTTCTTCTTCATTTTATCGAGCATACATCTTCTATCGCAGAAAGCTCGACATGTATAGGGATAGTGATCCGGCAGCGGCGACATGGTTAGCTGACTTCTTAAAAGCTTTATATTTAAAAAAGTGGAAGGTGGAAAAACTGGATGCTTCACACTTTGTATATAAATGCTTTTGTAAAGCAAAATTATATCCGGGTGAAATTTGATCCGGAGGAAAAAATGACACAGTAGTTGTTGTTATTTTTTTATCCAGAGGAAAATATTTCCCTGGGATATTTTTTCCTTTGCCGTGAAATTCTATTTGGGTAGTTAACTTATTGAACAATTATTAGAAAAAACTTATCCTTTAAAAATACTATGAAATAATAATAGTGTATTTGAATTAAAGCTAAATTGTTAAAAAAAAAAAAAGTATTATAATGGGAAATAATTTCACAAATTATCCTTGAAAAAATTTCCTGAAATATTCAAGTCAATATCATCCTTTTAAAAAGAAAATTATCATAAAACATAGGGAAGAAAACCAGAAGTAATTTCAAAGATCGTAATTGTGAAAATAATATCATGATTAAATAAGGTTAGTGAAATACATGTATAAGTGAGTTGTTTTCAGATCTCAGTACAAATATAAATTTAAAAGTAAGGTAGAAATATAGTTGCATTCCTACTGTTAACAGTAATAGAAGAATTTGATTATGATGATATTTTTAACTATATAAATAGTTTTGTCTGGGGACAGAGATGTAGTTGTTGATTATATGGATATCAGATAAATCATAGCATAACAATATATTGGAACAAAAGCATGTTTAACAGTTGGATAGTTTTTACCTGTGAACTATTATCTGTCTTATTAAATCAAGTTGTAAGTCATCTTTTTATATAAATGAATATATAAAAAATAAGATTCAAGGAAACATTTCACTATAAAATAGATTCAGAAATATATTATATTGATATCTTTAAAACATAAATTGCTCATAATTACCTCCCTTTGATAAATTATGCAAATTTGGTCTACCTTTGTGAAACATTTTATAATTATAGTCAGGTATATATTGATTGTGAGTAACGTACATAGTAGTTAATGGGACTCTATTTCACACGGTTCTGTGAAATATAGTACGGCAAATATATACCGGTACATACTATCCGCATAACACAGATAAATTTTCACTCCTCTGGAAAAAATCAACCTGTGAAATACCATGCCTGGAAAAAAATTACCGGGACAAATTATCCTCAGGATAAAATATCAAAGAGGAAGAAATAAACCGTTACACTTTATGTTACGAAGTTTCCGTCAGCCAGATGTCCATTGTCCTTGAACTCATTTTCATGGTTCAGTGACTACTTCATAAAAAGGTAAAGATTTTTTATAATGTTAATTTCCTTCTTATGATGAGTAATAGAGAAGTATAAAAATTGCCATATTTATTTACCTCCAGTCAACCCTTGTCTTCACCCAAAAAAGAAGGTTTGCTGCCGCGGCATATTGTATTTGATAAGTGTGTTGGTATATATCTAGATAAATGTTGTGATATTTTTGAACTCACTGTCTTTTACTGTGGATTTATTATTATTCGTTCGATACCAATTTTCGTGGATTTCGTGGGTACAAGTGAACCGCGAAATTTAATGTTCAACTAATGACATATTTACTAAATAGGATTGATAAAATATCTACGGACTTGAAAGTTTTCCTTAATCCACGAAAATTGGTTCCCACGAAAATAAACGAATTCACAGTATTTATAAAGAATAAAAAATGACTGGACCCTGATTATTAACGTACACAATCATGCATTACATTATTTCTACAACTGACTGTACGGTATGGGTTTTGCTCATTGTTGAGACCAATCGGTAACATATAGTTGAAGAATCTGATTTACTTGGATAATGTTGGATAGTAAATTGTCTCATTGGCAATCATGCTATATATCCTTATATTATAACGTCACAAGATTTTAAACCTATATATTGGCATGTATGATTCACAGGTACGAGGATTTAAATGCTATATATAAACCCAGGTATTTCTATGTCATATGATAAAAAAGGTATACAATATCACAGTCTCGTGATTGGGGTATTAAGCAATCTTTTTTCGTATATAAAACAACACATATGCTTTATTTTTCATATCAGCAAAAAACGCGCCATCAAAATGTCTACAGATTCACAGAACCTTAGAAAAAGAGCAAAAGAGCAGGAAATAAACGGCGAACAGCCTCCACGTAAGTATTTGTTTAATTGCTTGTTTGTTTGTTATTTCTTTGAAATGATAATGATAATAATCGGAAGATTAACATCATTTTAAAAAAATAGATAAATTTGGTCAAATAATAGCTTATACATGTATATCGAAGACATACATAATCTCGCACTTTTTTGACATGTTTAATTAAAATTAATGTAGAAAATCCGCCGCTCAAAATCAACATATTCGAATATGTTATTTCATTTGCATTTTTACAGTGCTTCCTATACCAGATATATGACATATATTCTAAGTTACGGTATAATATTGAGATATCTATTGAGATAGACATCGTTTTGTGTATCTCCCGGAAAGTTGCCAGAATTTAGATGAGGATGAATTTTTTTATGGTTTCTATAAACCAAAGTCAAAGATTTTATTGATAAATAATCCAAAATCTGGATAAATCATGACTGACAAGCTGTAGAATTCTTCAAATTATAATGCTATATTTCATATACAATTGTCTTCATTTGTATTTTTATTTATTTCCAGCTTATTCAGAAACATTCAATCAAATACCTCCCAATGGAAACCAGGTTGTTATTTTGCAACAAATGTTTTATGAGGAACCGGTCCGAGTTGTCTGCCAACATTGTGGGGCTGATATAGTAACATCTACCCGGTATAAAAATGGCACAGCTACTTGGTTAGTTGCGGCAGTCATGTGTTTTATTGGGTAGGTTAATAAATTTAGAAAATTCTTTATACATATTGTAAACATATTGTAATGCATATCAAAATTTATAATAAAGCTCTCTATTTTTGATACAAGGCTATAAATCATTTTCAAATCTACCTTTGTAAAAATATTCCGTAAAATCTTTTTTTATCTATATATTTCAATAGATAATCCTTCTCTCATGGTTTTTTTTAATCATAGCTCTTCATCTTTTATATAAGCTTTGGATTTTAAATATTTTGGCCCCGAGCATCACTGAAGAGACGTGTATTGTCAAAATGCGCATCTGGTGCAGGAAAATTGGTACCATAAAGGTTATTAATCATTTTTCGTAATTTGTTCATACAATAATTATTCTGTGTTTTGTAAACACTATCCATTCCCCCTTTAAGTCAAAAAAATTTTACAGTCAAATTTGTCTCAATTATTATTTTCTATTTTTAATTTGTAATTTCAGCTTAGGATTTGGTTGTTGTTTGATTCCATTCTGTATGAAAGGAGCTAAGGATGTCATACATTCATGTCCTAAATGTAGGAGAGTCGTTGGACAGTATTCTAGAATCGGAGAATAGAACATTATTGGATTTACACAATAAATTTAATACAGCAAATGCTCCAAATACAGTGATACTGAATCAACTGAGTATAAGATCTGTCTAGAGGGATCCAGGTTATGTAAATATCTGGCATACTACTGTGATAGAGGAGATGAGAAACATTTCTTTTTCAAATGTACTCATAATGAAAACTCAAGAGACTTGTATTTTTCCAGAAAATTAATCCTATTCAAAAACAGATGATACGAATAATGTATTGGTCTAAATTTGAATGTCTTTCATGTCCATCAGTTTTGCAGTATGCTGCTCCATTTATTAAAACTTCATGGTCACTAAGGAAAGTGGACTTAACAACCGTATATGTACATACATGTAGTCATTGACTTATATTCTTGTGCTGTTTCAAGTACTGTGTTAATCTGTTAATTTCATCATGTTCATGTATGCCATTGACTCCATTTGGTACATCTATAACTGTGCAATTGAATAAATATAGAATAGTGCATGCTGTAGTACCTAGACTGGATGGAGTATGTTTACTTTTACCATACAGATATATAATAGATAGCAATCTGGACTTTATAACCAAGAAATTGTTCAATTTCGATAATGTACATGTATAGATTTATGGAACAAATAAAATTGAAAACAACTTCAGAACTTTTTCTTTGTACATCATTGGATTATATCAGATAATCAAGGTGATAATGAATATGTGTTGAAGGTTGTAATTTGATGTGACCATAAACTACCTTAAACCAAAACTACTACAACCCAATACAAGACTGGAGAACATACAAAATATCCCTTCTACTATGGTTATAAGGGGTAGGGGTATAAAAATGTGAAATGAACAATACAATTACAATATATATTATATGATATTTGGACATAAATAAACTAATAAAACAAATAAAACCTTTGTGTATAAATTATTTATTTCAAATAAGTCATCTGAATGAAGATTATACAAGAATAAATGAAGATAATTGCAGTTAAAAGGAGAAATATGTTACAAGAGCTTTCCTACAAAATAATATCAGATAATTTATACAGCATTATGACCAAGAGCAAACTATATTTCACTAAGAAGCATCTAAAAATACTATTAGGTAATTTATTGTGTTTACCATAACACTATCTCTTCTTATTTCTTAAAAAAAATCCAACACAGTTTACATTTTATTTGAGCAGAAGTAGAGCTTTCCCTGGAGAGTATATTGTTAAAATGACAAAAATTTGGCCCCAAATAATGTTCAAGTTTTTGACCTTGCATAGATGCATAGATGCTATTATGATTTATAGTTTAAAAAAAATAAAACATGTTTAATTCATGGACATTTCCATATAAAATTTTGGTATTAATACAATATGTTTAAAAATAGAATTTATTTTATCTATTAAATTATTGTTCAGCTCGGGTCACTGTTCTTTTCTCAGCCCACTGAAAGAATTACTGTATTAATTGACATATTTTATGTAAATATACTCAATGGCTGACTTGAGCAATATTTCTAAATTTTTTTAAAACATTTCATTGACATTCGTAAGAGAAAAAAAAATTTCATGCAGGACTCCAAAGCCAAGTTGTCTCCCTTATTAACATTTCAATGTGTCAGTAACTGATCTACAATTTTTTTTTTTTTTTTAAATGAATTTGAGGTATTTTACTTATTTCAAGTATGAAATGAGGTTTGTTTCTTTCATTGTATTAATAAAAGAACAGTGAACAATACATTCGAAATGCTTGTAATATAAATCACATTTATTGGTTAACCTATCCCAGTTTTAATAATCTTGTTTTACATGATATACTTGGCAAAATACAAAAAGCTCCTTTAAAATGTAAAATCCTACAGCAAAAAACTCCACGACTAATAATTTTATTTACAGCTTGATGTTACATTTCTATATTCTTACCAAATATAAAAATATATTTCTGCTAAATATGTGTCATTATTTTTTCAAGTATTTCTAGACATTTTAAGCTTGTCATTTTATAATCTCTATTCATGCTATGTTTTAAGCTTGTCATTTTATAATTTTCTATTCATGCTATGTATACAATGAAAATATTCAAAACATTACTGTAACTTTATATATATTAAACCAAACTCACTGGTATGAAAAAAAGATCGAATATATTTAACCAAAGGCCGAGGATGACATAAAACAAAATTTGAGAGAGTTATTTGACAACACAATATATTAAGACTTTTTTATTTTAAACTTTAGATGAAATTTAATGTTCCTTTATTTAATATATACTTTTACTTGAATAACTGCAATTACTTATAGTGTTCCTTTTAAAATATCAAGATTGGTTTTATTGGTAAAATACATGAATCATAAAAGATACAATCAACTCTTAAAGTCTTACATAAATAATTGCCACAATTTTTAAATAAATATTGAAACATGTAGCATTTAATTCTTCAAAATCTTTAATCACATGTTTGACCAAGCTAACAGCACTTCACATGATGTTTGACAAGTGCATTCACTTCTTAATTCACAACTCTGATATAAACCACAGAAAAAAAAGAAACACAACACACAATTAAACTCTCACTAAAACATTATGCACAGACTATCTTCAAACCCATGAAGATTTATTCTCAAGTAAAAAACATTTTCATTGATGGTTGGATTTTTTACAACACAAACAAAGTTGACATAACACTACATAGAAAGCTAAAGAATCCCACATAAACCAGGGACAGTCTCTGGTCTTCCAGAAGGTAGACCGAATCTGCTCTGTGTGCAACACCTTTCATGTTTCTCAGGGTAAGTACAAGTTTCATGTGAGTTATGAACAGAAATCAAATCTCGTGTGAGTTATGAACAGAAATCAAGGGTTGATTGTACCTTATTTATATATTGATATATATTTTGGTTATAGATTTACCAACATGCATGGTAAAATACACAACAAATACTTGGCACATTGATTTAAAAAAAGTATAGCGCTACTTTTATGGAACTTTAATTACTGAATGCAATAGGCTGATATTAAACATAGTTCTATTACAAAGAAATATATAAGGCAAGTCTCTCTCTCACTTTGCTAATAAGATTAATACAATAAAAAATCCCTTATATGATCCATTATTATGATCAAGAGGCAGTCTTAAGTCAATCTAATTAAAACTAATTCCCTGCTCCCACTTATTTTTATGCTCATATGCAGCCACCAAGCATAAAAAAGTGTGAGGGTGGAGATTTTATCTTAATTCGATTGGTCTAAAGCCATCTAATAATCGTTTAATTACCAGATTATTTATACTTTTTTTATAAAACAAATCTAATACTACATGATAAGCTTCATATAAATGCATTTTATGAACAAATAAATGACCAGAGAAAAAACAGCTATATACAGTGACTATATATGTACAATTTGACATCACAAAGCATCACATTCACAACATAGAGAAAACATCCAAACGCAAAATAATGGATACATTTATCCGTAGACCTGAATGTCTAGAATATGCATGTTCATTTAAGAGTCAGCGTGACCTCATTATTTAATAATTTAAAACGACAGTCCAAAAAAAAATTAAACTTGCTTTTCTCAACAAAATCTTTAAAAAATTTCAGCCATCCAAAAATCTATAATATTTATTTTGTTTTTTTGTTGTTTTTGTTTGCATTTTCTTAAAAGATTTTTTGGCTTATAAAAAGAATATGATTGGCTTTAAATGTGATTACCCATAAAAGAGATGAAGTGATGAGGTGAATTGAATAAACAAATTTAAGGCATGGCCATAGACTCTAAAAGCTAATTAGGCAAGGTGGTCGAAATTGGTTGCTTTTTTGTTTTAAACCATTGATATAAAGTTATAAATCATCCACAGATTTATGATTTCTGCTATAAAAATGCATTCTCTGCAACTTTTACTAAGTTTACAACAGAAAAGCCAAATAAAATTATAATTTAGTCTACAATTCATAAAAGAGAAGGAAACACTATGTGTTCAGATGAAATGACAATTTTGTAACAGTTATAATACATTTCATGAAATACTTCTCAGAGTAACAGGTTTCTAGAATTATATATTTATATTATTTACAGAAATAAATATTATCAAATCTTTGTAACTTGATTAACTTACTCTTCAGTTCTTGTTTAAATACATGGGCCAAGGGCATTTTCTATTAGCTAGTTGTAACAACTAAATTGCTTTGTAACTGACCCTGGTTCTTGAAGAGCAAAAGCAACATCTGTAGCTAGTGGAAACTTCAAGATGAAAGGCACCAAAAGTTTCCTAATTTGAAGGAACATAATACTTAGTCTAATCATTTTGAAATCAACTTAGAGATTCTATGATGTGTTTAATATTATTAATAAGATAGAAATTAAATGATTTTATATTATTTATACTTTGACAAATTTATTTAATCAATGATCAGTTCGAGTGCTAAAAAAAACCATCATAAAATGCAATCCTTTTAAATAAATGAAATCTACACACAAAATATTCGGCTTCAAAACAGCAGAGTAACATTAATAAAATCATACTAAATGTTGGCTTTCTTACAACTACAGTTTTCATCTGTTATGGTAAACATGGTAAAATTTAACAATTTTACTTCAAATAAATAAGTCAATACATGTATGTTACAAAGCCATGTGTGATGGCTTTTGAAGAGCACTGTTTTGTATAGTAAAAACTTGTTACAAAAATGTTCTAGAATTGGCAAAGTTTTACAATAAAACACATTTCTTCTTCTTTGGTGGTTCTGGAGGTTCTAAGGCCGCTAGAATGGCTTCATCGAATACATTCTTTAATCCTTTCTGTAAATACATATAAGGAAATTATGAAAATATTAAAATGCATCAAACAGAATTGCAAGCTCAAATGGAGGTTGATTCTATACATGGATCAGTAGAAGAAAAAACATGTTGTAAGTATTTTGTGAACAATGAGGGATAAATTCCAGTTTGATACCAAATCATAGACAGTTTTTAATTGTAAATTCTTAGAAAAGTGTTACACAATGTTTTATATGAGGGACAGAGATGAACAAGAATGTGTCCTCAGTACACGAATGCCCCACTCGCACTATCATTTTCTATGTTCAGTGGACCGTGAAATTGGGGAAAAATCTCTAATTTGGCATTAAAATTAGAAAGATCATATCATAGGGAACATGTGTACCAAGTTTGAAGTCGATTGGACTTCAACTTCATCAAAAACTACCTCGACCAAAAACTTTAACCTGAAGCGGGACAGACGGACGAACGAACGAACGGACGAACGAACGAACGGACGCACAGACCTGAAAACATAATGCCCCTCTACTATCGTAGGTGGGGCATAACAACCCACTACCTATTCAAAATGGGCAGAAAGTTACTTTCTTCCTTGCTTCTTTAAAACAAATATTACCAATTAAACAACTTAGCCAATGTCTAAAACCTTTAGAAGAAAGTCTTCCCAAAGCTTTATAAAAAGCATTATTAATGCAGACAGAAGCCCATAGAATATTTCATACAAAACATCAACATATTAATTTTATACTTTGGTATAGATAATACGGATTGGATATTGACCAGCATAAAATCAGAGAACAGAAACCAATTTTGGGACATTCTGATGTACAGATGGACATGAATAAAATCTGCTACAGTGTGGGTATAAAAAATTATTGCAAAAGCACACAATCAATAACAGACTTATAATAAATGTGTTTATTTGAACACCTACTAACCTGTGTCAATGCTGAGCATTCTACATATTTGACCGCCCTTAGTTCTCTTGCAAGTTTCTCTCCTTGTTCACTTGTGATTGGTTTTTGTTTGTTTTTGGCTAATTTCTCTATTGTGGTTGCATCATCTCTCAAATCTACTTGTGTGCCAACTAGTAAAAATGGTGTCTTTTGACAATGATGAGTAATTTCTGGTACCCACTACAATACAAAAGAATCAATAAATAAACATTAATAAACTAGAGGCTCTAAAGAGCCTGTGTCGCTCACCTTGGTCTATGTGCATATTAAACAAAGGACACAAATGGATTCATGACAAAATTGTATTTTGGTGATGGTGATGTGTTTGAAGTTCTTACTTTACTGAACGATTTTGCTTCTTACAATTATATCTATCATGAACTTTGCCCATTAGTAACAGAGAACTATATTTGGTAAAAATTTACATAAATTTACCAAATTAATGAAAATTGTTAAAAATTGACTATAAAGGGCAATAACTCCTTAAGGGGTCAATTGACCATTTAGGTCATGTTGACTTATTTGTAGATCTTACTTTGCTGAACATTATTGCTGTTTACAGTTTATCTCTAACTATAATAATATTCAAGATAATAACCAACCAGATGCTCCGCAGGGCGTAGCTTTATACGACCGCAGAGGTTGAACCCTGAACGGTTAGGGCAAGTATGGACACAACATTCAAGCTGGATTCAGCTCTAAATTTGGATTGTGATTAAATAGTTGACAGAGCATAGGTTTCTGACACAGAATGAATGTGTTCTAATGAACTTAAAATTTTTGTTTCTCTTAGAGCAATTCACTATGCTGTTGAATATTAATCCTCTCAAAAAAATGTTTGAAGAAATTTTCTTTTTTATTTATGAAATTTCAAATGAGAAAAATTGAACCCAATTTTTTTAATCACATCCCCCTTTCCCTTATTCCAAAACTAATCTCAATTAAAATTTCTAATGGAATTTGCAACAATAACTACTCATTTAAATACATCATAAAATATTAAGATGTAAAAAAACTGCTTGTTATCACTGAATGGTAAAGATTATTTTAATTTATCAGTTGGTAGTAAAAAGTGAATATACATTGTATATTGTATATAACAAAGATTTAAGTTGATTCTGGA
Source organism: Mytilus edulis (assembly GCF_963676685.1). Lineage (NCBI taxonomy): Eukaryota > Metazoa > Mollusca > Bivalvia > Mytilida > Mytilidae > Mytilus > Mytilus edulis. The sequence continues at coordinate 47,845,067 of NC_092356.1, read as the reverse complement.
CAAAGAAAGATAACTCCAATTAAAAAAAAATCTTGCTATTGCACAATATTTTGCAATTAGATATTTCTTGCTTACTATTCTGGACAAAGAAAGATAACTCTAATTAATTTTTTTTTGATATTTCACAATATTGTGCAATTAGATATTTCTTGCCATTGCGCAATACTGTGCAATTGAAAAGACTTGCTATTGCACAATACTTAATATAATAATTTTAGATCCTGATTTGGACCAACTTGAAAACTGGGCCCATAATAAAAAATCTTAGTACATTTTTGAATTCAGCATATCAAAGAACTTCAAGATTTCAATTTTTGTTAAAATCAGACTAAGTTTAATTTTGGACCCTTTGGACTTTAGTGTAGACCAATTTGAAAACAGGACCAAAAATAAAGAATCTACATACACAGTTAGATTTGGTATATCAAAGAACCCCATTTATTCAATTTTTGATGAAATCAAACAAAGTTTAATTTTGGACCCCGATTTGGACCAGTTTGAAAACTGGGCCAATAATCAAGAATCTAAGTACATTTTTAGATTCAGCATATCAAAGAACCTAACTGATTCATTTTTTGTCAAAATCAAACTAAGTTTAATTTTGGACCCTTTGGACCTTAATGTAGACCAATTTGAAAACGGGACCAAAAGTTAAGAATCTACATACACAGTCATGACAGTTAGATTCAGCATATCAAAGAACCCCAATTATTCAATTTTGATGAAATCAAACAAAAGTTTAATTTTGGACCCTTTGGGCCCCTTATTATGTTGGGACCAAAACTCCCAAAATCAAACCCAACCTTTCTTTTATGGTCATAAACCTTGTGTTTAAATTTCATAGATTTCTATTTACTTATACTAACGTTATGGTGCGAAAACCAAGAAAAATGCTTATTTGGGTCCCTTTTTGGCCCCTAAATCCTAAACTGTTGGGACCTAAACTCCCAAAATCAATACCAACCTTCCTTTTGTAGTCATTAACATTGTGTTTAAATTTCATTGATTTCTATTTACTTAAACTAATGTTATTGTGCGAAAACCAAGAATAATGCTTATTTGGGCCCTTTTTTGGCCCCTAATTCCTAAACTGTTGAGACCAAAACTCCCAAAATCAATCCCAACCGTTCTTTTGTGGTCATAAACCTTGTGTCAAAATTTCATAGATTTCTATTAACTTAAACTAAAGTTATAGTGCGAAAACCACGAAAATGCTTGTTTGGGCCCTTTTTGGCCCCTAATTCCTAAAATGTTGGGACCAAAACTCCCAAAATCAATACCAACCTTCCTTTTGTGGTCATAAACCTTGTGTTAAAATTTCATAGATTTCCATTCACTTTTACTAAAGTTAGAGTGCGAAAACTAAAAGTATTCGGACGCCGGACGACGACGACTACGACGACGACGCCGACGCCAACGTGATAGCAATATACGACGAAAATTTTTTCAAAATTTGCGGTCGTATAAAAACAGCAAAATTTCTTCAAAATTACCAATTCAGGGGCAGCAACCCAACAACCGATTGACCGATTCATCTGAAAATTTCAGGGCAGATAGTTCTTGACCTGATAAACATTTTTATCCCCTGTCAGATTTCCTCAAAATGCTTTGGTTTTAGTGTTATAAGCCAAAAACTGCATTTTACCCCTATGTTCTATTTTTAGCGGTGGCGGCCATCTTGGTTGGTTGACCAGGTCACGCCACACATTTTTTAAACTAGATACCCCAAAGATGATTGTGGCCAAGTTTGGATTAATTTGGCCAAGAAGTTTCAGAGGAGAAGATTTTTGTAAAAGATTACTTTAATTTACGAAAAATGGTTAAAAATTGACTATAAAGGGCAATAACTCCTAAACGGGTCAACTGACCATTTTGGTCATGTTGACTTATTTGTAGATCTTACTTTGCTGAACATTATTGCTGTTTACAGTTTATCTCTATCTATAATAATATTCAAGATAATAACCAAAAACAGCAAAATTTCCTCAAAATTACCAATTCAGGGGCAGCAACCCAACAACTGATTGACCGATTCATCTGAAAATTTTAGGGCAGATAGATCTTGACCTGATAAACATTTTTATCCCATGTCAGATTTCCTCAAAATGCTTTGGTTTTTGAGTTATAAGCCAAAAACTGCATTTTACCCCTTTGTTCTATTTTTAGCCGTGGCGGCCATCTTGGTTGGTTGACCAGGTCACGCCACACATTTTTTAAACTAGATACCCCAAAGATGATTGTGGCCAAGTTTGGATTAATTTGGCCAAGTAGTTTCAGAGGAGAAGATTTTTGTAAAAGATTACTTTAATTAACGAAAAATGGTTAAAAATGGACTATAAAGGGCAATAACTCCTAAACGGGTCAACTGACCATTTTGGTCATGTTGACTTATTTGTAGATCTTACTTTGATGAACATTATTGCTGTTTACAGTTTATCTCTAACTATAATAATATTCAAGATAATAACCAAAAACAGCAAAATTTCTTCAAAATTACCAACTCAGGGGCAGCAACCCAACAACCGATTGACCGATTCATCTGAAAATTTCAGGGCAGATAGATCTTGACCTGACAAACATTTTTACCCCATGTCAGATTTGCTCTAAATGCTTTGGTTTTTGAGTTATAAGCCAAAAACTGCATTTTACCCCTATGTTCTATTTTTAGCCGTGGCGGCCATCTTGGTTGGTTGACCGGGTCACGCCACACATTTTTTAAACTAGATACCCCAATGATGATTGTGGCCAAGTTTGGTTTGATTTGGCCCAGTAGTTGCAGAGGAGAAGATTTTTGTAAAAGTTAACGACGACGGACGACGGACGCCAAGTGATGAGAAAAGCTCACTTGGCCCTTTGGGCCAGGTGAGCTAAAAATAATACTGTATTAAAGCCAATAATTATAGCTAATTTGATACTGAAGGAATTTGTTTAAATTATACTGATTACCTGTTAAGATTTCATATCAAAGTAGATAGACACAGTACCCAGTGATATTGTTGTCTTTTTTCCAAACTAGAATTCATTTTTTTGTTGGGGAAAAATGCATAATTTCAATTGAAATTAAAGAACCTTAGTGAGCACGCTCACATACCCCACGTCCCCGCATTGTCATAGGAGAAATTAAATAAGTATAAGAAAAAATACTGAATAATAATTTCCTGTCAATATACACATCTACATAGTATGTCCTTATTATCTACAAAATTTCATGAAATTCTGTTGTGTGTTTTCAGAGGAGTTGAGATGACAAACTGTTGCAGAAGTACATTGAAGCAAATAAGTTCAAAGGGGCATAACTCCTAGAAAAAAAATTGAATCGTAATTTCCTGTTGATATGCACATCTACGTAGTATGTCCTTATTATCTGAAAAGCTTTCGTGAAATTCTGTTGTGTGGTTTGAGAGGAGTTGCGATGACAAACTGTTGCAGTAGTACATTAAAGAAATAAGTTCAAAGGGGCGTAACTCCTAGAAAAAAATTGAATCGCAATTTCCCATCGATATTCACAACAACATAGTATGTCCTTATTATCTGAAAAGGTTTCGTGAAATTCTGTTGTGTGGTTTGAGAGGAGTTGCGATGACAAACTGTTGCAGTAGTACATTAAAGTAAATAAGTTCAAAGGGGCGCAACTCCTAGAAAAAAAATTTGAATCGCAATTTCCCGTCGATATGCACAACTACATAGTATGTCCTTATTATCTGAAAAGGTTTCGTGAAATTCTGTTGTGTGGTTTGAGAGGAGTTGCGATGACAAGAAACAGGACTGACGGACGTACTGACGGGTCAAAAACATTATACCCATGGAAAAAGCCGGATTTGGATGTATTTGAGGCAAACAGGGAAATTAAATGTGAATGCATTCCTTTCTAAACATACAGTATGTCTCTTTTATCACTGTACTTATTCTAATGAATTATAGGGGTTTTAAAAAGTAATATTTTTCAATTCATGCACACATGCATGAAAAAAAATGTTATTTGGTGTAAAACATTTTTAAAATCAGTTTTGAATAGTAGAAATAGTGTTTGTATCAAATACTTCATTAAATGAAAAAAAAACAAAGAGAAGAACATGTACTATTATTTGTTAAAATTTTACAAACTAGACTAAATATATTTGTAGATATCCATTTGAATTATCATTCCTTCATAAGAAATAATAATTGATACAGTTAATGTAGCAATTTGTAACACAATTAATTTAAAGTACATTTCTTTTTGACAATAAATGCAAATTTAAAATCCACCATTTGGAGATTCTTCATAGATATTCAATCATTAACAAGTCCCTCCACTTCTGTTTTATGTCAAATCATTGTACCTTCCCCATATCAGTATTTTGCTGGCCATGTTGACAGTGTTTCATGTGTATATATATTTCCTGTTGACAAAATTTATTTATTTCGAAAAACTAAGGATTTTCTTATCCCAGGAATGGATTACCTTGGCTGTATTTGGCACAACTTTTTGAAATTGCGGGTCCTCAATGCTCTTCAACTTTGTACTTGTTTGGCTTTACAACTTTTTTATCTGACCGTAACTGATGAGTCTTATGTAGACTACAAGCGTGTCTGGTGTATTGAATTATAATCCTGGTATCTTTGATAACTACTATATGTGTCTATATATTACCTTTTCTTTCACATTTTCAAATGATGCTGGTGAGACTACAAGCGTGCCTGGCGTACTGAATTATAATCCTGGTACAAATGTACCTTTGATAACTACTATATGTGTCTATATATTACCTTTTCTTTCACATTTTCAAATGATGCTGGTGAGACTACAAGCGTGCCTGGCGTACTGAATTATAATCCTGGTACTTTTGATAACTACTATATATGTTTCTATATATTACCTTTTCTTTCACATTTTCAAATGATGCTGGTGAGACTACAGAGAAACAAACAAGGAAGACATCTGTTTGTGGATAACTCAATGGACGTAATCTGTCGTAATCTTCTTGTCCGGCTGTATCAAATAAACCTAAGGTATAGGGTTCTCCACCTATCATAACAGTTACTGCATAATTATCAAATACCTGCAAAAAATACAAGTGGGTTAGCAAAACAAGTTTCATTGGTTTCAGAAGGAACTTTAGAGTAATAATAATGAATGATGGGTGAGTTTGCAATGACTAAAGCATGTGATTGTCAAACATAATATAAATCTATGTTGACAAGAGTATAAGAAATTGTTTTCTCTCTCTAGATCTCTCTCTATTGATCTACATGTATATGTTCATACATGTACATGTACACAGAAATATTGCAAAAAAATAGTTTTAATAATATATATATTTATCCACAAACTGTTTAAGATTTACACTCTGTATCTTTTAATTTATATATATATATTTATATATATAACTTGTCTAAAAATCAACCCAACAATGTTAGATCTGTAAATTTGCTTTTACAAATGTTTTGTTCTTCCCTCGCCAGGATTTGAACTCATGCTACTGAGATAACGTGACACCAAATCGCCTGCGCTGTATCTGGCGCGCTAGACCACTCGACATATATTGGTCATTCTCAGCAGAATTACACCCAAAATAACAATCAATTGAATTTTTTTTACAGTATGCCAAATTATAAATCATTAGTTTTAGCTGCAGAAAAATCTGTGTATTGTATAAAATTGAAAGAGACACTAAATTGATTTTTACTTTTATCAATGTTTATAAATCATGTAAATGTGTTATAGTTTTATAGAATTTTGATTCACAATATTCACAACATCATGTTGACTTTCTTGCATTGTCAGCATTTTTGTCCCATTGGCATTGTACACAAAATTTAACTAGTTGTACACAAAGCAAATTTGGGACTCTCACCACAAATTAAAAGGTTAAGTAATACCATTTTGCTCTGCAAATGTGAAATAAAATGTTTTGAATGTATAAACTTACTGTTGGTACATATTCTGAAGGGAATTTATTAGTTGTATAAGATATTAATAAACATGTCTTTCCTACAGCACCGTCTCCCACAACCACACACTTGATTGTCTGCATGGTGGAAATATCTGAAAAAAGAATAATAAACAATATTAACTAGAGCAAAGTCTTCTATATTTTTTTGGTATATAGATTTTAATCATTAAATGTATGCTTAAAGGAATGACTAGGTTTTAAATCCTACCCATGTATTTGAAGAAGCTACATTGTACCATAAGTGGCTAAACATGTACTGTAGACAAGTCTTAAAGAATGACTAGGTTTAAAACCCAATCCATGTTAAATTGTATCTGAAGACACCACCATACATTGTAAGTGTTGAAACATGTAGACCAGAAAAAAGCATTTCCTTGTAGTAATCCAGGATGTTGTTGTCTTTTTATAGTTTTACCTTCCAATGTTTGTTAATTCTTAAATAATCATAATAATTAAATAGAAGCATTTGTTGAGTTGTAGTAATTGTCAAATTTAGCTTTAGTTACCCTGGAATTTACTTCCCTATTGCACATGCTGTCATGGCTGTAACATGTGTATAAACAATTAAAATATGCAATGTTTTACCACACTTGGTTTATATGACTTTTACCACATTTCTTCCTTAGAATCATTTTCATACATTTATGACTTTTTTATGTCCTCTTATTCATGTTATTTCTGACAATAAGCAACAATCTATAAATAACCAAAGCATACATGTACCTACTTTGACCTATAATCATGATAATTTGTAACTTTTACTACATGTATGCATTGTGTCAATGTGACTTGGATTGACAGTTGTCTCATTGGCACTCATTCCACATCTTCTTACTTACACTGTAGGTTTTTTTTTTAAATGAATGACAGTTAGTAAGTATTTTATATTTTGGTGTATGAATCTGAAAATGATTGAACCAAGACTTGTGTATGTTGACTAAAGTTATGACACATAACTTGGGTTCTCATGTATTATATGTACATTCAGTCATTGTAACTGAACTTTTAATTTTCCATTTTTAATCATTTGTCGTTGTTTTTCCCCACTTTACCTTTATCTGATCATCGACAGTATACAATGTATATGAATATCAAAAATCAAACATCCATTTTAAAATTAAGTAAATTCTATCCAATATCAAAATGTTGTTTTTTACACCTATCCACAGAACTTGGCACACAATCAGCAAAACTTCTAAAAAGTCACATTTGGCAACCTTTTGAGATCGTAATATGCTTATCTGTTATCATGCTCATACCACATTATTTATTTCGCTTTAAAAGGCTTAAAGCATCTTCAAAATTGATTAAAATAAGTTTTTTGTGTTTGTCCAACTAGCTGGTATATATAATTATATATAATTTCACCCTGGTTACATACATTTTGTACTTTTAAAATTAGTTTTTAATTTATAATTTTTGTTCTTGTGCATGTTTCACACTTTTTTTTGTTTAGCCTGATTAAATTTGTACAGCAAAATCAAGCTACAATTGTAACCAGCATATACTTAATTTGGAGGACAGTGAGCAATGGTGAGTGAAGAAATGAAAACAAAATAATTAAAAATTAACTCATTGTTTCTCTCAACTGACACACTTTTTTTTCATATGACATATAAATGTACATGTAGTTGATGGGCAATTAAAGTGTCCCTTATATTTAAAACTTAGACAAATAAGGTTGACTACTTTTGATCTATAAACATGATAAATAAGACAGAAAAATAATTTATTTTCTGAATTTCCTTCCAGGGGACAATCTGATATTCACCATGTCTGAAATTCTCGCTGCCATATTTATTTTTTAAACCCTTGTTCTTTGTTTGCATCTCATGTTTTCTACTTGACTCGTCGTTCTTTTTGTCTTGCTTGCCTTATGTTTTATTAAGTATTTATCAATCTGAATCTACATTCAAAATCTAAAGAAATGACACATCGGGTGAATGATAGATAAAACGAATCCGGGTCAGTTCTCGCCTGATTTTTATTAGTTTTGTACATGTATGTACAAATGTAATAACTTTGTAATCAAGTTTTGGCAAGTGCATTCCTATAAGTACTGTATATAAGTTGTCATTGTCTCAAAATAAAGTGAGACAATGGTTTTTTTCCATGTTGAATAAATCTTAATCATGTTTTGGATAGTGAATTGTTGAAAAAAAAATTATTGTTTCTAAATAAAGTGAGATTCTATCAACTTTTGTGTTGAATGAATCTTAATCATGTTTTGGTTAGTAAAATGCTATAATTTATTGTTTTAAATTATTGTTGGAACTTTCAGATCAATGAGCCAAGCAGTTGAGTTAAAAACACTTATCTTTTGTGGTTTTCATTTAAAATCTTCAATGTTTTACTCATACCAAGCTAAATACATGCAGTATTTATATCACAGCAATTTAAAACAATTAACAATCATAATTTTCTAATTATTAAACTGGAATTTGATTTTAAATTTTGTGTGAACGTGTAGGGAGCCAACAGACCTTGGGTGCGAACGTGTAGGGTGGGAAAGTGTATTAGGCGTAAACGGACCTGATACCGGATATAAAACGTAATTGACTGTCCCTGGTCAATAGACAAAGCCAAAACAATGTTATATGCGACTCTGGTTCTCATACAAATGTACTTATTTTTATTCATTTTCGGAATCAACCTATTTCCGATGTTATTTAATAGCTATCATCATGAACATTGATGTTTTGACTAAAATATATATTTTTACTTGCTGATCATTGGTTTCTTTAACATAAATTAAACATCTTTATACCATTTGTATACGTTTTGACTATTTTTGTTGGATTTGAACTTTGTCTTGTACAAATGTATATTTTTTTACTTGTCGACGGGCAACCCAGACAAACATAATTACTTGTCCAGTTGTTCAAATGTAGGAGTCTGATAGTATTTTCACACCCCTGAACCCTGATGATTGATTTTTAAAATTTTTTTTTTATTGTTTACAAAACAAGATGTTCAGTTACGTTAAGTTTTAAGTGTACACAATTTAAAACAGCAAATAGGATGAACTTTAACAGGCTTTTTTTTTATTTATTATAGAGACACAGTACACTGTAATGCCTGTACAGAGATACATGATAAACAAGGCACTCCCAAGCCCCCTTTTTGGTTTGAAAAAGTCTGTGTTTTCATTCATTTATTTACCAAATAAAATGCACAGTTTACTTTGATAACTGTTCAAGGGAAAAACTTCTTTCAAATGAAACGTTATAAGTTAGAATTACGAGGATTAAAGAGGAGAACATTAACATTTACAGGCACCGGAAGCCATGCCGCCATTATTTTTGACAGACTCCGAGCAAGAATTCATTGGATAAAGAATCTCAGAGTTAAATGGGACAGATAAATCCCAAAAGAGTCCTTTGGATTGATGCCTCAAAAACTATCTAACTTCATACTTAGATCTTTTGTTGATAATCATTCAAATAATACCTACAATACTAATTTCCGGGGTGTTCAGTTAATCCAATTTTAACCGGAAAAACTTACAGCGCATGCGTCTATGACGTGATTTTCTTCTTAAAATAGCTCCAATAAATACACTAGTAACGTAGCACCTGTCAACATTCAAATGATCGGCAATACACAAATTCAGCTGATATATGTCCCAAGTTTAAATCCAAATATAACGACGAATCAAATTTCTGGCCTATTTTTATGGTTCTATTCTTGGATAAAACGAGAAAATAGAATAAGAGTTTTGATATAGACTATTTTTTTCAGTATAGATCGATCTATACAGTCAGTGATTAAACCGTTTTATTATCTTTTTAAGTCAATTGTTGAATGAATAGGTTAACTATATACATGATATATATTAAAGGATATGAAGGTGTTTTACAGAGATAAGAATTCTGTGCAAAAAAGTAAGCCTGGAAGGGAGGCCAAAAAGTATAGATAAAAGAAGGTAGAGGTGATGAAATATATACATAATCAAAATATTGATTGATTGTTGGTTGTCTAAAGTCCAGTGGCAAATATTTGATGCTTGTTTAGGACGAATATAAAAAAGATCAATTGACAGGAAAATAAAGTATAAAGTGAAATAGTTACGATGATGTGACCCCCCTAAAAAAAAACCCAACACAACAACAACAAAAAACAACAAAATAAACCCACCCACACTCGCATATATACATGTATACATCTCAAAAAATATATAAATTTTGGTTTTGGTGCCCCCCCCCCCAGGAATCGAGGTTCTGGATCCGCCCCTGTGTTCTGTGATTAATTATTAACTAATCAATCAGAAAATCATATGGACACAGTTATAGCGTATTTGTTTGTTTGTTAGTTAATTGTATAGACATATTTTTTTAAATATTCAGTGACCGGATAATTTTCCGCCGTATTTTTTGTCTACTCATGTGTATTTAATTATCAACGATGGCCTAAATAAAAATAATAAATCATACATTCTGTATAAATATTCGCTTATCTTTCGCCATATGACAAGGTCATGTATACATGCAGTTGAATGATGTCTTCTTTTTAAAAAAAATCAAATTTATATAATTAAACCCTTATGGGTGTACATGCAGATTGACATGCCCGAAATCTTCTGCATTTATTAGTGGAAATCGGGATTTCAACTAGCCCTCAGTAACTGCGAGTAGTCTTAGATTAGAACTCTGGGACTTTTTTTTGTAGTTGCTATAGTTATTCGATTTTCAATGAGTTAATGCTTTATCTGATTTTCAATGAGTTAATGCTTTATCTGATTTTCGATGAGTCAAAGCCTATTCAACCTATGTTTAGTTGTTTCTAATGTTCTGCTGTTAACCACTGTCAAATGTTTAGTAGGGTCCTAAGTTTCGGATGGGCCTAAGTTTCGGAGGGATTCGGACTCTCATATACATATTAATGTGTCTATGATTGAGATATAATTGGCATCAATAAGACAGCAACCACATAACACGGATAAAACAAAAGAGACTATTGAAGGTTGTCATTACGTTTTCAATAATGAACGGGCACAAACCCTAAAATTATACCATGCAAACTCAGAATCGCTTTGAATCTTTACAAGTTACGTTAGCTAGTCAAAAGGTAGTTTGACCGTTCATCAGGTTCAAATGGTTGCAAGACTTTTGTTTCCGAGCACAGCTGCTAATCAAGGAGCATATATATAGATACTATGAGAATGAATACTAAAAGGAAACCCTTCGGTCATTCATAACCACTAGATCATTCGTGGTATGCATTGTAGTGTGTAGGAAGCTGCCAGGTGAGCGACCAAATCTTTGGGGTCGTTTTAGGTATAATTAGACTGCTCGGATGAAAAAATATGATTTAATCTTGCCCGAAATGCATATTAGTATAGTAATAGTATGCAGATCAAAGGTTACAAGCGTAAACAATTATGCATGCTTCACAGCGCTAGCAGTTCAGTTTCGTAATACAGCTTTTTTTTTTTTTTTATTATTTTTTATTTTTTTTATCAAATTTGGAAATATCAAAACTATCCAATGTTGTTAGGCTACGTACGCTCCTCTAAGGTTAGGGTGGAGAGTATCGTAGTTAAAACTAACAGCGGATCTGATTTTCATTGCATCAAACACTCAATCTATTACAATGGCGGATCCAGGGGGTGGGGTCGGAACCCCCCTTTTTTTTGGACGCTCAATGCATCAATCTCCCATACAGACAGAGTTATCGTCCTTTCCTCCTCCTCCTGTCTGTATGGGAGATTGTCAATGCATTTGAATGTAGTTGCCCCCCTTGTCTTTGGTTACTGGGGAACCCCCTTTTTAAAATGGCTGGACCCGCCCCTGTATTACATAATGTTGTCTGCTTAAAGGGATAATTCGCGAATTTTTACTTATCAGCTAATTATGTCCATAATACAATAAAAAACATATTCACCAAGTTTTATCTGGATATGAACAGCAATAAAGGAGAAAATTAAGAATTATTAATTTTATTTCTTCGAACTTCCTGACTTATGTGACGTAGTTTATGTCTTTAAGCATGCCGGGAGTGGAAATAATCTCATTTTAAATCTTAATCGTTAATCATCTTATAACGCTATTTAAAGCGCATAGACGACGTTTGGTGTGGCTATTAACCAACTAATAATTAAGATGGAACAGCGCTCATTTTGAAAGTAGAATGTACGATTTATATTTTAATATTTTCTGAAATGTTTATAGTGATACAAGTAAATCATATATATAAAATATTTTTTTATGATTTTTTTTTCCGACGGATATTTTGAACTTACATGTATAACTGGTAGTGTTTTAAAAATGCATGTTTGTACTTTTTACCTTTTACGTCAGGCTAGTAAATATGTGCTGCTAGTACATTTGTAGTGTGCAAATACGGCCCCGCAAATACAATGTGTATTGTACTTTGACACATAGTGACTACCTGTTGAATGCGTGGTTAAATTCAAGTTAATTAAAAGATTAGCATTTTGTATCTTTTGATCTTTACTCAGTGAATTTAAGCCGTCACGGTTCACTTTTCTAGGTGTGAACATTTCGTATGAATGATAAACGGGGGAATCTTAATATTTTCCATGAGCTCAGTTTAATTAAATATATTATTGACGCTGAATATTTTTTGTTAAAAACAAGGAATACTGAATTAATTTAATTGAATAAATTTATGAATAATGATGTAAAAATTCTAAATAAGAATCGGTGACCTTGAATTTTTGAAATAGATAGTATAATTACCAATTGCAGTTATATAAGGCGATCTTCTTTTTTTTTTTTTTTTTAATATTCAGGAAGTAATGTCCTTTCACCACGTACTAATTCTTCAGCTATTTGAACGAAAATATCAAAAATGTTGACAGAAAATTTAAAGGTCAACTTTGTCTTACTGAAAGGGAGGGAGAGCTCCAGACGTACTTACTAACAGACAAAGCAGGCTTGTGGCTTATCGTCAGTTTGTGTGCTGGGTCAGGAAAGGTCAACCACTTGGCAAGAAACATAGAATAATCATACCGGCTTGTGTAGTAAACATAATTAGAAAAGAGTTTCCATCGTTGGATGGGGTATACGAATGATTCAAAGAATGTGAAAGTGACACTTCAGATTGAATAGTTCTAAAATCATTTAAACGATTTACCAATACATTTTTTATTGGTTATTGGTTATTTTTTGCTATGACGTTGTCAGTGTGTTTTTTAATACTGAAATTGACTATCCGTTTTGGTACCTTCTGCCTTTTTACAAACAAGACCATGAAACTGAATATTGGAAATGTATCATGCTACTTCAAAAGAAAAAGCACTAATGGATTGTCCTAGAAGCATATTTTATGAGAATAATAATGGTCTATAAGCAGTTACATTTATTTCATGTTTGAAGCGGTGTATTTTTTTAAAATTTAATTTGACTTTTACCAAGAAATGCATTGTAGCAAAGGGGAAGAGTAATTGTGGTCTAGTGTCAGATACTCGAAAATAATGAAATTTAACATAAAAGGAAACAAATAACGGACTTTGGCAAAAATGGAGAGGGCTTTTGATACCTTTTCTCCAGACATAAAATCTTTTACAATAAATCATCCTACAACAGCTTAAAAGCTTGAAATGCCAGCGATTTCGCGGTGTGTTTTAGTGTTCTCAAAATCTTATATTGATAAAAATGACAACTCCTTTAAATAATTGAAGGTACATGTACAGGAAGACAAACGATTACCGCACGTTCTGGAGACATGCCACGAACTAAGTATCATAATTGCGCATGCTTGTCTCTTCACATACAAGTAAACGCAAATTTTCTAATAGGCAAAATATTTCGTAAATGCGCCCGCTCATATCGGAAATAGGACAAGAAAGTATGAAAGATAGTCATCCGTAATCTCTCGGTTAAATTCTCTAGAATTTACTCCAAACAATGTTGTAAAATGATGTAGTATGTTTTTTCTTTCTTAAATTATTCATCACAACTCAAGACCGCATAACGTAAATTAAACAGTTGCTAAGCAAATAAAACAAGCTCACAAAACATTATGTAAGCTATTGTGTACAAAAGCATTGGCGTTGTTTTGTTTTTCAATTATATCCATCATGAAGTCAGGGACATAGAAATACAAATTATTTGTAGTATAGGTCTCTGATGAAGTGAAGTGCATCATATCAGTTCACCATAAGTATTTTCATTGTTTTTTTAGTTATCTCCCGTTGAATGTAAGACAAGTACATTTTTTTTATGGATAGATGGAAAAATGTAAGCCAATGAAACCACTAAAACGCAACAATTACAAAAATAACAGAAAGGATACCTAGATAATTAACAATTGAAGTGAATAATCAATTGACCGCCTTTGTTCAATGCTGTATCTTGCAGGAATCTGAATTCTGCAGATAAACACGGTCAGCATAGGACTAAAAAAAAGAAGATGTGGTATGATTGCCAATGAGACAACTATCCACAAAAGACCAAAATGACACAGACATTAACAACTATAGGTCACCGTACGGCCTTCAACAATGAGCAAAGCACATACCGCATAGTCAGCTGTAAAAGGCCCCGATAAGACAATGTAAAACAATTCAAACGAGAAAACTAACGGCCTTATTTATGTAAAAAAATTAACGAAAAACAAATATGTAACACATAAACAAACGACACCCACTGAATATACAGGCTCATGACTTGGGACAGGCACATACATAAATAATGTGGCGGGGTTAAACATGTTAGCGGGATCCCAACCCTCCCCCTAACCTGGGACAGTGGTATAACAGTACAACATAAGAACGAACTATAAAAATCAGTTGAAAAAGGCTTAACTCATCAGATGGACAAAAATATAAGTGGACGTGGCCGGGTACTTATACATCCCGACACAAAAAGACACAATGAACAGATCTGAGAGTACTCGCAGTTATCTGACATCTAGTTCAAAGCCACTAACAACTAATAAAAAAATCATGCATCTAAGACTAAACTATCAATCCGTACACATCCAACATCCAATGGATTTAGTGTAATTTGTAAAGACATCATAAACAGCCAGAGAAAAACATGACCATAGTCTTTTTGTCTTACTGCTTGGCTATTGTCCAGTAGCAGTTATTTCAAGCATGTTCAGATATTTACAAATAAAATAAAAAAACCGGGATAAAGGGCTATATATAGATTTGGATTGCCATAAACTTGGAATTAAGGGTATGTTGGATAAAGCCAAATGTTTGCCTTGCAATAGGCTACCTTCGGACGCTTCGTATGATTATTGCAAGGGATTTTAAACATACGGAGATCTTGACACCCTACCCTTTGGTAGGCATAGGATTTATTGACCGGACATGACTGCGCTTTAACCCACCAAGTGCACACAATTAACAGACTGTAGGAAGGGTTTAACTGCCGAAGGGGCGATGGGAAAATCCTGTTTTTTGCCCCAGTAAACCATTGAGATGATCGTTATGCAAGTTATGTAAGTCTTGCACAAATTCCCTTACCACTTATACCCCAAAATCCTATGAAAAATTTACGTACTAACATTTTTTAGACTCTACAAGACAAGATCTCTTATAGGTTAACATAGCCAATTATGTGTCGGTCCTAAAAAGAAGTAACCCCTGTAATGATGATGTGTGTCCATCTTTTGCGAAACTATAGAAATAAAAAAAAAACAACGAGAACAACAAGAAATAGCAAGACAAGACAAAAATACCGTAATGACTAAAATATTTTCAACAGATTTACACCTATGCGTAGTAACTATTGTGTTGTATAGATATGTATTTCTTTTGCAGTATGTTATTTTTCTAATGGGCCCGATTCAGTGATGTTTCATTTTACAAAGTCTATATACAAATTATTTTTGCTAGGGATTCTACTCATGCCGTTGCTATATATAGCGGCCGTTGCAATCTTGCAGTGAGGTGAGTGTTGTTTATGCTCCGTGTTGAAGGTCTCGCTATGATTTTGAGATGAAGATCAGCAATAAAAGCCTTTGTGTTTTTTTGTTTGCTGTATATCCTTGTTTTTTCTATTAAGATCCCCCCACCAAAAAAAATTAAATCAACATAGCCTTCAAATTACGAATGCTTACCATTTTTTGTTGTTTAGACAAAAATAAATTTTGATTGTTCTTCAAGACAGTGTCTACAAATTGGTCAACAAGATAGAAATTGTTAGTAACCTTAATCTATAGGAGTTACTGCCCTTGAATAGTAATTTCTACTAAGTCTTTATTTTGTGTTTTATTTTGGGGAAAACAGGAAATGAAAGTGATGGAATAAGAATTGTGCCATTTTTGAAAATGCAATTCTAATCCGTAATTTTCAATAGGAGAGTAGAAATATGGTCTAATAGATACCTTTCTTAAAAAAAAATTTTGTTGGATGTATAAATTCACGGCAGTTCAGGAGTCAGTTTCACAAAAAAAAAAAACAAAAAAAAAACCTTCCGATTAAGATTGATCGTAAGTCATGAACGATTTAGTATGTTTTCGATCTATCTTAGTATTTTTGTGAAATTGACTCCAGAATGTGGACTATAATTAATCAATCCGTTTAAACAACTAATTCCAGGGAAGGTCTTTGACCTACCGCAAAGCCAATTTTATCCTCAATGTTAATGCCTTGCCCCTCATTTCAGTCAATCAATTTTCTAGGCCCTCAAACTTTGTTTATTGACCAACATGATTTGATTTATTATTCATTTTGTTCTCGTTAAGAATATGCATTATTTTTTATCGGTACTTGGTGTCTCAGTTTGTCTTTTTATAAGTATTTGTTTGCACTTCAGGCTGACCTGATAAGTCAAGCCCCTTTAACAGCTTTTACAGTTTGTAATTATGTTGTGTAGTCACAGCAACGTATCGGGTTAGTAGAGGATTGCAGAGGCGGATTTAAAGGTTTTTTCAGGGGGCCCGGGCAACCCCTTTTGTGGGAAAAATTTGGTTGATTATATAGGGAATCACTGAAGCATGACTGGAGCGGGCACCCTCTTAGGCAGTCAGTGGGACCCCACTTATGAAAAATTCTTGATCCGCCACGGGATTGAACGCTCGCAAACATGTTAAACTATTCCTAATTCTGTATGTGACTGTCTCAAGTCAGGGGCCTGTAAATCAGTCTTTGTTGTTGGTTGCTTTCTGTCATATTTTGTTTTTCATTTATTGTTTAATGAAAAATCAAGCCGATTGTTTCTCTTTTGAATTATTCTATAATTTGCTGTCAGGGCCTTAATAGCGTACTGTTATGATATATGGGATTCGCTCGAATTGCTTACGTCGTTTTGTCTATGACTATGGTTGAATAATTTAATTGTGGATGTAACGTGTCTTCTGATTGGCTGACGCTGTTTTGTTTATCAGCTCATAAACACAATTTAGTCATTTGACCATGTGACGTCATCAACGTTTTTTCATGGTTTACTCCGTTTCAAAATGGAATTTAGAATTAAATTATAAGACTGTAATATTTTTTCTGTCTATTCGAAATAACATAAAAAAGTGGTGCACACTTTAACATAATTTATACCCGAGTTTATTCAATTTATTTAATTTATTCAACGAGTGACCGATTAACACATTAAATCACAAATGCGCGTAGCGCATGAGTTAATTATCAGTGTTGTTCGGTCACGAGTTGAATATTTTTCGATATTTGAATTCTTTAATTAGTTATTTTTTTTATTACATTGGCAAATGTCTTTTTTTTTTAAAGAAATTAATGTAAAACATGTAAGGAACTATATCTTTTTTCTACGCATTTACAATTTGTTTTGATACGTCGTTATCAATGTCTTGCCAACACCTATTGTTGTATGACATCAGAGAGTGAAATAACCACGTTTATTTCACGTGTGAAATTATCGGTTTTTATTTAACTGGGAAATCAATGTAATTCATTGCAACCAATGTAATAATCTTTGTGCACTACATTTCGGATGTTATTTCTTCATAGACAGAAAAAAATATTACATTCAGTCCTTAATTGTGTAAACCACCATCTTCATGGTAGTACGTAGATTCTTGAAATTTAACGATATCAAAACACATAAGTTTAAATTTATATTCAATACAGAAATAACAGCTCTGAAATAATAAATAAATATACAATATCATACAATTCGACAGATCAAAAAGTAGTTATCTTTCGGCAATCCTCGGTACTCTCCTTCTATCCGTAAAATGAGGTTACGGAATCGGCCGAGTTGAGACGAATACAGTAGTTATAACACCTACAAGCCGAAGGCGTCGATCTAAACCAAGAAAGTGACCTGCTTCTGAACATACAGTCTATATCACGTCCGAATCCAACTTTATACATTAACATCTTCTGGTGCCGGAGCTGAAAGAGAGTAATAAGAGAAAGACTATTTTACTTCATTAAGAACAGACCTAATCAATAAATATAAAAAAATCGTCTACATAGAAAACAATAAAAGTAGTTAAAGCGAAAAGTTCTATGAGACAACAACCTTAACAACACGATAAACTTAAAGACATATGTGGTCTTAACAATAACATATATCTCCATATCAGTTTTTGGTCATTCCAGTCTACTAAAGTTTTAAATAAAACGAGCTGTCATGGAAAACCTAGAAGACGTGTAAAAAAACATGGAATATATTAAAAAATTTCAAGACGAATACTCGTCTCGAATATGCTACAAATATTTGCCGCTAGGCATTTGTTAAAAACCGAAATCAAACCTGCAATTTAGAACGTAAAAATGGCAAAAACATTTTGTTACAAAAAATCGGCCGAAATTCCAAAAGTAAGTTTGTAAAAACATTTTTGTAGTTGCTACACGTCTTTGTCATTTTATGTCATGTGATATAATATCTTCTTATTTTTATATTTTTATCAGGGCAGAATATTGGCTTGAAACTTACTGAGAAAATGTCCGTTTCCACTATTTTTTGTTTGGTTTTCCTTATCAGGCATGGATGGTAACTGCGTTGTTGTAATAGGATATTCTCGATCGGGTACATGTTTGGTTGTCATAGGGTATTCTCGATTGGGTAAATGAGTTGTTGTAACAGGATATTCTCGATTAGGTTCTGGCGTTGTTGTTAGAGGATATTCTCGGTCGGGTACAATTGTTGTTGGAATTGGATATTGTGTTGAAGGAATAGGAAAATGTGTTGTAGTAATAGGATATTCTCTCTCTGGCAAATGTGTTGTTGTTTTAGGATATTCTCTCTCTGGCAAATGTGTTGTAATAGGATATTCTTTCTCGGATAAATGTTCTGTTGTTATAGGATACTCTCGTTCCGCTAATTGTTCTATTGTAGTCGGATATTCTTTCTCGGGTAGTTGTGTTGTTGTAGAAGGGTATTCGGTTTCTGGTTTTGACGTTGTTGTGGTAGAAAGTCTTGTTGTCGTAGGCGAAAGTGTTGTTGTTGTCGGCGGAAGTGTTGTTGTCGGCGGAAGTGTTGTCGTCGATGGTTTTGTCGTACTCGATGATTTGGTCGGAATAGTAGTCGATGGGATTGTTGTAGTTGTAGTTGTTGTTGTCGTTGGTATTATGGGTTTAACTGTGTGTACGGTTTCTACCGTAGCTAAAATGAAAAATACGAATAATTAATATACTTACATATTGACATCAAGAGTAAAATTGGTTTTTGAAACTACTCGCCACAATGACATTTTCTCCTCAATGTTGTGCAAATAAGCAACCCAAATGTATATAATATAAAGATTATTGACATTGTTGAATTCATAATATATGTATTTACAATTTCAGAATATCATTGATCATTGATATAGTTGCACTATTCGTAGCCCATGTTCAGAGGCGGATTTAATGGGGGAGGGCAGGGGGCTCCCGCCCCCCCCCTTTTTGGGAAAAAAAATTGGTTGCTTATATAGGGAATCACTGAAGCGTGACTCGAGCGGGCCCCCTCTTAGGTCAGTCAGTGGGCCTCCACTTATGAAAATTTCTGGATCCGCCACTGATGTTTTGAAAGAAAGTCACGTCATTGGTTGAAGTTCCGAATGGATAAAAGTAGGAGATAAGATAGCAGTTTCATTTTCACTTTATTTCGTACTTAAAAGCAAAGACTGTTTTTTAATCTGTTGTCAATAATGTAATGAAAAATGAAAACACTTCTAGTTTTCGAAACAAAACAAAAACAACAATGAAGTGAAAACGGAGCTTTTGATCGTTTTTCAATTGGAAAAGCTAATATAAAAAACCCACATGCAGCATGAATAAAGGAGGTTAAGGGTATACAGCAATATGACAGCAACCCGGCGACACAGAAAACCAAAAAAAATCTTGTATGTTTTTTTATAGCGAAAAGCGAGCGGAAGAACACTCGAGAACTCTTATCTAAACAATTATAACATTATAACTAGACACAACTTTATGAGAATTTGCACACGTGACATTTATTTTTAAATAAGGTGTCAAATATAAATAATGTACATTGACGATTAATATAATACTTACGAAACTGACAAATGTAAGAGAATTTATTCGGCCATAAGTGGCATTCCCTATCATGCCACAAGCCGTGGTCTCCCATGTGTATTTGTACACAATCTTGTGTAAGGTGTAAGATTCCGTTGCCTTCATGTACTGCCCAATGACTGTATGATAGGGGTGATCCTAAAATAAAATCATACACTTGCTATGTTGGAATGAAAAACGCATTTATTTTAAGGTTGAAATAATAACGCTATTTCCGTACAACCCATATGCATTTTTCATACATATTTTAAAATCCCATGCCTTTCTACCCATAGCAAGTATATCATTTCCATTTTATCACATCTTTGGGACTAATTCTGTTTTTTTCTCTTTTGAAAATAATAGACCAATCAAGAGAACGTATTTCAGTCATTCAGTTTGTACCACCAATCAAACTTCCGTATTTCAGTCATTCAGTTTGTACCACCAATCAAACTTCCGTATCTTTATTTAAGTCATTTAACATGCAGATTCAAAATTCAGTTTATTTCTGTTCTATTTTCTTACTATTTTTTGGATTCGGGATCCTGATTTTATTTGCTTAGTTTTAGTCTGGCCTTTTAGACTACATATTAGGGGTTACATTAAACAAATTTTGATAAAAGCACACATTTGTTGGTTTTTTTTTAAAGAAAAATACGACTAAATCTCTTTCTTGACGATTGTTTTTTAATTCAATTTTGCCATCTTAGATTTTTTTATTGCCTCCATGTCTTTCTAATATTCTAAGGTAACGGCCTATACATTATTTTTTAGTTTGAAGTCTTATATATATATATCAAAACATACCATCCACCCATACGAAGTGTTTTTCACGGTGCCTATCGTTTAGTCCAATCCAAACTGCCTGTTTACCAACATTTAATTTCTGTAGTGTCGTCTGCAGATAATATTGGACATCGTAACTTTTTACCAGAGCCAGATCACCACCTCTGTTGTTACAATCATGTCTCGCGCCATCCCAATACTCCTTCCGGTTCAAAACAAACTCGTAGCAGACTTTCTCAAATACTAAATGTCTATTGCCAGTGTTGATATTTGAAGGACAGCTGTATGTCGAATATGACAAGGGCATACTCCATGATAACTTGAAAATTCCTGCCCAAAAATATAATAATAATACAAAGCTATATAACTATTTTTTAATAATGCGTTTCGCATTTAGTGTTATGGACAATTTTACATGAATTTATTACTCAATGGTCCTTCTTATAGTTTCAATCTTTACTAAACATATTTCAATCTTTACTTAACATATTTCCATCTTTACTAAACATATTTCCATCTTTACTTAACATATATCCATCTTTACTAAACATATTTCCATCTTTACTAAACATATTCCATCTTTACTAAACATATTCCCATCTTTACTAATCATATTTCCATCTTTACTAAACATGTTCCCATCTTTACTAAACATATTTTCATCTTTACTAAACCTATTCCCATCTTTACTAAACATATTTCAATCTTTACTAAACATATTTCCATCTTTACTAAACATATTTCAATCTTTACTAAACATTTACAATACAATGCGTCATGTGTATGTTATTTGAGCATTAAACAGCTGTATATGGTGTTGTTCATCAGGTTACAAAATGATAAATATCTAGACATGGTTCACACTACAAATTTGATGAAGTTTGACAAATGTTTTGAGTTTCCCTGCAAGATAACGAATATGGATCTACATAAATAAGACCGAAGCCTTTTTTTTTTAAATACAACCATGATATCTTTTTTCATTTTGATTAACGATGTCCTTCAATGCATTTTTTTTCCAAAACACGTAGCCATGATTTACAATATTGTATATAAATGGTCTACAACCAATAATACTCAGTATTGACTATTTTTACTGGCGTGCTTTTGTTTGGCTTAAATCAGTTTTTCCTATCCCGTTCGAATGATCGTTCGTTCATGATAAATAGTGTATCTTATTTTAACAGTCTTATTAATTTTAAAAGATATACTGAAAAAAAATTTTAAATCACAAAATTACTGAACTCCGAGGAAAATTCAAAACGGAAAGTCCCTAATCAAATGACAAAATCAAATAATAAAACACATCAAACGACCATTATGGACAACTACTGTCATATTCCTGACTGAGGCGACTAAAAAAAAAAAATTGTGTTTTTTCCCCATTTTTGTTAGATTAATCATTTAATGTGATAATCGTTGGAAAAAGCGGCATAACTCAATTTTATATTGGTATGTGCTTTAACAGGGTACCCCAAAAAATTACTAGTAAACAAAAATAAAAAATCGGATGCCTTTGTTATATCCAAAATTAATTAAGAGGAACAGAATGAAACATTTTGAAAATTATTTATTTTTATACACAATGCAATTTATTAACACTACGTTGCTATTTTTTTTTTAACTTTTAAAATTTAGAATACTGCATACAACATCATCATGATCATGCACCATTTATAGTACCAAAGTATATTATATACAGTTTTGAACATATGTTGTTCGCTGCGGGAGATATTTTGTTAAGCATACACTTGGATGAATGTACACATTTAGTGACCCATATCGTACTTAGTTTTACTTATATTCAAAATTATAATTTGCAATCATATATATCAGATATTTTTTTATTAAGTTTTATAGATCATGATAAAGATAACAAAAAAATTATTAATAGAAAAAATACAATTTCTTACCACAAAGATAGATAACCTTGGCAATGCAAAATATAGAAAACTCCATGTCTCCGTAAATATGGTCAGTTCGGAAACAACAATTTCAATAAAGGTTATCACTTTTACATAGGATCACTTTTACATATGTATGTATCTAATCTAACCCAATAAATCGTACGATGTTTCATACTGCAAAAACGATTTACCTCACCTGATTCAGGCTGGCCTTGTGGACCTTTGCTAAAATTCTATTTATAACAAGGCATCCGTCGTCCGTCTTTTTTCTAAAGCATCTTCCTCTTTAGGGACTTATAATTTTTTACCTGGGAGCGAGGGGGCTGGTCATTTTGGGGGCTGATCATTTTGAAATCAAGCATAAACAATTTCTTAACCACCCCCTGTAATATTTCACTATTTTTATTTGATCCCCCCAAAGAAAAACATTTGAAAAATTTGATCCCCCCTCTATTAAACAATCCAAATTTTTAACATGCAAAAAACTTATCATGTTTGAGGGGAGTATGACCTTTTTCAGGACGTCGGGATAAGGTGTTTTTAAGCTCGGGATTGATCCTTTTTGAATCCGGGAATTCTTTTTTTGAATTTCGGGATGTCGGGTTTTCGAATTCTTTAAATTCAGTACCTCGGGATTTCATGCTTTTAAGCTCGGGAATTCGAGATCGAGACCCCTCCGAAACCCCCCCCCCCCCCCACCCCACCCTTTTCCCCATGCTATTTCGCGAAATTTTTGAAAATGAAATATTCTCAGTGGATTGAGTCCTAAAACATATTTGAGGGAAAATTGTCTTGAAATATGGCTCTTCCATCAATATAAGAAGGTAGAGCAAGCCAGTGCTTTTTTTTTTTTTATTATTTTGAAACGGTAACAACACATTATTTACTAAGAGGAATCTATTATATGTCCCTCTCTTAAACGCTGCATAAACTTTTTTTTACGTAAGGCCTTAATATTGAAACCTCAATTGAGTCGCTTAACTTTTATATGGATAATTCATGCTCTCCGCTTAAACAATTCAATTACTCATTTAGTGTCACATTTTATACATAAATGTGTGATAGTAACCTAAATTTTTTTGATTTATTGACCTAAAAAGTACAAATATTTTGAGGGAGTTAGAGGTAAAAATGGACCAAAGGCATCTTATAATTAAAACAAAAAGATACATTAGTTGTGTTCATCATCTCAGAATCATCTTGTGTATCAATATTCAACTGCTCTAAGCTATATTCCTTCATGATTCGTTTTTTTGGACAAATTTTGCACACATCACTGTAGATTTTATTTTTTTTGATTTATACTTGGTTTCTCTCAAACTATTAAGCTGATTAAAACAAAACTTGGCAGTAATACTTGTTAATTTAGTGATCAATGTGAGTGAAAAACATGTATAACGACTGAATTATTCAGATAATGTAGCATCTATACAGCTTCCTACATCACCAAATGATGTCTTACTTAATTGTATATGAATGGTGTTAAAGATATATTTCAATTTGACTGTTGTTATGTTATTCTTGACATTTTGTCTCTTGAAGTATGCGAAATACTTATTTCAATGTGTAAAAAATATTGATCCCCCCACTTTGAATTCATAAAAAAAATGTGAACCTCCCTTTTCCACATACAGAAAAAAAACCTTGATTCCCCACTGTATTTTGACCAGCTCACCCTCCCAGATAAAAAAAATGATAAGTCCCTTAAGACATTTTGCGAATTTTAGCCAAACTTGGTGACGATCAAAAAGTTGTTAAATATCTGAATACTTACTTACTTACTTACTTACTTACTTACTTACTTACTTACTTACTTACTTACTTACTTACTTACTTACTTACTTACTTACTTACTTACTTACTTACTTACTATTGGTTTATAGGGCTTTCATCAACTTATGGTTTTCTAATGCACGATGGTTTTACCCCTATTTAGATACGTTTTTTGGTACCCTTTCAGCAAAGCAGACTATAATTTGGAAAAAAGCAGAAATGACCAAATTGGGAGAGTTATTTTTTGGATATGGTGTCGCTCTTTCTGACTCCCTGATTATAATTCTTTGTTCTAATTTGCATACTGTTACATTGATGGCCAGGATAGTTATATCTGACTTTGTGGATTGGTCTATTTTACGGTCTTTAACACGGAGACTTGGCTCACACCGAACAGCAAGTTATAAAGGTCCATAAAATACACAAAAAAATGACTAGTGTAAAACAATGCAAACAGGAAAATCTGTAAAAAAAACAACAAGACACGAGAAACGCCTCTGAACCACACCAGCTGTACCAAGTCAGGAAAATTGCCATTGTTATATTATAGTTCGTTTCTGTGTTCATCAAATTGTTCGTCAAATGCTTAAAAATCACCACCAAACAATATATAAAAAATGTGATAATCTATATTTACTATCTCATTTGCCAAACGAATACGTTTATCAATGACATTGGCTAATCTTCACTGATCCAATAATATTATGATTTGACAGTTGTCCATCTACTAGATTATAATGCATACATGTATTTATATGTAAGGGACCTGGGAAAGCGACGTATATGATAACTAGGTTCATCCCTGTAAGCTTTTTTTCTACTGTATAATTGTTTGAGGTATTTAAGGATCAAGTCTAGTGCTAGCATTACAATCTTTAGAACATATCTCCTAGGAACGTTTAAGTCATTTTCGTAAAGTTAGTGACACATAGTAAAAATTCACCTCTTCACCCTAACATTTTGGAACTTTTGGGTTCTGGCTTTCCTAGTGAACGACCTTTATTGATAACAAATAAATACGGTCCTAGTGAACGACCTTTGAAGATGACAAATACAATTTTTAGGATTCCTATATATAAGAAAATTTTAATGTAAAAGTTTGCACCCCAGACCCCTTTCTTAATTTTTTTGAAAAAAAGTACATTTTGTATTTTGTTTCTATCGAAATTAAGAGGGATATATTACGCTTATCTAAAAATATAACTTGTTCTCTTTATAAAAGTCTATCAAAGTTTTAAAAAATGTACGTCTCGAGAAAGACGAAAAGCCCTCCCCCATCCCAACTTACAGAAAACTGAGATACCAATAAACCGTCATCTCGCAGAATCCCGATCTCTGGCTCTGGTATTGATTTATCCAGAGACATATAATGTTGTATTATATGTCTCTGATTAATCTAATTTAAAAACTGCATATCGAAACAACCGAAACATAATAGAAAATGCAGAAGAAACTACGTTTAATTTGAATTATATTGCCTTATTTTTTTTTCTTCCAGATATCTTAATCATTGATGTAATACGGTTTTTTTCCCTTTCTTTTGTAGCTCTAATCATGATCAGTAGTATTAAAGTCGTGTATCCAAAATTTGCTCAACAATATCAATTTTATAAGGTAGAAATTAACAACTAGGTCTTCAAAAAATGCAAAAGGATATGTATGGTAAAAAAGGATTAAAACATTAGATTATTAATTTGAATATAATGAAGAAATGAAAGCTTCATGTTTTTATACAGCAAATAACAAACACATTTCTCTCAGTTAAACTTATTGTGGAATAGAATAACAATTTTAAGCGTTGATTACACCGTTATCTTTTCAATACCATCCCTGAAACATGAGACAAAACATCCTAATAAAAAGAATTCACATATTCTATAAGTATTTCTACAAATATAATTATGATGATTAAGATAAATACACATCGAATTAATTGATATAATTGACTGTAAATATAGATCGATGCTTAAATTTATTCTCTAAAAACTAAATACAAGTTTACAGAGAAGCATACAATATAAATAAAATTACAATAGTTGAGGTAAACAAATGCAGTACGTTAAACTGTTAATTGAGGTACATAATTATGCGGGCATACATGTTTAGAAAGAATAGAAAGAAAGTAGTACGATGCTTGTGTGTTTACATTTACACGAAAGGGACTAACAGTTTTTTTTTTTATTAATACGCTTAATAAATAAACACACATCGTTTTGTAAAAATATACTTTTTCCAATAAAAATATACTTTTTCTTATAAAGATATATAAACTTTCCCCCGCTACAACAGTAAAAATATATTATCAGCAACATTATCAGCAAAAGTCATCTGAATATATCATTTTCGTGTTGCCTGTTTACCTTATTTCCATATTATTTTTCGAGAAAAAAATTATTATATAAAAAATATACTTCCTGTAAAAAAACGTTCACGATACCAAAAGGTAAACATTTTATAATATTACCTTTATTCTAATGATGACATGTAACACTTCTTAACAAAATGTTCTCTTGCCCAGGAAGTCATATGTAATATTTTATTGCGCAATGTTAGAAATCATATCGGGTTGATAGTATAAATGAGAGAAAAAACTTAGGAACATTACTTTCTCTCAAGGTAAGTCAGTATAAACACAGTAATACATTAGAAGTTCAAATATCTTAAAAATAAAAAAAAAGTTCATACATTTTTTCGCATCAATTTAAAAAATATTAGTTTTTACCAAGGATTTTTATAGTAATGTTTGTCTTACTATACAAATCCTTGTTTTACCAATGTGAATGTATATACTAGAAATTACTATTTGTAAATATAATGCAACATTGAAATATTGGAATTACTAGTTTTTAATAAATGCATTTAATGTTTTCGATATTTATAATATTAATAAAATACGGAGTACAAATATAAATTGTCCGATATTTTAAATTTTCTAAATTATAGTTTATAAATTAAAATTTTCTTAATTAATCTTGCATGTAATTTTTATGGCTAGTTAAAAGCGAAGAAAAATCACCTTTAAAATAGTCTTCAGGAAAAGTTTAACTTTCAATTTTGAAATGCTATATGTTCTTATCTGAAAACTACACATTTTTATGGCTAGTTAAAAGCGAGGAAAAATCACCTTTAAAGTAGTCTTCAGGAAAAGTTTACTTTCAATTTTGAAATGCTATATGTTCTTATCTGAAAACTACATTTGAAAAAAATAACCAGAGGCAAATTAATGTATTTTTCACTAAACTTCAACAAGTATAAAACTGCATTACCAAAACAATGGAGGTCGGATACGACAACCTTGTAATACACCACCAGTATTTAATTATAAAATCGTAAACGAAGACATGTGACAAATCAATTAACAGCAGGAACAATTATTAAAAGTAGTATAAATTCAAATAAGTTTAAATGACATGGTTAGATTAAAAAGGACATCCGAAACACGTATCAGTTAGTTCCTAGCCCATATTTAATTACAATTCTATTTTTAATTTTTTTCAGATAATTTTGTGAAAAGTCAGATTTTGTCAAAAAAAATCATCAAGATGAACAAAGCTATTCTCCTTATTGTCTTGCCATGCATTGTTGCCATTGCATCCGTATATGGGCAACAATACGGATATGGGCAACAATATGGATATGGACAACAACTGGGATATGGACAACAAATGGGATATGGACAAAGAAACGTTGCCCAGTATGCAGCTTATGCAGCCAACAGCCAGCAAGCAGTCAAACAGGCTAAACTTTTCAACTATCGTAAGTTTTAATAATTTTACATTAGAACTTTTTTATAATGCACATTCTCTACTTATATAAATGAGCTTTCCCGTGAAACTAAACTATCGATTGATTTATAATAACTTACTCTTATGTGAAACAAGACTTTCTCTTGAGGCTCAGACAATGTTTATGTTGTTGTCACAAACTTAATTGGTGTAATTTGAAGCAATTTTTTTTTCTAATTTGATCAAAATAGCCTTATGAATCGTTTGAAGAATAATTTAGTTAACCATAAAAAAAAGACGATGAAAATCCCTTGTAAAATGCTATACTCCATACTTTATTGTTGTTTTTTTTTTCTTCAGGAAAAACATTTTTATGATTATGCCATGAAATTGTTTCATCCAAGCTCTTCATTCATACTTAAAACTGTTTTTTTGGTTCTGCAAATAACATATCTATTTGAACTTGTAATATTTTAAGTTTCGTGAATTTTTGAACTAGCGTAACGAGCATAGAAAAAGATATATATATACTTGTAAGCATACACAATTACAAATATTAATTTATTATTATAATTTCAGTTCTTGGTGGACTCTACTTCCTCAACCTGTTCAACTTCACTGGAAACAGAATCGCCGGTTAGATTTGACCCACAATTTCTGACTAGACTGGTAAGTATATTATTGGTATTGCTAAGCACTTTTAGACACCGTGACAATACGTTTAGGGGTTTAATCTAAGCATGATTATGAAGAAAATTCTAAGTAATTAATACGAATAAGTGAAAATAGATACATATTATTTTAGACTGAGTAGATAACTATTTATTTATATATAAAAAAATACGACCAAACCTTTACAATTTATTTCGTTGAATGTCCAAATTATATTTCGATTATGGAGAACTTAAAATATTTATTGACTAAGTTATCCTATAACCTTGCATATCTAGGTAAGAAGGGATTCGGTCACATTCATATATAATATATGATTTTCCATAAACTTTGTTAAGAGCTCAAACGTAATACTGAGTATGTATGGTCATTCCAAGCTGACCATCAAAATTATAGTACAAAATTGATAACTAGACTAAGAGTTATTTACATACCAACGTAAAATACCGTTTTTGGTACTCTTCAGACCCCTTATGGGATTTGTTCTACAATTATGTGTTACATACATCATTAAAATATGAAAATCATCATTCAATTGTAGCTATTTTAGAGTTAATATTTGATTGAAGCAGTTTTCTATGGAAAATCACATTAAATGTAGCCCGTCTATAATTATATGTTTTTTATCAAAACAAATTTTAGTAATGCATTTTTAAATTTCTTTGTTACTTATTATAACTTTCTATTTTTAGATAATGTTGACGAAGAAATAACCCCTGTCAGCAGACGACTTCATGGAAAATGGCGGGAGGGAAAAAATGAAAATAAAATTTTTGAAATCGTAAAAAATATGTTGATTATTAATGAATGACTTTTGCCTTTGAATAAGTAATTGCTTCTATTTAAAAAGAAGCTAGCATCTATATGTCAACGTATGTAGCCTTCAAGAATGAAAAAATCTCATAGCGAATAGCAAGCTACATGACAAATGTAAAACAGTTCAAATGAGAGAACTAACGACCTGATTCATAAACAAAACAAATAACTAAAGGACGAAAAAAGATACACAGCAACAAACGACAACCACTGTATTACAGGCTCCTGACTTCGAACAGGCAAATGCTAATTGTTGCGGGGTTTAATATGTTTGTGGGTGATAAAAACTCCTCTAACCTGCAGCACAAAACAAGAATACACGTCTG
This sequence comes from Mytilus edulis, assembly GCF_963676685.1. Classification (NCBI taxonomy): domain Eukaryota; kingdom Metazoa; phylum Mollusca; class Bivalvia; order Mytilida; family Mytilidae; genus Mytilus; species Mytilus edulis. Next base: position 47,814,728 of record NC_092356.1, on the reverse strand, counting down.
TAAAAATCAGTTGAAAATCAAGTTGTTTAACTCCTCAGACTGATACAAAGTGGTAAGATTCTTACATAAACGCTAACGAAATGAAGTACTAACAGCCAGTTCGAAACCAATATCAACTGTTAAACATCATTCATCTAAGACTAGAATATAAATTACTGACACCAAACATTCAAAGGACGTTATCAGAGTAAAACATGTTCATTTGCAATGCCAAAATATTTAAAATTGAGAATGGAAATAGGGAATGTGTCAAAAGACAACAACCAGACCAAAGAGCAAACAACAGCCGAATTCCACAAATGGGTCTTTAAAATGCAGGGAGAAACTCCAGCACCCGACGGACGGCGTGCTTCAGCTGGCCTCTAAACAAAAATGTATTCAAGTAGTAATAATGGTCGTCAAACTGAACTCCGAAATATACACAAGAAAATAAAATTAAAAATCATACAAGACTAAACAAGACCAGAAGCTCCTGACTTTGGGCAGGTGCAAACATATACCTTTAGCCAATGTAGAAAAAACAAACACACAACTAACGCACAGTACAACTCAGTTCAGTATGTATTGTCAGAACGTTTATAGGTGTTGGGTTTTAGTCAAGCAAATATATATACCGATAAAAACAATATTTAAAGATTTAATTGCAGTGTTTACCAACAGTTGTCTTTCTTTCGTGTCGTTGATTTGTTGTCTCGACTAAGACCGAGCATCTTAACTTGTCAAAAATTAAAACAATAACAAAAAAATAACAGAGCATTTTTATGCATAGAAATCATACATACAAGATATCATGATGCTTTTAACTTCCATCATGATGCTTTCAACTTTCATCACAATGCTTTAAACGTCCATTGCTATGCTTTGAACTTACATTGCTATGCTTTTAACTTCAATCACAATACTTTTAACTCCCGTCACGATGCTTTTGACTTTCATCACAATACTTTTAACTCCCGTCACGATGCTTTTGACTTCCATCATGATGCTTTTAACTTTCATCGCTATGCTCTTGACTCACATCGTGATGCTATTGACTTCCATCGTTATGCTTTTAACTTCCATCGCGATGCTTTTGACTTCAATCATGATGCTTTTAACTTCAATCATGATGCTTTTGACTTCCATCTTGATGCTTTTGACTTCCATCTTGATGCTTTTAACTTCAATCATGATGCTTTTGACTTCCATCTTGATGCTTTTGACTTCCATCTTGATGCTTTTAACTTCCATCGCGATGCTTTTGACTTCCATCATGATGCTTTTGGCTTCCATCTTGATGCTATTGACTTCCATCTTGAGGCTTTTGACTTCCATCTTGATGCTTTTGACTTCCATCTTGATGCTTTTGACTTCCATCTTGATGCTTTTGACTTCCATCTTGATGCTTTTGAGTTCCATCATGATGCTTTTGGCTTCCATCATGATGCTTTTGACTTCCATCTTGATGCTATTGACTTCCATCTTGATGCTTTTGACTTCCATCTTTATGCTTTTGACTTCCATCTTGATGCTTTTGACTTCCATCTTGATGCTTTTGACTTCCATCTTGATGCTATTGACTTCCATCTTGATGCTTTTGACTTCCATCTTGATGCTTTTGAAATCCATCATGATGCTGGGTTCCATCTTGATGCTTTTGACTTCCATCTTGATGCTTTTGACTTCCATCTTGATGCTTTTGACTTCCATCTTGATGCTTTTGACTTCCATCTTGATGCTATTGGCTTCCATCTTGATGCTTTTGACTTCCATCTTGATGCTTTTGACTTCCATCTTGATGCTTTTGACTTCCATCTTGAGGCTTTTGACTTCCATCTTGATGCTTTTGAATTCCATCATGATGCTTTTGGCTTCCATCTTGATGCTATTGACTTCCATCTTGAGGCTTTTGACTTCCATCTTGATGCTTTTGACTTCCATCTTGATGCTTTTAACTTCCATCTTGATGCTATTGACTTCCATCTTGATGCTTTTGACTTCCATCTTGATGCTATTGACTTCCATCTTGATGCTTTTGACTTCCATCTTGATGCTTTTGACTTCCATCTTGATGCTTTTGAATTCCATCATGATGCTTTTGGCTTCCATCTTGATGCTATTGACTTCCATCTTGAGGCTTTTAACTTTCATCTTGATGCTATTGACTTCCATCTTGATGCTTTTGACTTCCATCTTGATGCTATTGACTTCCATCTTGATGCTTTTGACTTCCATCTTGATGCTTTTGACTTCCATCTTGATGCTTTTGAATTCCATCATGATGCTTTTGGCTTCCATCTTGATGCTATTGACTTCCATCTTGAGGCTTTTGACTTCCATCTTGATGCTTTTGACTTCCATCTTGATGCTTTTGACTTCCATCTTGATGCTTTTGACTTCCATCATGATGCTTTTGACTTCCATCTTGATGCTTTTGAATTCCATCTTGATGCTTTTGGCTTCCATCTTTATGCTATTGACTTCCATCTTGATGCTTTTGGCTTCCATCTTGATGCTTTTGACTTCCATCTTGATGCTTTTGGCTTCCATCTTGATGCTTTTGACTTCCATCTTGATGCTTTTGACTTCCATCTTGATGCTATTGACTTCCATCTTGATGCTTTTGACTTCCATCTTGATGCTTTTGAATTCCATCATGATGCTTTTGGCTTTCATCTTGATGCTATTGACTTCCATCTTGAGGCTTTTGACTTCCATCTTGATGCTTTTGACTTCCATCTTGAGGCTTTTGACTTCCATCTTGATGCTATTGACTTCCATCTTGAGGCTTTTGACTTCCATCTTGATGCTATTGACTTCCATTTTGATGCTTTTGACTTCCATCTTGATGCTTTTGACTTCCATCTTGATGCTTTTGAATTCCATCATGATGCTTTTGGCTTCCATCTTGATGCTATTGACTTCCATCTTGAGGCTTTTGACTTCCATCTTGATGCTTATGACTTCCATCTTGATGCTTTTGACTTCCATCTTGATGCTTTTGACTTCCATCTTGATGCTTTTGACTTCCATCTTGATGCTTTTGAATTCCATCATGATGCTTTTGGCTTCCATCTTGATGCTTTTGACTTCAATCTTGATGCTATTGACTTCCATCTTGATGCTTTTGACTTCCATCATGATGCTTTTGACTTCCATCTTGATGCTTTTGACTTCCATCTTGATGCTTTTGACTTCCATCTTGATGCTTTTGACTTCCATCTTGATGCTATTGACTTCCATCTTGATGCTTTTGGCTTCCATCTTGATGCTATTGACTTGCATCAAGTTGATGCTTTTGACTTCCATCTTGATGCTATAGACTTTCCTCATGATGTTTTTCCGTCAATCGTGATACTGTTGGCTTCCAACGGATGGCTTTTGACTTCCTGCGTGAAGCTAATGTGAGTTGCATTGTATCGGGATGTTTTGAGCGAGTATCATGATACTTTTGTTAAAAAACATAGGAATATCCGTTAAAACTATAACTCTATTTGTATCCATTTGATGATATACGCCTTTTGGCAACTGATTTTTATAGTTCGTTCTTATGTTGTACTGTTACACTACTGTCACAGGTAAGGGGATGGTTGGAATCCCGCTATCATGTTTACCCCCTTGTCGAAGGCCGTACTGTGACTTAAAGTTATTTATTTCTGTGTCGTTTGGTTTCTTGTGAAGAGTTGTTTCATGGGCAATCACACACCACATCTTCTTTTTTTTTTTAAATATATATGTTAAGTGTTTTTGAAAGAACATTGTAACATTTAAAGTAAAGGATACATAGCTAATCTTGTCCTAGATTATCAAAACATGAAATGATTATCATTCCAACTGCGACAATAATAATAGTTGTTAGCATTTCATAAACTCCACATGACAATTGTTTTCATTTCCTATTTTGTATATATAAAATGTGTGCAATGGTCGTAATTGGAATGCATATTATTTACAAATTACTATAAACAGAATAAATATTTATATATAGAGTTAAACACATAAAATATGAAACCATTAATTCCACTCTTAGTTGGCAATTTTGTCGTAATAGGAGACGTAAGAAATTCGGAATCGATAAACGTATATAATCCTATATCTATATTCGTACCTCGGATCCAAATATAGAAGTAATCTAGAGAGCTATTTTTAGACCACAAAACTTAATAGATAACAGCAGTCACAAGGTTATTTGAAATAAAAGTAAGACAATAATCTATTATATTTAGATTAGACCTCAAATTCATCGAAGGTCAACGTTTGAGTAGGAAATAAAAATTGTTCAGTTTTTGAATAATAATAACATAAAAGGAACGTGTAAAGCGATCCGCGGATTACTGCGTCTTGCCTGCGATTGCTGTAGTCCAGTACGACTGTAATTTCGTTTGCCAAAAAATAGAAAAATAAAAAAATTGAAAAATGCTCATGGTGCTTTTTCTAAATAATGATGAAACTTCTGTCCAAACTTTCAAAAGTTTTACAAAGTTATTCAAGTTAAAAAATATTTTGAACTCTACTGACTTAATTAACACAAAAGAGAAGCGAAAGGTACAAGGGGACATTCAAACTCATAAAAGTCGTAAATAAACTGACAGCTATTTCTAAAAAAGAAAGAAAAAAAACCCAACAGACAACCAAAAGTACACAAAACACAACATAGAAAACTAAAGCCAAAGCAACACGAACCCCTCCAAAACCTTGGGGTAATCTCAAGTGCTCCAGAAGGTAAGCAGATCCTTCTTAATATGTTGCACCCGTCGTGTTGCTCACGTTAGTACAAACCCAGTAACAAGTATTATACGGAAGTTACATTCGTGAAAAGATGATGGGATTGTAGTTACGACGTTATAATGTATCCGCTATCATCTGTGAATCGGTAGACTTTGACCTCCAAAAAAATATGTATTTATAGGTAAAATAAGTAAAAATATTTTTGATATTAGTTACCCAAGATGGCATCTCTTGATTATGAAGAATCTACTGTAAAAGTTTCCAGAAATTTCAGAGAAGGTTTAAAGGTAATGACTCTGTAGTGTTTCCAATCGTTTACTACAAACAAAAGTCTATTTATAATTAAGAACAGATGGTAATTAGACAAGGCTATTGATGTCTAAGAAAATCATCCCTAGTGAATGTATCCAAATGCTAACTTCTTAAAAATAATAAAAGTAATTTAAGAATTCAAATATGGAAAAATATTCAACGAGTGACCGAACAACACATGCGCATATATAGAAAAACGGAAACATATTTTCAAATTTTGACAGATTTGCTATATCTTAGTAACGAACAACTTCTGTCAAAACCTAAACAATTATCAAAATTTGAGTACTTTGGACAAAGTGATTGACGTGTAAAGCACTGTAAATAAACTCATTATAGATTCCAGGATAAAAAATTTGAACGCCAGTCGCCCTTTACGTCTTCAAAAGACTCATCAGTGACGCTCGTTTAAACAAACGTTAAAATAGGCCGTAAACTGCATCCACATGTTAATTGCAAACAAAAAACTAGGTTCACATTTACGTTAGATACGGAAGAAAAAACCAAAGTCACGTTTTTATAATTTTAATCCAGATGCAATCTCACTAAAAAGCTTCTTTCTGTCAAAACTTCTTAAAATTTCATGGCGAGGTTTGATAAAGTTATTTTAAATGACAAAATACTTTTATTTCCAGACTAAATTTCTAAATGTTGACGACAAAACTAGGTTAGAATTGCTTAACTTTAGGCCTATATAATAAATATAATAGAAAAACGACAATGACGAACAGCAATCTACGAATAGCTATATACGGAAAAACAAAATATTGAACAACACTTAATAATAATAAAAAAGGATTGTATTCGATTGCTTCTGAATGGTAAAGCTTGATGATGACAGGTGTTCATCCAGGATTTAAAAAAAAACCAAAAAAAAAAACAAACGAGGATGCCCCTTACCCTCTGGTAAGTCAACGTTTCGAATGATATTGTATAAAGTATATGTATTTCAATACAATTGTACCCCTGCCCCTGGATTTGCCTCTGTTGTCTTATCCCCTACAATCAACAGTCGTGATGTTCGTGGCAAGTAAATGCATATCGGCCAAATCATGATGGCGGACTTAAAAGTTTCTACGTAATGATTTCGACTTAACTAATTGTAACTCTTGGTTCAATTGCGTAAAAAAAAACCCTAAGATAAGAGCAATAACCCAAAATACCGTGTATAATACAATAGATACAACCAGAAATCAAAAACTGACTCTTCCGATGAAAAAAAGAAAGATATCCCAACAACAAAATAGTCCAGACAGCCAGACTTAGTATAGACTCAACACATAAGACTGGTAATCCAATTTATTTTGTGCATATAAACCTCCTTTGTTGCCTACCTATAGACCAGTTCGTTAAAATAATATACACAACGAACAAAACACTCAGATTCCAACAGGAAGACCATTATTTTGAACAATAAAATAGAAACGGCACACAATTTGGAAAGAAGGACAAAAATGGGTCGACAAAACTGTTTGAATAATACTACCTCTCAAGAAAAAAATAAACCCCACGGGAAACACTTCCTTACAATTTGTTTTTAAGTCTGGACAAAAATTTATGTAAAACTGATAGTACTTGTTAGAGACCAGTTAGTTAGATGTGTTAGAACATTTCCTAGTTTAACAGTTTTCATTAAGTTTCCATTTTTACATTCATTATATTGTTATCATTTAGTATTGCGTTCTTTGATCTAGTTCTTAAACATTTTTTAATCGGATGATGCTGGAAAGTAATGGTGAGAGTAGATGAATCATAACTGAACACGGAGTTAACAAAAAAGTCATTATAAAGTATTCTCTTAATAAGATTTATTCCTATGAAGAATAAATCCGGTTATCGGAGGAAAGTGGGCTTACGTTTTGGGAGTTGTCCCGCTTTGAACACGTGGTGGAACTTGTTATGTATTATGAGTCACGTTAATTATTTTGACCTTGATAACTGTGACGTCATCATTCTTTCTTTACCACGTACGATACAGCAGAGGGAAGACGCAAAAAATTGGGTTCCGTATGAATTAACTAATGTTTGTTTCAAAAGTTAATAATATTTCTTTGATTTGGTATAGATAAGATATTTTTTTTTTTTTTTTTTTATGAAATGGATGTCTTTCAAAAAATCTTATTTTACTGAAAAGGTTCGGAAAGTTTGAAAGATAGGAAAAGCACAGCCAGTATAAAATAGTGTTAAAGATTTTATATCTTTTGTTGTTTCTTCTGTAAAGAGTTTCTAAATATTTCATTGTAAATTTTTAATTGTTGGTTTAATTCAGTGGAAATCATGAATTATATTTCCAAAAATAGAAATTTTAACAGACCCGTAATTTCAGATAAAAACGGCGCACATGGTTTTAAAGACACGTGTCGCATGGACGTCTGCGATTTTAAAACTATCGTTATATGAAATGTGTCATCTGCTACTACACAGCAAGCAATTTAAAGAGAAACCAATAATGAATAAATGTATGAAGTTTATAAAATATACAGATCTAACATTGTTGGGTTGATGTTTAGACGAGTTGTATAGATATTATAACTTTTCAATGGTCGTTTCACTAATATTATTGTAGTAATTTTTCAGTTTTAAAAACCAAACATCTTATGGAAATCGGGAAAGCAGATCGTATGTCACAAAGGCCCTCTAAAAGTCCTTATAAATGCAGCCAAAGGCAAAGGGTACAGCAGAGGGGCGTACCGACACCGTTGGGAAACAGATCTAGCAATGTCGTTGGACAGCATACTTCCACGCAAGTTTTAGCTACATGTATGAAGACTCCAGAACTTAGGAATGAAGTTGTTCAGATTGTCAATGGCAATGCCCTTATTCACTCTCCAGCTACTGTTAGTGTTACATCTCCTGACTCAGTCAATGAAAGGCAACAATCGAATACAGGTATAACACAAAGTTCTAATATTTGCCAATAACTAGTGCAAATGATAATCTATGTTTAAATGTTTCACAAAACTCGGAACAAAATAATTAATGGTGAATATGTAGATTTAGGTATATATTGCTTTAATACAAATTCAGGCACAGAACAGTAGATACAAATGGACAGCTGATTATCCAAACTAAACTAAGTAAAAAGATTACTGATATTAATTAACACATGGATAGATGCTTTCCTTATTTACATAAGTATTTATGTTGGTGTACATTTAGAAGATGCACCTAACTTAACCGAATACATACATGTTAAAATATTTTGTGCATCCGTGTTTCCAGTGCAAAATTTACAAAATCTCTCATTAGAGGGTATTGTTGGTCTTGCATACCTACCAGTTTCTATTGATAATGAGTGTGCACTTATTCTTAATTAAGTGATAAATAAAAAGTTAACCACAGTTTCCATCTTTTATCTTAGATAGTTCAAATTTAATTTAATTTTGTAGAAATCTTCTAGTTTCTGTTTGAAATTACTATTACAATGCTTGTTAAAGGGTATTCCAATATATTTCATTAATTCAGATAATTTATTAGACCACAAATTTTTGATATTTTAATAGGATTGATTGATTGTTGGTTGCTTAATGTCCAGTGGCAAATATTTCAGGCCTATCTATCAGGACGAATATTTACACAGTGTCTGTAAATTGTGTCATTTTAGGATAATTTAGTTTGTATCAAGCGGATACATTTTTATGACACAGTATCTGTAAATTATGTCTTTTTAGAATAACTTAGTTTGTATCAAGGAGATATTCTGGAAGAACACAGTGTCTGTAAATTGTGTCTTTTTAGGATAATCTAGTTTGTATCAATTAGATCCATTGATAGGACAAAGTGTCTGTAAATTGTGTCTTTTAAGGATAATATAGTTGTATCAAGTAGATACATTGATATGACACAGTGTCTGTAAATTGTGTCTTTTAAGGATAATATAGTTTGTATCAAGTAGATATGTTGATAGGACAGTGTCTGTAAATTGTGTCTTTTAAGGATAATATAGTTTGTATCAAGTAGATATGTTGATAGGACAGTGTCTGTAAATTGTGTCTTTTAAGGATAATATAGTTTGTATCAAGTAGATATGTTGATAGGACATAGTGTGTTTAATTGTGTCTTTTAAGGATAATATAGTTTGTATCAAGTAGATATGTTGATAGGACACAGTGTCTGTAAATTGTGTCTTTTAAGGATAATATAGTTTGTATCAAGTAGATATGTTGATAGGACAGTGTCTGTAAATTGTGTCTTTTAAGGATAATATAGTTTGTATCAAGTAGATATGTTGATAGGACACAGTGTCTGTAAATTGTGTCTTTTTAGGATAATTTAGTTTGTATCACGTAGATACATTGATATGACACAGTGTCTGTAAATTGTGTCTTTTTAGGATAATTTAGTTTGTATCAAGTAGATACATTGATAGGACAGTGTCTGTAAATTGTGTCTTTTAAGAATAATTTAGTTTGTATCAAGTAGATATGTTGATAGGACAGTGTCTGTAAATTGTGTTTTTTAAGGATAATTTAGTTTGTATCAAGTAGATATGTTGATAGGACACAGTGTCTGTAAATTGTGTCTTTTAAGGATAATATAGTTCGTATCAAGTAGATATGTTGATAGGACACAGTGTCTGTAAATTGTGTCTTTTAAGGATAATATAGTTTGTATCAAGTAGATATGTTGATAGGACACAGTGTCTGTAAATTGTGTCTTTTAAGGATATTTTAGTTTGTATCAAGTAGATACATTGATATGACACAGTGTCTGTAAATTGTGTCTTTTAAGGATAATTTAGTTTGTATCAAGTAGATATGTTGATAGGATACAGTGTGTGTAAATTGTGTCTTTTAAGGATAATTGAGTTTGTATCAAGTAGATACATTGATATGACACAGTGTCTGTAAATTGTGTCTTTTAAGGATATTTTAGTTTGTATCTAGTAGATACATTGATAGGACACAGTGTCTGTAAATTGTGTCTTTTAAGGATAATTTAGTTTGTATCAAGTAGATGCATTGATAGGACACAGTGTCTGTAAATTGTGTCGTTTAAGGATAATTTAGTTTGTATCAAGTAGATACATTGATATGACACAGTGTCTGTAAATTGTGTCTGATAAGGATAATTTAGTTTGTATCAAGTAGATACATTGATAGGACAAAGTGTCTGTAAATTGTGTCTTTTAAGGATAATTTAGTTTGTATCTAGTAGATACATTGATATGACACAGTGTCTGTAAATTGTGTCGTTTAAGGATAATTTAGTTTGTATCAAGTAGATACATTGATATGACACAGTGTCTGTAAATTATGTCTTTTAAGGATAATTTAGTTTGTATCAAGTAGATACATTGTTAGGAAACAGTGTCTGTAAATTGTGTCTTATGAGGATAATTTAGTTTGTATCAAGTAGATACATTGATAGGACAAAGTGTCTGTAAATTGTGTCTTTTAAGGATAATTTAGTTTGTATCAAGTAGATACATTGATAAGACACAGTGTCTGTAAATTGTGTCGTTTAAGGATGATTTAGTTTGTATCAAGTAGATACATTGATATGACACAGTGTCTGTTAATTATGTCTTTTAAGGATAATTTAGTTTGTATCAAGTAGATACATCGAAAAGACACAATGTCTGTAAATTGTGTATTTTAAGGATAATTTAGTTTGTATCAAGTAGATACATTGATAGGACACAGTGTCTGTAAATTGTGTATTTTAAGGATAATTTAGTTTGTATCAAGTAGATACATTGATAGGACACAGTGTCTGTAAATTGTGTATTTTAAGGATAATTTAGTTTGTATCAAGTAGATACATTGATAGGACACAGTGTCTGTAAATTGTGTATTTTAAGGATAATTTAGTTTGTATCAAGTAGATACATTGATAGGACACGGTGTCTGTAAATTGTGTATTTTAAGGATAATTTAGTCTGTATCAAGTAGATACATTGATAGGACACAGTGTCTGTAAATTGTGTATTTTAAGGATAATTTAGTTTGTATCAAGTAGATACATTGATAGGACACAGTGTCTGTAAATTGTGTATTTTTAGTATTTTTGATTTGTATCAAGTAGATACATCAGAAACATAGTGTACATGTCTAGTGGCTTTCGAAGCGTTCCGTAAATTGTATAATTATGATATCATTTGGCCACCACTTTTAGAATCACTTAAGGCATTTTTATTGCATGCAACTATATTTATTGCTTATATGTCACTTGAAACAAATTAAATGGGTTTATAGGACAGCTAACTGTTATCCGTAAAGAAAGATCACGTTGCAAAATTTTGCTATTATTGTTATCCCATTCTCAAAAACGGATCAATGTTGTCATGGTACATGTATAGAAATAACAGAAACTAAACTAGAATATTGTCTAATTTATTTGTTAAAAATATGAAATGCAAAGACCAAAGGTTAAAGTCCCCTTATTCTCTGACTTTGGTGACAAGTACCAGTGTTCATGTGTTCTAAGTTTTAAAAGTTTGAATACATGTAGGAATAATGGATTCAGTTTCATTTTGAATCGGAGATATGGTAAAAACCAATAAGCATGAATAAAGCAGCCACAAGAATGTACACCTTTGCCGCTTAGCTATATATACAATTGGGAGGTTGTTACATAAAATAGCCTGAAATATATAATAAGCCCGATATATTCACATCTGACGGCGTTACTTTATCTCATGTGGGCAATTGTTTTTTTTTTCTTATTTCATTACAGGGTAATTTAAATATAAATATATGTGTGTGGTCATTTAAAAGTACGGTCACGGCGGGTGTGTTGTGTCGCTACCGCATTTGTGGCGGTGGTCGAACTCAGTGTCCAATAACTCTTGGCATAGCCACTGAATTCGACCATGTGGCGAAAATAGCGACACAACATCTACAAATATATTATGCTTCTTATAATGGAATTATGTATCCGCTGAGCTTCTGTTTCCCAGGGCCAGCATCCGATATATTTTGGAAGCAATAATGTTAATAAGGATATTATATTGATATATAAGGAAATGACATTATAAGGAATAACAATAAGGTGGAAATAAGGAATAAGAATAATGTGGAAATAAGGAATAAGGAATGGACAATAATGTGGAAATAAGGAATAAGGAATGGACAATAATGTGGAAATAAGGAATAAGGAATGGACAATAATGTGGAAATAAGGAATAAGGAATGGACTATAAGGTTTAATTATATATACTAGGGACTTGCCAATTATGTTTCTCGGCAGTCCCATTCTTTGTCAAGCCGTGGCCGTACAATTTTGTACTTTTGCCAAATAAAATATTTCTTACTTTATATATTTGTATGTCATTTGGCCCCACGTTGTCTCAGATAATAAGATTTATTCCTATGAAGAATAAATCCGGTTATCGGAGGAAAGTGGGCTTACGTTTTGGGAGTTGTCCCGCTTTGAACACGTGGTGGAACTTGTTATGTATTATGAGTCACGTTAATTATTTTGACCTTGATAACTGTGACGTCATCATTCTTTCTTTACCACGTACGATACAGCAGAGGGAAGACGCAAAAAATTGGGTTCCGTATGAATTAACTAATGTTTGTTTCAAAAGTTACCCACCCACCCACCACTTAGATAAAAGACATACTCCTAAAATGTAGTTAATATACATGTGTTAAATGTTATATTATGTTATATCATGTTGTTCGTTTTTCTGCTGTTTTTGTTCTATTTTTCAGGTTGAAATGACTGGTAGCTTATTCCGATTGTAATCCCAATCCTTCGTCACGGCTTCAGACAAAGACTCCGACCATTGTAATCCCAATCCTTCGTCACGGCTTCAGACAAAGACTCCGACCATTTAATGGCGAAAATAGCGACACAACATCTACAAATATATTATGCTTCTTATAATGGAATTATGTATCCGCTGAGCTTCTGTTTCCCAGGGCCAGCATCCGATATATTTTGGAAGCAATAATGTTAATAAGGATATTATATTGATATATAAGGAAATGACATTATAAGGAATAACAATAAGGTGGAAATAAGGAATAAGAATAATGTGGAAATAAGGAATAAGGAATGGACAATAATGTGGAAATAAGGAATAAGGAATGGACAATAATGTGGAAATAAGGAATAAGGAATGGACAATAATGTGGAAATAAGGAATAAGGAATGGACAATAATGTGGAAATAAGGAATAAGGAATGGACTATAAGGTTTAATTATATATACTAGGGACTTGCCAATTATGTTTCTCGGCAGTCCCATTCTTTGTCAAGCCGTGGCCGTACAATTTTGTACTTTTGCCAAATAAAATATTTCTTACTTTATATATTTGTATGTCATTTGGCCCCACGTTGTCTCAGATAATTACGTGGATTAAGACGTTAGAGAGAAGAGTTTGGTGATAGCTATTGTGTAAAACAAACAAAATATAAAGAAGAAGATGTGGTATGATTGCCAATGAGACAACTCTCCACAAGAGACCAGATATTAACAACTGTAGGTCATCGTTCGGCCTTCAATAATGAGTAACACCCATACTGCATAGTCAGCTATAAAAGACCCCAAAATAACAAATGTAAAACAATTCAAACGAGAAAACTAACGGCCTTATTTATGTACAAAAATGAACGAAAAATAAATATGTAGCACATCAACAAACTCCAACAACTGAATTGCAGGCTCCTTACTTAGGACAGGCACATACATAAAGAAGAGGTTTTAAGAAATTTGTAGTAATCGAAACTTTTTTTTTATCTTTTTATGACCACCAATGTTTTCAATGTTGTCATTTAGTTAAGGAAGATAACACTGAATTACAAATATTATGTAACTGATCTTTCTGTTGACGAAAAACTTTCGGGAAAAGGAAATTTCATAAATTATTTTCTTTATAAGAAGAATTTTGTAAATAAAAATAATGACTTCCTTGACGGATATACATAGGAAATTGTAAGCTTCGAGTTTAATAGAATTTTATTAGTTCAGGACATCCTCATTTAAATATTTAAAACTAAAACATACATAAAAAGAACATAATACAACATATATCTTAAGCAAAAAGATAGTATACTTTTTTATTGTTGACGTTTGTGTGGTCTGTACACTAAATCCATTAGATATGCATGTGCTAATTTTTATTTTGGTCTAGGCAACATGGTCTATTTATTAGTTGAAATTTGCATTGCGCAGGCTTTCAGTTCAGTTGTACTCGTTTATTTGCCTTTGAGATAGACTTACACCATACTTTTACAAAATCTGACCAAACAGAAGGTTTTGTATTTGATCAAATGATCTTTTATATATAATAGATTAAAACATAACTAGATATGTGTTACAATGCATGCAATTTTAAATACTAATGGTCCTACATCCTGTCGATACTTATATGTCGTTATTGCACATAGGCAAACTTATCTCAGATTGTTTATGTTTATAACATCTTTATACTAAATCCGATAGATTTGCATGTACTGATTGATTATATACCTTGGAAAAACATGGTTTATTTATAAGTTGAAAATTGGGCATTGCACACACTTCCCGTAAATTCCTGAGTATTTTAGATAGGTTCTTAATGTCTTTTGTCTTTCTGTTACAGTAGTTGTATTTTTGTGTTTTTTTCCCAATCCGAGGAGTCAAGTCTTTTCATGTATTTACATTTTTTTTCATATCTTGCCTTTTAACCACTGTTCCAGGTTATTGAGAACAGCAATGGTTAGCTCCACAACATTCCGTATATGTGAATGTCAAAAGCCTGTAGTTAATTGGTTGTCATTTGTTGTTACCTGTCTTATTATTTTTTCTTGGTTTATTGTCTGTAGCCTAAATCAGGCTGTTAGTTTCTCTTACACAGCTACTTTAGTACAAGTAATCTTGATGTTCAGTTCTAAAGATGCATATCAAATGTACATATGTGAAGCTGTATATAAACTATAAAGCTGTACAGCTGTATATAAACTGCAACTCTGTACAGCTGTATATGAACTGTGGATATATTTCGTTTAACACAAGATGCAGTGGTAGAATCTATATGTTCAGCTTACACAGATAAATTTTTACAGATTTGCAGTTTAAATACAGTTTTACAGATGTACAGTTTATATACAGCTAAACATATATACACTGTTTATACAGCTTAACAGATGTACAGTTTATATACAACTGTACAGCTGTACAGTTGATATACAGCTTTAGGCAGCAACCATTGATTTTTTCCTGGGGGGGGGGGGGGGGGGCTATGTTTTTTTTCTGACTAGTCGAAAACAATGTTTTTCTTTCAATTTTAGCATTACATATAGTGGCAGCTGAGGGTGAAACAAACAATTTTTTTTCTCAGAATCAAAAACAAACAATTTTTTTCTCCAAAAACATACATATGTACAGTTTATATACAGCTATACAAATGCACATTTGATATGCATCTTTAGAATTGTACATGAAGATTACTTGTACTAAAGTAGCTGTTTTGGGATTGTTTCACTTTTTGTTATACGGGAATCTTTTGAACTTACTATATATATACTATATGTGTTTTTAAACATTGTTTAATGACGCACGGATACATTTAGTTGTTTATATCCTTGTCACTGATGAATAGTTGATTGACAATCCTACCACTTCTCCTTACATTTTTACATAACATAATATTTTAAATCTAAATATACAGTAAAAATATTCAGTTATTTTTGTTTTTCCGGCGATGTTTGAAATAAAGGATACTCTGTTCTAATGTATTCAATACTTTATTTTATACTTAAAAGATCGATGAAGACGAATACTATAAGAAACAACTTATGGAAAATTATAACCAAAAGGAACCACCATAGACCACTGGGGTAAAGCTGATGACCGTAACTGCATTCACGGTCATCCCAAGATGTCGGATGAAAAATTAGGTCAGTTTCTGTATTGTCTGTTTAAGTGTTTCTATATCATTTTCTTTACAAATCATACATTGAAAGGATGTAAATTTATAAAAGAATCACTCGGAAATCACTAATTACTTCCGAGAAATGTGCATGAAACGGGAAATTCGATTTGAAAAAATCGTTAAGATGACCGTAAATCATAATCAAAATATTTTCAAGATGACCGTAACATAAAACAAGGATGACCGTGATTGGTAAAAAGATGACCGTAACTTGTAAAGGATGACCGTATTTTGTAAAGACTGACTGTAATTTATATAGGACGACCGTAACTTTTATAGGATGACCATCAATTCTAAGAAATATCCGTATTGTATTCAAAGCTTTTTTGTTGAGTTTGTCGATCTCAATAGGGGCACGGTTAGCGGATATAAATATGTTTCATGAATTTCTTTTTTTAAACTATAATACAATTGGCCATATTTAGGATTTATAACAATGATAGTAAGTTGCATATTTCTCGTAAACAATGAAATATTTATTGATATCGACGTTAAAATTTTAACACAAATTGACAGCAATACGACGACAATTTGAAGAAACATGAATGTGTCCCTAGTACACGGATGCCTCATCTACACTATCATTTTCTATGTTTAGTGGACTATGAAAATGGGATAAAACTGTAATTTGGCATTAGAATTAAAAAGACCATACTATAGGGAAAATGTGCACTAAGTTTCAATTTTATTTAGCTTGAAGCTGGACAAACAAACAGACGAACGGACGAACGTACGCATAGACCAGAAAAACATAATGCCAATAAATGGAGCATTAAAAACATTAATAATACATACGAATATTTGGTAATCGAGCCCATGTGTATGGTTCCAGAGGAAGCAGATTAAAATCTTAATTTGTCTTGGTATATGCAGGCGGAAACACTTTTGAAATAGAACAAAAGAATCGAAGCTCTGTGTGTATCGAGAAAGCGATAAATGTTAACTGTAATGTTTGATATAGTAACAAAATTCTAAAAAGTTAATAGAAACAAATAAAACGACAATTTTCTTATTTTAAAAACACCATTTGCATAAGTTTTCAATGTATCTATTACATAGTAATGCAAAACAATAAGATATCAAGTCGGCGACATGTTTCTTATCGGGGCCTTTTATAGCTGACTATGCGGTATGGGCTTTGCTCATTGTTGAAGGCCTTACGGTTACCTATAATTGTTAATGTTTGTGTCATTTTGGTCTTTTCTGGATAGTTGTCTCATTGGCAATAATACCGCCTCTTCTTTTTTATATATAGTATCTATAAGTTGGATGTAGAAAATGCATAACCTCCGATTTTTTTTTTTATCACGGACGGAGAACATATCAATCTTATAGTTCAGAAATTTTCGTGTCTGCCCTTCCATTATGTGAATCAAGAAAAAATTCCCCAAAACAGGTAACGATTGTATCGAAAAGAGAAAAATCGAGTGCACCTTTTTATGTTAGGGCATGTTTGGGTGTATATTTTGTCTTTAAAACGTACAAAGCAAGAGTATTTTATATAGCATCTCGCTTCAGATTCTATCATTATTATATATCAAAGCTACAGGTTGACTTTATAACGTAAAAAAATGACAGTACGAAAAGATGAAATATATGGGGCAAGTGAGATACCTATCTAATGAATCACAAAAACAGAGTAGGTGTGTTCGAATAGCTATTTTTTTCTAAAAGTACTTGACGACAGTCTTTTAATTTGGATGATGAAAATGGATATCTTCGAAAAAATATGATTTTCTTGTGTGTGATAACTAGGGTTTATAATCTTCAACCACTAAAATTGTTTAGTCTGCCCTTCCACGAAATATTTAATTAGAATTTTTTTAAATGCTTAAGAATTTTCAAAAATTCCATCTGACATCCGAACAGACAATATTTTTAAGTTGAATCAATGCAGACAAGATCATTAACTAATGCTCATTAGCTAGTAGATACATTTGTCTTTTAAAATATAACTGACATATAACGATCGATCGTAATGGTGCTATGTGGATAAATTTATCAGTTTTCAAGAGCAAAATTGGCAGAGCGTCATCCTTACAATGGCTTCCATTTCTACGATTGTGAGCATGAACTGGCGTAATGGGGAGATAATTTTGAAGAAGTAGAATCCTGACTGTATGAATAACATTTCTGTATACATTGTATATACAAATTGACAACGTTCCGCCAAGTGTGATACGCTTTTCGTACAATACTATTTTAAGGATCTACTTTGCTGGAGCTCACCTTCACTAGTTTATTCGAATGATATTTTCAAAATATTTCTGTTATTTTATTTGCACGACAAAATGAAAGACGATATAATATCAATGGGTGTACATGCATTTTTTTGGCATTTTTAAAAATGTGTATTTATTATATGTCATTAAAAGGAATCCCAGAAACAAACAAAAAATCTTATGTCGAGCAGTTGAACTGTGCACCGCATTTTTTTCATTATGCTTGTAAGGTGTAATTTTATCGCGCTTTTGTAGCATGTTTTCCCTTCCTGTTCATTTGCATGTCTTTTGGCAAATTCATTTTTAAAATTAAACACTCTACTGTAAAAAAGATACATATGGTAATCTTTGCATTTGAAGCACGTCTCATTTTCTTCTACCTATAGGATAAAACTCTCATATTAATATGTGTATACCAATACGATTAATCATTTGATACAAAAAGATAGTTATATAAATACGGATATTTCTTAGAATTGAGGGTCATCCTTTAAAAGTTACGGTCATCATTTACAAATTACGGTCATCTTAAACGCAGTTACGGTCAGCCTTGTTATGAATCGCTGATTCTGTTACGGTCATCTCGATTGTGATTTACGGTCATCTTGGCGATTTTTTCAAATCGAATTTCCCGTTTCATGCACATTTCTCGGAAGTAATTAGTGATTTCCGAGTGATTCTTTTATATATTTACATCGTTTTAATGTATGATTTGTAAAGAAAATGATATAGAAACACTTTAATAGACAATACAGAAACTGACCTAATTTTTCATCCGACATCTTGGGATGACCGTGAATGCAGTTACGGTCATCAGCTTTACCCCAGTGATAGACGTCAAAATTAAATATGCTTTTGAAATACTTTTAAGTCCACATGCATCAAGTATCAGACAAATATATTGATTTCACATTCATTATAAAATTTGTACATACGACTAAAATCTAACTGTACGTACATTCTGAAAACAGTGTAATATTAGATTTAAACAAAATTATACGATTTGTTTTTAGAACAGAGAAGTTGTATAGCATTAATACAAATCTTTGCTAGCATGCAAGAGTTTGTTGACCGTTGCGGAATATATGTGTTACAGATAACAACGGATATGTTGAACATGTTGTAATCACAATCATTTAACGAATGTCATAAGTGAAGAATGATGTACTGTAAACCAACTTATTTTCGCGAGCGATTTATTTTCGCGACTTTCGCGAGTAGACAAATTACGCGAAAATAATTCGTCGCGAATATGTAAAATTTGGATCTTTCTTTATCAAATTACATCAAGTAAATTAGAAAATCGCGAAATTAAATATCCGCGAAGTGGACTAGAAAGGGTAAAACGCGAAATAAAGTATCCGCGAAAATTAGTTGGTTTACAGTATTTACCCTCGGTATTTTTTTTTTTATTTTTTTTTTGGGGGGGGGGGGGGGGGAGTCTATCAGTTCAGTCTTTAGTTTTCTATGTGGAAAATAAAATCACAAAAAACACTGAACTCCAAGGAAAATTCAAAACGGGAAGTTCAGAATAAAATAGCAAAAGGTCAAACACATCAAACAAATGGACAACAACTGTCATATTCCTGATTTGGTAAATTCATTTTTTTAAAGTAGAAAATGGTGGATCAAACCTAGTATTATAGCTAGAGGTCGTTTAACGTTTACTTTACTTTTGAGTTTTGAACGTCACCTTGGTATCTTTCGCCTCCTTTTTTTTGACAGGAAAGAAGCATGATTGTTTTTTTGAAAAAATTATAAGTAAATCTTTGCATGTACAAGATAGTTTTATAATACAGAAATCTTAAATATGAAATAAGTTATCTTAACTAAATCAGTTTGAAGGCAAAATCAATATGAAGGTGAAGAAAAATTAAATTAAACTACCCTTAAAGTAAAAATAGAAGTATTCTATTATGCATAAAACCGGTATAATACATCAAATTTCTGATGCGTTGAGAGTCTGTCTCTTTGAAATATTCTTACATAAATAATTAAAACATAATGTATAATAGCCTATAATGTTATATATTTTAAACACCTATGTATAATAAATTCAGTTGTCAAAGACAAAGCCATCTACGGTCGTATTTGCAGGATGGAATTGCAACGTTAGTTTTAATACAATTTTGTAGGGAGTTTTATGCAATAATTGTATCTCGTTCATTAGGTAAATACCAAAGAAATGACTACTGCTTTGTACTGGGTGGGTTGTTATTACAGTCTTACAGGGTCGTTACCGAAGTAGTGTAGCTTGATTACACATAATACTGTGTTCGATTGTGAGCCCGCCTTTTAAAAATATTATTCCATATATTGCTAAAGAATGATATGATTTTGAACACAAAGTCATAATAAAATCGGTCGATAATCACCTCGCAGACAACAATAATAAACAAAACACAATTTAGAAAATTTAAAACTGAACAATACGAACCTTAATAAAAAAGGGACGAAAGATACCAGAGGGACAGTCAAACTCATAAATCGAAAAATAAACTGACAACGTCATGGCAAAAATGAAAAGGACAAACAGACATACAATAAAACACATGACACAACACAAACAAACTAAAGAATAAACAACACGAACCCCACCAAAAACTAGGGGTGATATCAAGTGCTCCGGAAGGGTAAGCAGATCCTGCTCCACATGTGGCACCCGTCGTGTTGCTTATGATATATCAAATCCGATAAATAGTCTAATTCGGTAGGTCACATTCATTCAAAAGGGAAGGGGATTGTAGTTACGACGTAAGGAACATATCCGATATCATTTGTCAAACGGTTATTCCATAACGGTCAACCAAGAAAATCATGATAAGAAATGCAAGCACGGGAATATTGTATCAATTGGGAGATATATTCACCGTATGCAGGTGCTGCTGGAAAGTTGCTACTAAGAAATGGAAAGTTCACTATCGGAAAGCTGAAATCATCTCTTTTGTCGTAAAGTTTTGTTTTCAATCGACCCTCCTTGTCAATTTCTAGATGTAAGTCAAGATATGAGACCGACTTAACTGTATCTGTTGTATCCTTTATCTCTAGTTCGATGGGATAGATGCGTTCAACATAGTCACCAAATTTTAAATTATTTAGTGAAAAAACATCATCTATATAGCGGAAAGTAGAGTTAAAGGATATTGCTAATTTCTTGTCTTTCTTTCTAAGAAGTTCCTGTATGAAGTAAGCTTCATAATAAGAAAAAAACAAGTCGGCAAGAAGAGGGGCACAATTCGTTCCCATTGGAATGTCAATAGTCTGTTGAAAAACACGTCATCTTAACGTTACACATATGTTGTCAATCAAGAAATCAAGCATCGTGATAATGTCAGTTTCAGAGAATTTTTTGTTTGAATCATTTCCTTTTTTTTCCATTTGTGATCGGAGTCAAAGACATTCTTTACCCCTCATGTTCTTATTATCTCCAAGAGAGTTATGTTTCTTTCGGAGTTTTATTTTAGTTGATATACAAAGTCTTACACACGACGGGTGCCACATGTGGGGCACGATCTGATTACCCTTCCGGAGCACCTGAGATCACCCCCAGTTTTTGTTGGGGTTCGTGTTGCTTATTCTTTAGTTTTCTATGTTGTGTCATGTGTGCGTTTGTCTTTTTCATTTTTAACCATGGCGTTGTTAGTTTATTTTCGATTTATGAGTTTGACTGTCCCTCTTGTATCTTTTGTCCCTCTTTTAAAGTATAAACTTATTAGTTTCACCAGGAAAAAGCTATTAAGACAAGAATATAGCTTATTTGCATTGTTCAAAACAATTGGCATTGTTTATCTTCAAAAAAAACACACCACAAAAAGGCATTTTATTTTAGCATTTTAGTTTACATAGCAATAATTATATCTATAAATAAAACTTTCAAATATGCCCTTTAAATCTTTCTTTACTCATTGATTCATTTATTGGTATACTTATTGATAAAAGAGAGGCGAAAAATAAACAAAAACCGACATTTAAATACACAATAAAATGTTTTGCATATACAGTGTCTGTTCTATCATTTGCTATGATTAAACTCCAACATAAACGATGCTGATATCATTTGCAATTAATTCGCCTAAACATATATATTTTAATAACAATTCTCTATATATAAACGTGTTACTTTATAATTAATATTACCATAAAAAGCTGGTGTTAAAAACTAATTTTAATTTTATGTTCTGCATATGGAATTATACTCCAAGAATAGATGTTTAATGAAAATATTAACAAATTTATGATAATTATATCCCTGCGGTAAAACTATACATAGTAATGAAAAAATTACCCATATTGAAATCAAATACCTGATTGAAATATATACACTCCATTAGAAGGGGGGGAAACCGGAACACCCTACCAAGAAAAGAATATGAATTATTAATGACCATCAAAACCAAAAGGCAAAAATACAAGTCCCTTTTGGTGAATGGTATTTTAATTTTAATAAATTTCATTATATTTATGATGAATTGTTTTTACAGTAATTTTAACACTTCATTCCTGTCAGTACCAAAAACAAGACACTGGAGGGTTGAATGACCAGGCCGACAGAATAGGTACCGAATAACATTAATGGTACCCTTTTTTTCTGCCCCTAAATACGGAAACCTGTGTAGATTAATTATGTATATAACCTTTCACGGCGTGAATTGGAACATGTCATGTGCATTCAAAGCAAAAGAATGATGAAATGCAGAATACGAAACGTTTCTTGTATTTAAAGACTGAAGTTGGTGGTTTTGTAAACTTGTTCTGAAGTATTCTTGCTAGAGATTTCGAGCTTGCGATTTTGCCATTTGATAAATGGCTTTATGTTTCCAGTTTTCCTTGGAGTTCGACATTTTTGTTATTTTACCGTTTGATGCCTTTCACCATTCATAAATATAAAAAAATATCAATAAACTAAAACGCCTAATCCCTCTGTTCCTGATTTGTTATATTAAATTGATAATCTGTTATATCAAATTCGAAAAGTAAATTAACATGGCCCTAAAAGGCTTCCGTGGTTACTAATGCTTGGAGTCAACAAGTGTATAAAGTATTAATTTTCATTCAATTAAAAGATTCAATTAAGTCTAGAAAGACTGAAATCACAGGAACAAAGTACTAAATAGGCAATACACATTGAATTAAAAGAAAGATAATAATAACACAAAAGAAACAAAAATAAAACAAGAAGCCTTCGAAGAATATTGATACCAAATTTGTTTTGGTTGTTGCTAGGAATGAGAAATAACAATTATTAAATTATTTTTTTTTTGGTTTAAAAAAACTCTGTATGTAAGTTTACAAACGTAAAATTCTAAATCCAAATAATAAAATAAGTGAGATTTTCCGTGTGCAATGTATTAGTTATGTCAGAAATTCATTAAAATTACATTTCTTTTGTACTCTAACATTGTAGTAGTACCATGTTTTCTACCACAAATTACATGTACATGGAATGTCACATTCAAATAGAGGAAGAACCTCAGGGTAGAAAATACACGTCATTTGTTTAAAAGATAAAAATATACACTGTCTTAAAAATATGGTTATGTGCATGACTTATTTAAAATAATATACATATATCTATTTGTAGAATGCATAAAACTTTACAAAGTATATATGAAGAAAAATTCTGGTAGTCAACAGTCCAAGAGTGTTATAGGGCAAAATTCATAATTTCAATAATAACTCATTCCCCAGAATTGTGTGTCACGTTTCAATGGTTTTACGTCCCTCAATGAAAATAACACTTTTAAATTTTTGTACGTACGATGCATTTAACTATATTTAATTTTAATTTTTAATACGGTTTAAGCATATTTTCCTGGTTAAATATACATTTCAGATTGTATTTTATCTATTAAAAACAAAAGATCTGTTAAATTTGGAAGACGTCTATACGGGTTAAATTATTGAACATTGAAAGTATTCAAATATATTAACTGATTTCATTAGAACACCAATACACATAGAGGCAACTGATGGCTCTATAAGTCCGATATAATATAATATATAAATAATTGATATAATTCTATTGTTGCATATGTGTTGGCAATTTACTTTATTTGATACTAAGCAAGGGGATTGATAAAAACTTCATAATGTTAATACTGAAATTCGTCAGTCATTCCCAGTTTTAGTCATGATTTTTATTGAAGAATTTCGAGTTGATGTCCGATCGGTTAGGGATAACATTTACTTATCCGAGTAGGCATACATGTCTGTATAGCCAGATTTGAATTTGACAATATCTGTGTATATATGTCTCTGATATAGCTTAATATAATGTATTTTTTTATAAACTATTGTTTATTACTTGTAATATATGAGATAATTTCGCCCTAAAAATATCGTCATATACATACAAAATAATGATACATAGGATCATAAAAATGAAAATGGAAATGAGGAATTGTTGTAGACAATTTACATTTGTTGGTTATTATTAAGTATATGACCACCAAGATTTTTAATTCCTTCGGAAAAACAATTTCTAACAAGAATGTGTCCAAAGTACACGGATGCCCTACTCGCACTATCATTTTCTATGTTCAGTGGTCGAAACTATAATTTGGCATTAAAATTGGAAAGGTCAAATCATAGGGAACATGTGTATTAAGTTTCAAGTTGATTGAACTTCAACTTCATCAAAAACTACCTTGACCAAAGACTTTAACCTGAAGCGGGAGAGACGGACGAACGAACGGACGGACGAAAGAACCTACAGACGGACGGACAGACGAACGGACGCAAAAATTAGAAAAACATAATGCCCTTCTACTAGCTAAGAAAGAACATAAAAATCATAGTTAACTTAAATATTTATGAGACATTCATGTATATGTATGCCATTTAGAACAATAAGCGTTTAACTAAGCATATTGCAATTCCATTTGAACATAATAAAAAGGTTGCTACTACCACATACACAGACAGTTGACTATATACATATATAAGCTTAAGACTCTAAACACTATATGTTTTAGGTTCTCTTGTTTTTATGCTGTGGAAAAACATATTTGTATTTATGCTTTCCAAAGTCTTGAAATGAAGCGAGTCTGGGGTCATGTCAATGAAAGTATCCTCTAATACTAACATTTTCTACACAAAAGAAATGTCTGAACAAAGTCAGGAAAATGACAGTTGTTTTTCATCCTGCATTTGATTTTGCCATTTGATAAGAGACTTTCCATTTTGAATTTTCCTTGGAGGTCGGTATTTTTGTTATTTTTTTGTTCTATCTACGATCATCCAAAGACAATCCTACTCAATTTGTTTTTATAAATCAGTAGAGAATTGACATATTTGTTCATACAGGAGGTTGCATTGTTAATAATAGTTTTTGTTTACAACCAAAATAAAGTTTTAACGTAAAACTAAATTGTCACAAAACTTCGTGCTGTAATTTAAGTTAAATAAACTAGATTAGCCCTTATGTCAATTCGATTTTATTACTTCGTATTGAATCAGCCTTAGTTAAAAAAAAAGAGGTCCAAATTTTTCTAAAACTGAAAGTCAAATGTTTTCCTTTTTTAGTTATTGTTACTTTTTGATCCGGTGTAAACAACATATCTCTACTATTGATAATTATTTTTTGCTTAAAAGAAGAGCAGCACAAATCATTTCACATGAGTGTAATAATATGACATTGTAAAACATATTTTTGGGAAGCTGTGATAGGTGCC
Organism: Mytilus edulis; assembly: GCF_963676685.1. Taxonomy (NCBI): domain Eukaryota; kingdom Metazoa; phylum Mollusca; class Bivalvia; order Mytilida; family Mytilidae; genus Mytilus; species Mytilus edulis. The sequence goes on along the minus strand of NC_092356.1, from coordinate 47,788,947 downwards.
CATTTTTTAATATTTTGTACATTGAAAAGCAATTTTGGTTAAAACTGAAACTGAATAATATAAACGCTCTATGTTGATATCTGGAAGTACTTTAATGGAACACTTGGTCTACAATTGAATCTTAAAAAAAAGGAATATTTTTTTAAAATCATATCCCGTTGAAATACATCAAAACATTATTATTATTATTAAATTCTGCCTGTCGATGTTTATTTAATAAGCAAAGGACGATTTTATTCAGCAAGTATTCAAATGTACAGACAATTATATTAAGGGCAATACATGGGATATTATCTACACAAGGATACATTCTTCAATTATTGACTGAACAACATATTTCATTTTTAATTTTTTTTTTTTTTTCGACTTATGACATCGAAAATACTTGGACTATCAATAAAAATCAATATTCGATTTTCAAGCATTGCTGATGGGATATTTATTGTAGAAATGCGCATCTGGTGCAGCAACTATTGTACCGTTAATGATGTTTGTTGTTGCGTCAAACAAATAACAGATTCAAATGTGGAAAACTCATCAGAGATGTGAGGATAATAATTTGGTAACCATACGTTTATTTTAGATTGAGATTTCGAATAAAGACATATAGAAGGTCAAATCAAATATGAAGTTGAGGAAAATAAAATAACCAAGAAAATTCCGACAAGTTGTGCCTAATGTAGATAAAGCAAGTTAGGCCGGGATAGAAATAACTTGGTGTTGTGTATACATTTTTCATTGAAAAAATAATACAAAAATAGAACAAATAAATGATATTCATTGTCGACACAAAAGCAATGACTATTGGACTGATGTAACCAACTGGAATGAACGTCCACCAGTAGTGCATTGACGAAGTCGTTTTAAAACCTGAATAACAATACCAGGGGCCTGGTTTTCGAAAGTATCTTATGACTAAGACATATCTTATGATGGTCTTAGGACATGTCATAGTCATAAGATATGTTTTCGAAAGTGTCCTAAGTTACGATTTGTCGTAACTTATGTCGTAAACTTAAGACCTCTCGCGACATGACTTATGATGGTCTTATGATTGCCAACTAAAATTTTAATTACTTTTCATGACTTTTTTGGCAAAATTTCATATTAATTGTAATAAAAATATTTGTTGTGTTTCTTGGTTAGCTAAATAGTAAAGATTTTATTACTACGTGAATTAAAATTTGAATCTCCTGCGACATACAATTTGAAATTCTTTTCTAACTTATGGTTTTGTACAATAGATATACATATTATTTCGTTCCTTGTATATTTAATAGTACTATATTTACGTATGGGCACGGGCATTTCGTTAAGCGGGTACTCGATGTACCGAATCTAAAAGTATTCACAGTTAAATAACAATGCATGTATGATGATACACGAAAGCGAAGTTCAAAATTACAAACTAAATTTAAACAAATTATGAACTCATATTTCAATTCCTTTTTGTATAAAATTTCCGGTTCATTATAATGAAAAAAAAAATATTCGTAAATATTAAGAATAGTAATAACTAATATGTTCATACATACAGTTTGATTCTTATATTTTATACTTTTTAAACATTATTTAAAATAATAGAAAATTATGTTCACGTATGACGGTCATAAGAGCATCATAGCTATGACTCTCTTAAGACAACTTTGATTTACATCCTATGACATATCATATGATAGTCATAAGATGATCATAAAATATGTCCTAAGATATATCTTATGACATATCTTATGATACTTTCAAAAACCAGGCCCCAGGCTGATAACTTGGTTAAAACAAAGCTCAACCACAGGCACTCACAGCAACAGTGAGAAGACCAAATCAAGTATAATTTTGTAGAGGATAAAAATAAAACCACCGAAAACATAGGATAGTAAAAGGTTATGGTTTCAAATAATCAAGCACTTTACCAACAGATATTTACAGAAAATTAGATGTGAATTATATTTCATGTCAACACAAAATCACTCAACGATATCTGTGATAAAACATTAAGCTACATAGTTGCTACTGATCAGTCCCTATGTCTTCGAAAACTATTGGATGTCAAATATTAAAATATAAAGATGTAAGATTATTAGTTTTTGTACAGTTAAAATTATATTACTGTAGAGTGTAGTTAAGCGATACTAGTATTTTTTTTTAATTTATTTTTCAGATGTGAAATATATATATATTCTAGAAGAAAGACAAAAGTTACCACAGGGACATTGATATGCATGACTAAAAAAGGAAAAAAGACCAATATACACAGTTTACACCTAATTTTTTTTTATAGAAAACTAGCAGTGTCGTTTTTGAATGTTTACCCTTGAGAACTACACATGTCTAGGAGGCTTTGAGTTTGTTTAATAAATGACGAATATATACTTGTAATCAATTTCATACTTTTTAATGGATTAAAAGAATACGATTTTTTTTTATTGTAATGTTAGTTAAGATTATTTCATTACTAAAAAATATTTATAATTTTAATAACATTCACCAGGTATGCTCGCTCTTTGCAAAAAACAAACAACGTTTGAAGCATTTACACCAAAAGTCAAAACAGAAACCCGTCTTAGGAAATTTTCTTGTCAATTTCTAGTATTGAATTCTAAATGCAGACAAAAATGTATTTGACGGACGGACATATAAAAACCTGACTGAAAAAATAAAAATAAATTCGAGAAAAAGTATGTAAAAAATTAGAATTGTGGTTAAACATGGTGCTTAATGTTAATATTGTTTCACTAAGGCACCAAACATTCTTTCTTTTAGAAAATGTATTTTTTGTTAAATTGTTTGATTCTAATTTTCTAGAAAAAACATTGATTAGATATAATCTCGATTCTGTATGCTATTTACAAACTAATTTTTATTAACGCTAAAAATTGTTTGTTACAAAAATAAATCCCGATGCTTTCGCAAAATATGATTGGTAGGCGTCTTGCTTCTGAAAATGTTATGGATTTTCAAACAATTTGGCCTCGAGCATCACTGAAGAGACATTTATTGTTGAATTGCACATCTGGTGCAGTAAAATTTGTATCGTAATGTTTTTTTGTTGTTGCTTCGAACTCATTTCAGATTAAAATGTGGAAATGTCTCCTCAAAGATACGAGGCTTATAATTTAGTAAGCCAGACGTTTCATTTACGCAAGATATCTATTAAAAACATATGGAATGCAAAATAAAATACAAAGTTGAAAAAAAGAAAAAAAAAGCGAAATTTCCAAACATGTTGTGCTAAACATAGCTAAAGCAACGTAAATTGGTAGAATAGAACACCTTAGTGGCCAAAAACTTCCAACCTTAGTGTGTCAAAAACTTTCAACCTTAGTGTGTCAAAAACTTCCACATGTCAATAATGAAATGTCATGTCGACTACTGGGTTGGTGTTATCCTCGGGGAAGAGCGTCCATTAGGAGTGTCATTGGACTAGTCTTTTAAAACAAAAATAAACATTTCAAGGATACCATGCTTAAAATGTGGTATAAATAAGACTCGCAATCGGCGCTCAAATCAACAGCCAGAATACCTAATCAAATACAAACAATTTCTAGATGAACAAAACATGTTAAAACAAACACACACATTCAAATAAAAAATGTCCGTGCGCTCAACGTGCGTTTTTTTTCAGAATAACTTCCACCAGGTACATTCACTCGTGACAAACATATGGAACATTTGATAGCATATTTATCAAAAGGGCTGAAACAGAACAGTAACGTCCGTTCCATTACTTTTTGGTTTATGTTTTAGCCTTGAGTTCAAAATGCATAAAGGAACAATTCTACAGACGGACATATAAAGACTTTAAAACAAAAGTGAAAAGAAAAAAAAACAAGTAAAAGTATATGTTTAAGTAATCCAAAGTTGAAATTGGAGTTAAAATTGAGGACTGAATTCATAAATTGTTTACTCCGGTAATTTTTTTTTAGCCTTGAATTTGAAATGCCTAGAGAAAATAATCTGACAGACGGACATATAAAACTTCGAACAGATTTTAAAAGAAAATACGAAATTTAAGTTATGCTGAGAACTAAATGTAAATATTTTTAAGACAACATCTTATTCAGTAAGGCACCGAACAGTTATATTTTGTAGAAAGCATATTTTAGGTAAATCGTTTGATTCTAAATATCTTAATAAAAAAAGATAATTAACGATATTCTCGTTCCTATATGTTATTTAAAAAAAGCTTGTTTTGTATTCAAGCATTTAAACTAAAAGTTGTTTGTCCAGAAAAAAGCTTAAATGCCAACAAAACAGAATGGTAGTTACTTACTTTTCAGTCCTTGAATATTTCGAAACAGCATATAGAAGTAACTTATACAAATTTGTTTGCGGTTTTTGGGACACCTTTTTAAATGAATCCTTGGAATATTCATTCGTGTACATTGTTTTCAAATTAAACATTTTGATACAAGTAAAAGAAATCATCAAAGATCAAGGCATATTACTGGAATTAAATTCAAATTTAAAAATCAAATCGCTAGAAGCATTAGTATATATATGAAAAGTAAGCTGTTGCAAAGTGCTCTGTGAGCAAGAAATTCAATGAATACAGGAATATTATTAACTCACAAATTTTTATTACGTTAATGTTAATGATGTTTTGTTAATTTACTTAATATATCAGTCATGATTTCATTCACACGCTGAAATACAATTTTGTTCAGATATTGTTACTCAGCTGGGCCTGGTTTTCGAAAGTATCTTATGACTAAGACATGTCTTATGATGGTCTTATGACATGTCATAGTCGTAAGATATGTTTTCGAAAGTGTCCTAAGTTACGATTTGTCATAACTTTTGTTGTAAACTTAAGACCTCTCGCGACATGACTTATGATGGTCTTATGATTGTCAACTAAAATTTTAATTACTTTTCATGACTTTTTTGGCATAATTTCATATTAATTGTAATAAAAATATTTGTTGTGTTTCTCGGTTAGCTAAATAGTGATTTTGTTACTACGTGAATTAAAATTTGAATCTCCTACGAAATACAATTTGGAATTATTTTCTAACTTATGGTTTTGTACAATAGATATACATATTATTTCGTTCCTTGTTTATTTAATAGTACTATATTTACGTATGTGCACGGGCATTTCGTTAAGCGGGTTCTCGATGTACCCAATCTAAAAAGTATTCACAGTTGAATAACAATGCATGTATGTTGATACACGAAAGCGAAGTTCAAGATTAAACATATATTACAAACTAAATTTAAACAAATTATGAACTCATATTTCAATTCCTTTTTGTATAAAATTTCAGGTTCATTATAATGAAAAAAAAAAACTTAAATATTAAGAATAGTAATAACTTATTTGTTCATACTTTTCATTTTCATTTTTATATTTTATACTTTTTAAACATTATTTAAAATAATAGAAAATAATGTTCACTTATGACAGTCATAAGAGCATCATAGCTATGACTCTCTTAAGACAGCTTTGATTTACATCCTATGACATATCATATGATAGTCATATTGAGATGATCATAAAATATGTCCTTAGATATATCTTATGATACTTTCGAAAACCAGACCCCTGCAGGTTCGTATCATAAGTTCATACTGCTACTTATATTTTTTGAACAAAAATAAAGATGACCGTTTGTACAGACATACCTAACATAATATAGGTAAATAGCAGAAGAAATTAATTATGCATCCAGTGTCCAATCTCAATATAGATAATGATTATTAATTCAACACAGTAAATACAAATTAATATACATTAAATTTTGTTATTTTTTGTTATAAATAAACAAAATATTTTATAAATTAGGATTTACATGTTTAAATTTCAAAAACGGTATTAAGAAAAAACATGAACAAATATAAGTGTAAGTATTATTTAAAATGGCATGATTTCAAAGGAACTGTTCACAAATTCAGAAAAAAAGGAATTATGTGTTTTACCTGACTAGGACCAATAGATCAGTAGTTCCAGTTTACTAGTGCATGTAGTTTCAATGGCAAATAAAAAAAAAAAATATAGAAAAACTAAACAAGCATTAATTATAGTAAACCGTGTACAAATATTATTGATAATAATAACAATTTAGAGTAATAAAAAAAGTAATAATAAGTTAACAATAAATGGATACATTTGTCCAGAAATTCACGTTTTATTTTGGCTTTACGGCAAATTAAATTTTTTTTGGAATTTATGAAAAAGTGTAAGAGGCCCATTTTACTAATGAATGAGGTGAAAAAAATATAATAAATGAAAATACAAAATAACATTGATCAATAATGAACTCATTTATATCTAGAAGCGATTAATAAGGCTTTATAGGTTTCTAATATACTGAAAAGACATATGTGATATTCTATGGAGAAAAGGGAAAATATTTTCTAATGTTGTGTTTAAGCATTTGAATTAACAAATTGACCTGATGTGAAATTCAATCTTTAGGGTAATTGATTAAGTAAATGATAAACTCTTTTGTTCATATTACGTTCAACATAAACAATAACAGATATAGTAACTTACAAAACGAAAATATATAACTGTATGACAAACAAAAATGAATTGTGTATTGAATAAGATATATAAAGCAAAAATAATAAACAAATTAATTAGTTTACAAAAAACAAATAAAAAAAAAATAAGTAAAGAAAGATATAAAGAAATAAAGATAGAGTTAGTAAAGAAAGAAAGAAAGAAAGTAAAAGAAAAAAAATTAAATTAATAAGCTTATACAAAAAAAACTGAAGTACGTTACGTTCTTCTTTACTTTGAGCAAGATAGTTTAATATGTTATTTTGCCGATATTGTAAGCAGGTTAATATGCTATTTTGCCGATATTTTAAGCAAATGTAGGGCTAGAGAATAAACCTGAAGACTAAAAAATATTGATTGCCGAACACAAGAGGATACTTTCCGTTGCTTGTTTTAGTTTTCGGCTTTTCTTGAAGAAAAGACAATACAATTTCATCAAGACAATACAATTTGCGATAATTAAGACAATACAATTTCATCAAGACAATACAATTTCACCAATCAAAATAATTTTACAATAGAAAGAAAATTAATAAAAATCTCTACCATAAAGTGGAAAATCTCCACAATAAAAATATACTAGCTGAGGTTGAAATAAAAGTATATTCAAAATGAAATTACGGAATAACGAGTTCATCAATAAGAATAAATTCTTCAAGAAAATAATATTATTAAGTATACTCCCGTAAGTGAAGATTTATATCCATGATTACAAACACAAAATCCATATGTAAACCATATTTTATACATTAGAAAAAGAAGAAAAGCAATTGTTCCTGCAGATTTAATTATTTACACTAAATGAATCATTCCCATTCTATATATCTTAAAAATTGTGGTTAAGGGAAAGGATAGGTCTGAATGTAAGTTGGGTAAAGATAATCTGTTTTTATAGTAATAAGTATTTTTGTTATTGTAATATTTGAAACCATTGAAATAAGAGCACCGGAATAAACTTCTTTGTATAATGTTTTCCCTGTGGTTTGGCTCATCCTATGGTTAATATTTTATGATAAATTGGTTGATTTTTTTATTTATATTATTAAAAATCATAAGAAAGTCAGATATTTTTTATTTCACCTAATGATTATTCGATATCAGAATTTATTATATTGTAACATCCAAAATCATTGAAATAAATGCACCTGAATAAACTCCTTTGTATAATGTTTTTCTCTGTGGTTTGGTTCACCCTATGGATAATATTTAATGGGATTGAGGATTTTATAATTTTTTATTTATTTTTACAGGAAAAAAAAGCGTTTTAAAGAAACTCAGATTTTTTTAACTTCAACTGATAGTGTTTTATTTAGTTTTTTTTAAATCTTTATTAGCAATTTTCTCTATGAAAAACATTAGAACTAATTTCGCCATACTGAATATTTTTCTTTACTTTAAGAGTACTACTTTAAGAGTACGTAACTTATTGAACTTTGTCGAAACTCGGTCACTTGGAGTTCTTCCAAGTTAACCGCAATTTTCTGCCAATGAAAATATACCAATCTGTTTATGGGCTTACTTTGTACCAGATTGTAAAAAAGTTATTCATTAATTTCTTAATTTATGACTGTCAAATGTCGATATTCATCACGTTTTTTTCCAAAAAGGTTCTCGATCCTCCTCTTGTAATAGTACGCGATGTCCCCGTGAATTCAAAAGATCATAGGATCAAAAGGTGCACGTGATGGCATAGCATATATAATAGACAAAAATCAGCTTGTTTATCTGTTGCAAACCGCAAAGATAAGTATATAATTCAAATTGATGGAAACCCGCCGATATCGAGGTAAAATGTAAATATGGCCACCGTTAGCGTTCCTAGACCGGAAATGCCTCTGCTACTTATTAACAGACAAGGGCAACTGGTTTTGAAAAGACACCTGACAAATGTTATATGATTTTGAAAGTCATTAAATACAATAAATAAAGGGTTGGATGCATAAATATCTAAATTGTATGGATTATATTTTGCAGCGTAAGCATTTTATGAAAAGAATGCAAACAATGTACTTACACAGGAAATGACTACAAAGAAAGGAATGTTTGAGATGGTAAATGAAACAGTCAGCAAAGCTGTTTGTAAATTTAGACACAAAGTGATCATTTATCAAACTTTGGGATTCATTTGCATATATTTGATACCAAAAAGATTAGTAATCGACTATTTATAATAAAGCAAAACAACTGGAGGAATCGAATATGAAATTTAGTAACAAAGTTCAAGAAAAAGAGCATTTATAAGTATGGGATATATAAACAATATTGTAAACTAAGATTTTTTAGTTGTTACTACATCACCACCTGCAAATAAAAACAAAGACAATTACGACTTGATAAATATCATTCTTTATGACCGAAACAATGCCATTGACCATCGAGTAAACTTAACCCATCTTTTTAATACATGCGTGAAAATAGCCGGCATTGCCTTCATGTTTAGACTGCTTTAAATACAATCATTTCTGATATTTTGTATCGAGTGTACCCGAGAAGTTAATTTAAAAAAGCACCTGTTAAAACTCTTCATAGATACCAAGTTTATAATTTGGTATGCCCGTAATTCAATCCCAAAAAGAAGTATAATCCATCATTTGTATTCATCTACGCTATCATCTTGACTAGTTCGTATTAACACGAATGTCTACTTATGACATCATAGTCTTCGTGTGTTGTACAGTTAGAAAATTGTTTAAAATTAAGTTTTTTTTATCAAGTTCATAAAATTTAAACTTTTGGTTGATTTTATTAAGGTACATATTGTTTGAAAGAAATATATCGAGATATACGTTGTATGCATCAATTTACAGAGACGATATATAATTTGACACGATACAAAAATGCTTAGCAAAGCAGCAAATCTGATACATTGTACTTTAATTTTCTTTCTTACTTAGATCGATAAAAGTGCATGTGTGGTAAAAGTTTTTGGGGTTTTTGAAGGATAGCATCCGGAAAGTGGTCAATATTTTGGCATTTGACATGAATTATTACATGCATTTGATATATAATGAATTCTCTTGACGTATAGATAAGGTTCAAACTGCCTCATGTGGTGATTCTTTTGACATATAGATAAGGTTCAAACTGCCTCATGTGGTGATTCTTTTGACATATAGATAAGGTTCAAACTGTCTCATGCGGTAAAATTGAGATTTGAATTGCTTATTTAAAAAAAAACATTTTATATCATACTGTATATAGATATAAGAAGATGTGGTATGAGTGACAATGAGACAACTCTCCATCCAAGTCACATTTCAATTTGAAAATATGAACCATTATAGATCAATTTGAAAGCAAAGTCATCAATAGCAGTATATATCTACTAATGAAACCGTTTTTAATTTCCTTGTTGCTCAATCTTTTGTTCTCTGTGTAGTGTTTTGTGAACTTGTTCTTCTTTTCGTAGTTTTAATTTTACTGCCATGGGTTATAATTTTTTCTTCTACTTGATGGTTTTGAAAGTACCTTTGGTATTCGCCACCTCTTTTTTGTGTTTAGTTGGATTAACTTATATATTTTACAACTAGTTTCAAGGAGTCTTCTACATCTATATAAATAGGAAATCAAACACACCGAGGTGATTATAGTGACACCATTTATATACCATAAGGTTCCTTTTTTGGAAGTTCCAACAAAATAATGAAGAAAAAATGGGATATAGCGTCTCTTTGTCGGACACCTCTTGCTTTGATAGATTTTCATTATTTGTATTAGCATTACTAATGTCTGTTTAAATTTAATGTACCCATATTTTACGTGTTGAATGAAACACGGAAAAATCCAAATGCGTTTAATAAAAGCATACAGTTAACCATGCATGTTGAATGCCTTTTCGAAATAATCTAGTACTATAGCATTATATCTCCAATGATTTATACATCGGATTCGATTTATCTTCTTTGTTTGTGTTCGTATTATATTGTTTTGTCCAATAGTTTTCGAACTAATTAATGTGCGAGCTGATGTTGCTTCGAGACTGATTTTCCTTCTTCTTCCTATACATGTATCTCGGGTTTTATCATTATGATTATCATACATGTATGGTATTCATTTCTTTAAATATTTTTGATAGTCTAGAAGTCTAATAGAGAGGAGACAACTTCTGATTCGGACTAGTTACTGAAATGTTTAGAACCAATTGTAGCCTAAGAATGATACTACATTATACTTTGCGGTTGTCTTTTTGTCAACTTTCAAGATAGTCAGTGAAATATTGAAAATCTCCCCAAAAGTAGAAATAGCTTATGACGAAAAATATTTCCAAAGATGAATCATCGTATTGATAAAGTATGGTCTAGAAGCATTATTAATTTTATTAAATACAAAACTGTTTTATTTTTATACAAATATGACAGGGAGAGCGTTGGACCATTCTTCAATGACAAGTTATAAGAGGGTCATCACAGTCAGCACAATTGGTAAGACACACTTTGGAAAGCACTTCTGGAGCATATATCATTTGAAATGTTTACATAATTGATGATAGTTGAATATTAGCATTACAACAAGTTATATAAATATCAGAAGGTTTGTGACAACAACCCAACAACACAATACAAAATATAACAATTACAGTTGAATTGTTCTTCAAGGGCAATATACACAACATACAGAATCTATAAATAAAACATGAACAAGTCTTCGTTGGTTATTATTCAAAAATGTTGCATGCTTTTTTACCACTTTTTAAATAACCCCAAGGGTTAACAGGGATATTTTAATATGATCACCTATATTTCAAGCACCAATCATGCTAAAGTGGGATATTTGACCGGGATGTATAAATACACAGCCATATCGGTTCAGAATTGTGCGACACACGTATAGTGAGAGTCCTAAGAGAGAGGTGAAAGATCGCAAAAGGACATTAAAACTCATAAGTCGAATATAAAATGACAACACCATGTCAAAAAAAAAAAGAAAAAGACCAAAAGATAAACAATAGTATATACACAACACAACATACCAAGCAACAAAAATCAAAACAAATCTAGGGGTGATCTCAGGCTGCAAATTTATAACACTTTGAAGTAGCCTGGTGCCCATATCCAGTGTGCTCCCATGCTCAAATAACAGTTTTAATCTCTGTTCCTTCAGCCAAGACTATCCCATATGCAGAGCATAGAGTAATATTGATTTCTAAATTAGTTTAGTCGTCCAAAATATGTTTGAACTTTTTTCAACTGCATATTAAACAAGCAACAACAAATCAATGTGTCTGATAATTCTTACTTAGCGAGTATCTTATATAACAGATTTCGATGTAAAAACCATGGAAACTGCATACAATGTATGTAGTATGAAATACGTAAATATGGATGTATCGCAATCTGTCTTTTGCCAAAATATAAGCCAATTACCAAAAAAAACCCTTAAAATTCATTACCAATTAAAAGAGTCGCAGAACATAGTATTTTATTTATTTTGCAGTGCTTATTAGTGTCTCTGGTGCAATATTCTTTGAAAGAAGGTTCGTAAGGGAACTGCAATTGAACTATGGGGGACGGAAGGGAGATAGGTGTTTTTTTTTTATCCTGAAATATTTTCTTGTACCATACAAGCATTGAATTATTTTTCGCATAATACTAAATTAATTGTCCCCCCTCCCTGATTAAATTATTTTGAATGTATTCAATAGAATTAAAAAGGCCTGTTGTATTTGATTTGAAGAATGGACGGTTTGTTCCGTTAATTCTGTGGTTGGTGTGCGGAGTCTCTTGCAACAACTTAGAGCAAACATTTTCATTGAATTGCCATAATATGGAACAACATCACTGTGTACATGTAGTTTCTATCGTCAATTTGGAGATTTGACAGTGTCATTATTTCAATACACCTTACTGTATATATATAACAATCATATTTATATACATGTATATATAAGAAGCAAAACACATAGTGTTACAAACATCCACACGTGAACTTCGATGTTCGGAGATAATCTGAAGAAACATGAAAACGTGTCATTTCTACAATAAATATAAGTTTTGGTTAACATGGAAAATTGGTTAATTGGAGTTGTTATTAGTATCGTACGAGTTGTTTGTACTAAATATTAAACCAATAATATACATGTAGGAAGTATAAAACTTAGTAAGTAGGGGAAATTATATTTAAAGGTCAAGTTTGTTTGAAATACAACAAGTGCAATTTTTTTTATATAAATCGGTAACAAGATCAATGATCTTATTGTGTTATGTCATGTATAAGGATTAACTATTGTTTTTTTTTAGAGTCAATGCTATTTTTTATTTTATGTTTTAAATTTCCTGTTTACAAGTATTTTTTAACAATAGGATAGGACATTCACTCAATGGAAAAAATATGTTGTCATTATTGGAAAAAAACATACCTGTGAGTGCAGTTGCACGTATATAGATAAACAATTTATTAACACATTTAAAATACGACAAAGCATTTTTTTCGTAATTTCAGTGAGTTGTTTCATTTTGTGTGACCGTCCGTACTTCCATTGTTTTTTTTCTTCTGAAGAATGTTCTTGTATGTATGGGTAACTAGCTGCTATACAAAGTTATCGTATTTTTGTTATTCCAAGGTGTAGTTTTGTTGTCCGATTTTCTAAAAGTATGGTAGTTCAGGTGTATTAATTAGATTTTACCTGACATACGGTATCGGTAATTGAAATACTTGTGGTAAAATTCGTAATGGTCATTAAACGTTGTTTTGCTCAATACTACACATGACCGACGCTTGACCTAGGAAGTGGTCAGTAATTCAAAGGACAATTAAAGAAATTCATTTCATAGTCTCGGATTAATTTGACCATTACAATATTGGTCATAACAATTGCACCTGAAACACCCACGGTTGTTTTTTTTGACCGACTAATTTATATAGGTTTGGCTTCTTCAATGCCACACAATATGGATCAGACAGATTATCAGAATATTATCCGCACATTTAAATTGTAACTTTAAAAGATATATAACAAAGAAACAAGCCCTTTTAACAAAAGATTGAATTTTAGAAGGTTCTATACAAATTAACACTCTCCGATGAAATATTGAAAATATTTGGTACATTTTTTCGAGCATATTTTTTAAATGACTTGACACATGTCAAAATAATTAATTCACACAGAAGATTTACTAAACCAGGTTGTCCATACAGATTATTTAATCATGTATTAACAGGAAAATTGCTGATTTTGCTATTCACACAGTGACAGTTTTTTTTTTTTAAGTACACATGAAAAAGCAATTGTGCACATTGTCCCGGATAACTTTGACCAAGTATATCCAGCAGTCGTCATTTTAATTAATTGTATACATAAGAAAACGAATATCGTCACTATGTACCAATATTTTATCACGATCGAACGGGTTCAAATACATAATATACGTCACTGTTATTTTTTTTCGTATCTTCTCGTTTCGGTCCGCTTCGCATAACTTATGTCGTACTTATTATATAAATTCCATTCGTAAATGCCACGAAAAACCGGTTCTTTCAGATCATGATGTGATTACCAAATAGGTAATTTTTTAGAAAATATATTTTCTATTTATGCATCTCCGCCCCTAAATATTGTGCAAGCATAAATAAAATGGAATGAGACTCATACGTGTAAAATCAAAACAATACGAAAAATATTATATAAAGTGCGACTAAGTGACCCTTTCTTGGAAATAGAGAGAAGTCGATGTTCAAGAATTCAAATAGAAAATAGAATATGTAACATTGTAATATTAACGAAGTTGAATATGAAACCATCCTTTTCTTAATTTGACACGTAATATGTATAAATCCTTTCGAAATCAGCTTGAAGAAGACATAAGGCCGTACGGTGACCTATAGTTGTTAATGTCTGTCATTTTGGTCTTTTGTTGATAGTTGTCTCATTGGCAATCATACCACATCTTCTTTTTTATATAAGTACTATTTGCCTTTGTTGAAATTGTCCGAAAAAGATAGATTACAGTTACTTCTATCTTCATTTGATATTACCAAGAGGTTATATAACCTCCTTGATATTACGCAGCTTACTTTTCCGGTCACTTGCACTGAGGACAGTGGACACAATACCTGCATGAATATAATTACGTTTTTTACTATTGCTATATATATGATGTTTGATATCTTATAATTTTCAAATTGTGTGTATATTTATTTGTATTGTTTGTATGCCTTAATTCAACCCCTCATGGTGTTAACGTGGATTTCAGTAATAAAAAGGTCATCTAAAAGCAAACAATAAATAAACAACAAACGATCCAAGCAAGTAACAAGTCAATGCAGCGTCCTTGAATTAACAAGTTTTATAGCAGATTTATTTGATTTTATTTATGGAAAATTGGTAAAACTTAATTGGGTCTTACAACCTTGAAGACGAAACCGATATGTTATGTGACATTTCACCTACATTTATATGTTTTTTTTTCTAAAGTAACAATCCTATTTACTTGGACTTTTAACTAATACGATTCTTAATTTTATTCATACATGTGTTATACATGAGCAACAAGACTGTATCGAATCACAGCTTTCTAAAAGAAGAATCTTATTTGGTAACTTCTTCTGAATGTTTAAAAAAAATTTAAACTATCATATGAGTTCTTTATGTGCTTTTATGTTTTTTAGTGTGTGTGCATCCTATGAGTTCTTTATGTGCTTTTATGTTTTTTAATGTGTGTGAATCATATGAGTTCTTTATGTGATTTACTAAGTTTTTGTGTGTGCATCCTATGAGTTCTTTATGTGCTTTTATGTTTTTAGTATGTGTGCATCATATGAGTTCTTTATGTGCTTTTATGTTTTTTAGTGTGTGTGCATCCTATGAGTTCTTTATGTGCTTTTATGTTTTTTAGTGTGTGTGCATCCTATGAGTTCTTTATGTGCTTTTATGTTTTTAGTGTCTGTGCATCATATGAGTTCTTTATGTGCTTTTATGTTTTTTAGTGTGTGTGCATCATATGAGTTCTTTATGTGCTTTTATGTTTTTAGTGTGTGTGCATCATATGAGTTCTTTATGTGATTTAATAAGTTTTTGTGTGTGCATCCTATGAGTTCTTTATGTGCTTTTATGTTTTTAGTGTGTGTGCATCATATGAGTTCTTTATGTGATTTAATAAGTTTTTGTGTTTGCATCTTATGAGTTCTTTATGTGCTTTTATGTTTTTTAGTGTGTGTGCATCATATGAGTTCTTTATGTGCTTTTATGTTTTTTAGTGTGTGTGCATCATATGAGTTCTTTATGTTATTTAATAATTTTTTGTGTGTGCATCATATGAGTTCTTTATGTGCTTTTATGTTTTTCAGTGTGTGTGCATCATATGAGTTCTTTGTGTGCTTTTATATATGTTTTTATATGTGTGTTTCCTACAGATCTATTAAGCAAAATTACAGTGTGTTCCTATGTTGTGTTGTTACATAGCTGTCAAAAGGTTAGGGAGAGGGTTGTGTGCTCTCAAACCTGTTAAAATCGGGCCATATTTTCCGTCTCAAGTCATTTATCAGGAGACGTTAATTCAGAGGTTGTCTTTGGTTTTGTTCATGTGTCCTATTTGTCTTATTCTATCAAAATCTTCATAGTTATTATGTAAAATGGATATTTTTTCTGTTCTACTGTCCGATTTAAGTTTTGTAAAAAAAAAAGTAATAAAGATCAGTATACTGCTTAAAGTTTGTTGTACATAATATAAAAGATGAGCAATGTTGTCCGCTGTATCGTGAAATGTTTACTTCCTTGCAGCAGTGTGACCGAGGACCAAAGCTGGATACAAATACATGATATATGTCATAGAATAGACCAAAGACAACTGTTCCTTAACAAAATCCCCTATCTTGAGGAGAGTAATGCTGATTTTATATAGGTTTCATCTAACAACTCCGCACGAAACCAGCTTGTTTGAAATCATGGATAGAAAGATTGTAAGTGTTTTGTTCATAATTGGAGTTCTGGTGGGTGGTGGGCATGCGTTAACGTGATGTC
Organism: Mytilus edulis; assembly: GCF_963676685.1. Lineage (NCBI taxonomy): Eukaryota > Metazoa > Mollusca > Bivalvia > Mytilida > Mytilidae > Mytilus > Mytilus edulis. The sequence continues at coordinate 47,772,487 of NC_092356.1, read as the reverse complement.
GTATTATTGCATGTACATTTGTAGTTGCATGATTGTCATGCATTCTTTAGAAAGATAATTACCTTTAAAGATAATAAGTGTGCTAAATGTAATTATGCCAAGGTCAGTGCATGGGTAACTAACCTCATATAACAATGTCTTTTAAATTGCAATTTTATATTTTTTCAGATCATGCTCGAAATTTTAATTATTACTATCAAAATAAGGAGTGTGGTATATATAATTGCAAATGACACAACTATCTACCAGAGTTCAAATGAAATGGATAAGCAATTATAGGTCACCGTACTTCCTTCAGATATGAGAAAAACCCATACCTTATAGTCGGCTATAAAAAGCCCAACGTGAAAAATTCAAAACAGTTCAGATGAGAAAACTAACACCTAATTTATAATAATAGCATGTTTGTGCATCATATGAGTCATGGATAAGTAACAATGCCAATTCGTCAACTAAATTTAATGTTAAAAAAACTACACACGAATGATGTTTTCCTCGATGTGTACAGGGTAACGAAAATTAGCTGTAAAATATAAGGAAAATGCAAGTTTGTAAACCATGCATAACTGCACTTTATCCAAATTTTATGCATGTCAAATTGGTGCCATTCAAAGACGAGGAAAAACGTATAGACGGTGTAGGAGATGAATATCCTGTAACCATTAACAAAGACATGATGCTAAGGGAATGTTCGATTTATCAAAACATTAATGTTAGATAATAAAATTCCTGATCAATATTGTCTTGACATAACTATCCTGCATTTGTATTGGTGTCCATAGGTCATACTCGATTTCCCCTTCAAAAAAATCGGTCCTGCTTTTTTATTTCAAAAAGTATAGGATAAGTTGGTAGAATATTTTATTTTTTGTATATGTTTGGTCATTTCGTGTTTATGTTGGCAAAGCCGCTAAACATTTAAAAAAAAATATATTTTTGATTTTGTTTTAAATAAATTTTAATTGAAAAAAGTGCATTGATAGTCCTAAAATCATTACGGTATGGCTATTTATAAAAATATCTGTGTATAATTCATAAAAATCACAGAGGCACCAAGATCACATAAGAAGAGATTTGTTCTGTATAGACGTGCAGTTAAAGTAGAAACCGATTGTCCTATGACACAGACCAGTTGCGTTTATTTGTTTCTACACATACATATTGATGTCTGCAACAACGTTCACCTCTACGAAAAGCAAGCAGGTCATACGTATGAAAACATCTAAGAGAATTAAAACCAATACGATTAGAAAGGACAGCAGAATCCAAACCGTCTTAGCCTAGCTTTGATTGATGAAGTTAGATTAGAAATGAGTTCATTGTTGTGAATACACTCTGCAAGTTCAATTATAATATCATATATTATTGTCATATTGACTTTTAACATTGCAAGAGGAAGAGAAAATGGTCACAGCTGCAGAACAAGGTGTGACAGGTTTATAGAATGTTTTACATATACTAAAAATAATACTACATTTCCTGTATGTTTAAAAAAAAAAAAAAAAAAAGATTACAGCTAAAAAAAATGCAGGATTTTTTTTTCATCCTAGCCCCCCCCCCCTAAAAACCAAATGGTAGCTCCCTAAATAAATGGTAATACTAATAATATTTAATATTATTCTTTTTATATCTTTATTACTTGTTTCTAGCCTAACCATTAATATATAAAAATAAGTTAACTAGCATGATAGACAAACACAGAAGAAGAAAATTTTGGAAACAGAAAATAAGCAATAGGCCATCAAGTGTACTCAAGGATCGCTCTGGACATACTTGAAGTATTTGCCATTGGACATAATCGACCAGTCATCAGTCAATGCATTGAAAGATGCAAAATTTATCATGACAAAGGCCATAAAAATTTACTATAGCTGCATGTAAAAGAGCCTCTATCAACTGGTTGATAAAAAGTAAGGTATTAACAATCCCTATTTGAATTTTATTAAGGAGTAAATAAAATTCTTTAATTTGTCTTCCTTGACATTTCGATAGATATGTACATGCGTTCCCATTTTTTTCAGAAATAAGAAGAACACAGGACGAACTTAATTCCCCACAAAATGTATCTGAAGGTCATACAAAGTAAAGTATAAAAAATTAAAAAGTTTTAACGACCGAACAATGAATTAAACAGAAACTTAGATCTACCACCAACAACAACACTTAATGTACACAAAAGACATCAGGCTTATAATGTAGACGAATCAAAACATCTAGAAGAAAAAATCGACCTCAAAGTTGAAGAGCATTGAAAAACAAAAACACATTACATCCAAAACAAATGAAAACAGCGCCGACTGAGGGTCCTGACTTTGAACAGAAACAATATATTTTAATTTTGGAAGAGAAAAAACTTTATATCTATACTTTTGCGAAATTCAAGGGCATACGATACAGTTACAGGGGAGGTAATGACGTTGCTAACGTAAAATATTATTTTTGCGACGTCAAACTGTGACATATCGGGAAAAGATGCATTTTCGACTGATTTTTATCATTCAAACTGATTTAATTTGAAAACGAGTGCATGAACCCCCATTTTTTAAACAGACATTTTGTTTCATTTTGCAGGGAGATTATGTTGACCAAATTTTATAAAACTGTAAATAGTGCAATTTTTTTTTAATTTTGATAAATATACAGCAAAAAATTATGTTTTTTTCTCACTGATTCATGACCATTTGATAAATATGAGTTATTTCTGATAAAAAAAGGCATACATTTTTAGAATACTTATAAAATATAGAAATTACAAATTATTTAACAAAAAACAATTTGTGTTTATCTTTTTAAACAAAAAAGGTATGTCTTTCTTTCGAAAAGGAAAATACGGCCACAAATCCGAATTTTGAGCAAATATACAAAATTTCGACCTCATTTAACACAAAAAGTAGCACATGAAGGTATATATTTTATTACATATTTGACATAGCCTTAGTATATGCAAATTTTCATCAACTTGTAAATACGGAATCAAAACTGTATCGTATGTCCTTAAAGTGCAAACGAGCCCGTATAGTTCAACTGGTACTTATTCGGCATGTTATTCATACATTAGTATTGATGAATGTTCTCGTCAGGTTTAACCAAATACCACAGTACACATGATTTTTTAACCTGAAAGGGTCTATTATAGAAAACCTCTTTTGAAATTCTTAAACAAACCCAATAACATAATGAAAGAAAAAGATGTTTCTCATAACACCTAACCCTTAACCCTGGGTACTTAATATACTGGAATATCCGTCCATTAAATCTTCTGTAAACATTTTGCATGACAGTATGTGTCATTTAAAGCTCCCAAACGGAAATAAAAAAATGTTTGAACCCCATGCCGAAAACAAATAAGATACTTAACGTTTCACTAAAGTTAGACAACGGAAAAGAAATAAATCAGCAATTTTTCCATTTGATAAGGGGCATAACTCTAGAATGATAAAAGTGACGACATCACAATTGAAACCATATCCATGGTTTATGGTTATCCACATCATTTATAAGCGCCATAACATTTAATGAGGCAAACTAAAGTAAGAGAACGGAAACGAAAGATTCCGCATTTTTTCCGTTTGTAAAGGGGCATAACTCTAGAATGGTAACAGTGACGCCAACAAAATTCAAACTTGATATGTATTTTTTGCAGTAATAAGCATTCATTGTATATATAATTTAGGTGAAACAAACTAAAGTTTAAGAACGAAAATGTAAAATGATAAATAAAAAAACTACATTTCACAATACTTAATTCACCAAATTCTAGATAAAGTTTCAACCACAATGGTAAATAAAAACCCAACGTGTTACTGTAATATTATTGGACACTCCGTCAATAATTTGAAAATACCATAAACTTTAACATACGGTTTGGTATTCAAAAACAGGAGAATAAAACCGAAATGAAAATAATAAACTACTACTACGGGGGTGTTAAACTGAGGTGTTAAACGACCTTGACTACTGTAAAGTATTAATGACAATCTAAATTATAATTAGAATAGGACTTTTTCCATTTCCCCAAAATATTAAGGTCAGATTTAACATTCAAAAAACGAAATATACCTGATATTATCTTGCTCAAATGCGAAACCGAAAGTTAGATGAAAAGTAGTGGGAGTAAAATTCTAAAAATGTGCAGAAACGAAATATTTAATTCGAAATGCATAAGTAATAATAATTGATGACAAATTCACAACTCCTGATTTGTACTTGATGCAATCAAATTATAATTGCACATCTTACCTCAAGGGAGGGGTAAATGTACATATCAACCGCATGAATAGCTACAATCCATCGCTGTACAGTCATCACAGTGAACATCATTAACATTCATATGTCCACGCAAATATTCCTACATTTCACATTAAAATATCTGTGGTTTCCCATTTATGTATCTGACCTTCAAGGGATGGTTAACTCATAATTGATATTACATGTCCAGTTGAGCATTCATTTACTGTTCGTTGCACTGCTAGTTGTGGCTGGTTCTAGATTTTGACCTTTTTGTATTTTTCCATGCTTGTGTAGTTGTTGATAAGTTAGTAGTTTTTTATGCCGTTCCCATCGGCACTTTGGTATTACATGTCCAGTTGAAAAGTTACCGTGGCTGCTAGGTGTGGCTGGTTCTAGATTTTGACCTTTTTTTTGTCTTTTTCCATGCTTGTGGAATTGTTGTTTAGTTAGCAGTTTGTTATGCCAATTCTATTCCCATCGGCACTGTGATATTACACGTCCAGTTGAGCAGTTACAGTGGCTACTAGGTGTGGCTGTTTCTAGATTTTGACCTTTTTTTTGTCTTTTTCCATGCTTGTAGAGTTGTTGTTTAGTTAGTAGTTTTTTATGCCATTCCCATCGGCACTGTGACAATACAAGAACACAGTGACTGATAAAAATGGCACAGTATTCTACATTGTTCTTGAAATCCTGGTTCCTTAGTACTGCATTAGTAGCTTACAAACTAGATGTGTTCGATATATACGAAGAAGAGAAATTCCCCAAGGAATTTTATGTAAACGGACAAATTTCCAAATGTATAGTTATTAAACTTGGATTCTATTCAAATTATTAATCTTTACTTGGAAACCGAATGAGAACATTATTTCCAAAAATTCTATAAATATGTTTCCCATGGTTGTATATTTCAATCACGTTACCATATCCGTCAATCCTTATTTCCTGTCTTTTTTTTATAATGCAAAGTTACACATGCAAGCAAAGATGAATAAAGGACATTTGTGATTTTTATAAGATAGTAAAATTTAGGAATTTGTGAGTTGTTAATATCAATGAATAAAATGATATATAGCTGTTGTACTTTACTTTTTGAAATTCGATATAAAACATTCATATATCAATATGTACATAAAATGTTCAGAGAAAAGTATGCGGAATTCTTTACATTAAGTGTTGTTAGGACTGTCTACAAAGTGAAATCTATCTGCTTATCTGAACTTTACTTTATTAAAAGTCAATATTAATCATGTACATATACATATACATATGACATTTTCGGAGAAAAATATGCGGAAGTCTTGATTGCGAGATACACGTGGTCTCATTCCATACGATAACAACAGCTTGGGACCCTTATAAAATATCCGGGTTCTAGATATTCAAATGTTTGTTCAGTTAGAGAGATACGACTATTTACCGGGTTCTAGATATCCAAATGTTATTTCATTTATGGAGATACGAGATGTTCTTCGTGATACGGAGGAAGGACAACGAGGATAGGATAGAACTTACAATAGATTTCCGTCTTAAACAATTGCGACAGGTTCAATAAGTTTCCTTATTAATATTTGTATGTGCAATTATAATTTTGATAAGTGTCACTATGATTCGTCCTTATTTAAATGAGAAATGAGGAAGACATGTTGTAAGTTAATGAGAACAAGAACAATCCTCTTTAAATGTATTAAGTCCACTCATTTCCTCATTCCTGTGCGCGAGTGATTTTACTTTCCTGTTTTAGTAGTATTTCATTCACAGTGGTGGCGAGTAGGTAACTCGGTTCTTGTAACTGGTCACTGGTCATGCTGGATCTCTAGCCGATGTACAGAATGTCTTGAGCCTTATCTTCCAATCACTGCAGGATTTCTAACGCAGCGACTGACGGATAGGGCACAAGACAAACTGAGTATCCGATCATTATGTGCAACTGTCATCTTTAGAACAAAGTCCTGCACATATTCAGTATTCGTTCTTTTCTGATTGAACTGTTTCCATCGGAGAATACTTCATAATGTCTGTGCATCTTGCTTTATATACAATATTCAAATACAGCTTTTCTTCATGATGATAAGGCGCATGTGCAAAATAGCTACTGCGCAATTCAAGCACCTCATAAGAAAATAAGAGGCTTAGATTGAAATATAAGCTTTATCAAAGAGTCTTCTAATTTTTCTACTTAAAAAAAACGCTTAAAACTACTTCATAATTTCACTGTACTGCAATACAATTTTTCGAAAAAAAATACACATGGAATTTATTTGATAAAATTGTTTTCACAAATATTTGCCAATAGCGACTAAAAGAATAATTTTAACACCCACAAGTCCGTGTGCTAGTTTATCAGTTAACCGATTCATGCAATACAAGATTCAACCTATTGACCCTACTTATTAATTTTCCAAACTACTATCTTAACTAGCTGTACTGTTTTAATTAATTTATTTTCATTGTGTTATAGGAGTGTCTGGAGGCAAACATTCTAGCATTGATATCACATATCCACTTATCCTTGTACATAGAGGCATTTGAGGCTGTACGTCCCATGAAATATATTTTTTATATCCCCTGGAAGGATGACTGTTTAATATCATCCAGTATACAATGGTTTAATTCAATTTATTATTTAAGAGATTTTTTTTTTATTAATTCTTTGATTTAACAAAATAATGGCATCTACAATATAGCATTTTAATTTATAATTTAAATAATCTAAATATTGAATTGTGATATATGTTACATCTTCCTAAATTGTAAAGCTTTTGACATGTGTGATTTGGTGCAGATCAGAGAACATTTTAGGTATGAAAACTTATTTTGTTTTAGATAGCATTCCTAGTATACAAAAAATTCTGAATTGTGGGAAATTGATATAGTTGTCCGGATATATAATGATAGTGTGGTCGGATTTTATTATAATTTTGAATATTTCATTTTCGAAAACCAAATTAATTTAAATAAAAATAAGCAGTATTATAATATTTATGGTTTTTAAAGGAAAACATTTCTTTTCAGTTTCAGAACAGTTTTTTTGTCTGGTAATATTAGAAAATTAACAACCACATAATATAATTTCCTCTGTTTCTTAATTTTTTTTAATTTAGTTTAGTTAACAATTTATAAGGAGTGGTAGCAAATATCATGAAAAGTAGACTAATAGAAAAGTTTCGATTGCCATAATTTCTACGACTTTTCAGTTTAATTATTATAATATATATAGTAGTGTGGGTTACATTACAAAATACTATTTTGATAGTCAAAATACGTGTGGGTTCATATTTATTGTTATAGTACAAGCTTTAACTCGATCATGTTTGTTTTTAATGTTAAAACAGGAAGAGATTTTAGATAAAATTGTTTAAGATCATATATGAGGACATATAAGGACATTTATTAAAAGATTTAAGGACAATCCCATAAGCAATTAGGACAAACATTCTTTGTTTGCCAAAAGCTGGAAAGAAGAACTTTCTGAAAACGTGCTGGTATAATGATCGACTCATAGCTGGGTGATCGATCGTTATTATAGACATATCTACTTCCATTTTATCATTTACTATTTGCTCTTTTAATTTATTTAGTTTTGTCAAATGTTCACATTGTGCAACGTAAAATAAGTACAGTCGCGCTTGATGTACAATGTAATATGGAGTATTCACAAAATGAAGAAGAAAACTATAGAAAACAACCAACCTAACAAAAACAAGAAAAATATCAAATTTGAAGATTTTGAAAATTATTCTCTTTTGGCGGAATATAAATAAATTTATTACTTTTTCAGGAATTCAAGCGGGTTAAAATTTCTTTGTGAATTCGGTGGATTTGAATTACTTGGAATGCGATAAATTTTAAAAATAAATGTAGTATTCTGGTAAAAATATATACATACTTACCTCACAGCTTTTTGTTGAATAAAACAAATATTTTTCAGGTTGAATGGAATACACAGATATACACACCAGCTTGGCACTTCATTCACGTCGTGAAAGTGATCTTATCGCCATACTACAACTCCCACGCAGACATATTACAAACTATTTTACAACTATTCATTTACCTATAGTGCGATATTGGGTGGTAAATATATATCTGAATAGTTATATCCCTTTTAACTATCTCATGTTGAATTTTTCGTGCGTCATTTAATGTTTTTCGTCAATACATATTTTCAATAGAATAGATAGAATGATGTAAATAATTTAAATTCTTCGGTCTAGGTTTGAATCTGTTAAAAAGCTTTGTATATTCACAGTCAAACTATTTTTCATTCATAGTTTGTCGTCAATGTTAAAGTCACACCATTGGATAAATCTGTTTTCCAATCGAAATAATTGTACGTACACAGACATACTAGATCATTCTTTCATTCATAAGTACTGCCTGAAGTTCGTTGACTTCTCGAGTATATCCATTGATAAAATGTTATTTCCGAAAAATTAGTATATCCACTGATGAAAGGTTATTTCCGAAAAATTTAAAGGTATTAAATCAGTACTGTATTTCTCGATCGTTGAATACATAATGATCAATATCGACTATATCGAACTAGTTTTATCAATTTATATATACCTATCCTTTATATACTCGTGATCAGATGACGTAGACGTACCCGTCACATCGCCCAAAGAGGTCATAGAATATGTGGTTCTTACCAAATTTCGATCAAAACTAATATTATATAAAAGTTTTCATGGACAGATGTTACTTGAATAAACTTTTTTTCTTGCACTGAGAGACATGTTGGAGCATCGTTAAATAAACCGCCATAAGCAATCCTCGGAAACCGCAAGATATCATTTCTGAATGAAACCGTCACCGGAAAAGAATTTTCGCGCTTGTTTTCTCTGACCACACAAAGACATAGCAAACAGTCGTCGCAAATATGTTGTAATTTATTAATCAATGATTCGACAATTTGAATTTGGAATTTGAATTCAAATAATTTGTTTTTCGAACTAAATCCATTAATATATATTTCAAAAGTAACCGACTTTTATTCGTGGCTTTGATGTGGTTATAACGCATTTGACTGGCAACAATATGTTTCAACACTATCAACTTTACATGTTTGATTTATGTGATTATAATTTCAATACTTCAGATGTGATAATGATATTAATTATCCTACAAACAAAAAGTGTTGTGTTTCTGTCTCGAACGACTTATGAATAAAATAATGTTCTCAGACATTCTTTGTCCATACCAGGACATACATGTAAGGCCAAACAAATTAAAATAATGTTTCCTGCCTCCATTCCTACACTATTCTAGCTTATTTTGTGGGCATTTATTTGGTAATACATCACTAAAGTCTATTTTTAAAGGGTTAAGCACAGTTAAATTTAAAAGCATTTCTTAAAATGATTGACAAATATTGCAAATGAAAAATCACTTTAATACCTGCCTTTCAATTTATATCTCCCAGGATGAGGGAAACGAGAATATCTCTATCTATATTTTTGGCCTGCAAATATTATGGTTTTGCATCGGAAAGAAACTAGTAATAATTTATGCAATTGTAGAACTCAGAAAAAAATATCCCCAAAAATACATACTACATTAGAATTTAGAAGAGAATAAAGAAAAATAACAAGGGCATATTTTCCTTTCTATAAATAGCACAGACAAAGGGAATTATAAACTATTCTAGTATGACTGGCACGAAACGTGATCAAAGATTGTAGAATCGACTCAATTTGGAAAGTATTTGGCAATCAACAGCATGAAGTTATGTCCGTCTGGGGGCGTTCCTTTCAATGACAGACTTTATGCATGAAATCCAGACGGTTTACAACCAACATGCAAAAATCACTAAATCGATATTTTCTCCATCAATTTAACGATTTACTCTTTTTCAAATAAAAGTACGCATCTTTCTGATTAGAAATCGAATTTTAAGCTTATAAAGAAAAAAATTTATACAATGAAATGGAAAAGTAAAAATGTCATTATACACTATTTCAAGAAAGCGTATCATGTCTGTCTGCTGTATAATTATTCATTTTGAGAAGGATTTTTGACAAGGCTGCAGTTTTGACCTTCAAACAATTGTATACTGTACAAAATTACATACTGATATTTATTTCATCATTAAAATATCACGCGTTGTCTGAAACTTACAAAAATGTACTTCCGAAATTTTTATGAATGAAATTTAATTCATCATTCTGTCGGTTTTCACCTGAATATGATAACCTTTGTGTCCTTTTATCACATAGTTTATTGACATACGACAAAGGAGTGTCACCTCTTCGCTGGGTCACGGGTGGTTTTCCCCTCAGTGTCGCCTTGAAAATTACTTGCGACGCAAAAACCAAAAAAATATCATGACAATAACTCTTTGAGCTCTCACCACTGTAGTACTGCAATTAACAGTACACACGGTGCATGTTCTGAAAAAAATAAGTATGTCAACTACTTTTGACAAGTGTTATAACTTAATATAGGACACATAAAAATGGGTTCTTCTGATGAAATGTACTACATAGCTTAGGCATTCTATTTCAAATACCAACGCGTCGAGTTATTCAGGCCTTATCTAAAAAAATATACACTTCCGTTAAATATAAAATTCTATATGAATAAGAGATGTGCGGAGTAAATTAAAGGGGGAAAATACAAACTTTTAAAACCAAATTCTCTCTATTTCAAATTTGAAAATAATTTCAAAAGTACACAAATAATATAATATAATCTAATACAATTTATTTACGTCAAATAGTCATGGCATTGATAATAAAATTGATAACCCATCTGTGAAGTTATGTATTTAATATTTAGTCAATAAATAAAATATATGTAAAAGTGAATACTCAAGTCATCTTACCTGTGCGGTTATCCAAAGAGATGTGTCATCGAGAGCGCGAACCCTTCCTTATTTATAGCATGTACCCGAAAACAAAGAACTCACTTTCATAATGCAACGATATCGATTAATTTCCGTGTATTGTTAATATAAAAAATGTAACATGCATATTTTGTAGTGTTCAGGATGAAAAAAAGGAGCATTTGCGTGGGAGTGCCTGAAGTCAAACCTTTGTCCATTACAGGTGAAAAGCTTAACTTTGAAAGGAGAAAATATGTTAAGTATGATCAACAACTAATTAATAAGATTTTGATACACCTATACTTCGTTAAAAGGTAATATTTACTTTCAAGTTTTAAGCTTCCCTGAGGTAAGAGTGCAGAGCGATTAAAAGTTGAGACGAACAATGACAATAAATCTACAATTAAGGCGAAGATGAAAGCTAATTAATGATTAAAATGAGTCAAAATGCACCGCATTGCACTTGGAGACGGGTATCGTGCACCTAATGACTCAAAAAACGTATGGATTGAATCACAAAGATTTGACTCAAAACCAATGGAACATATTTAAACATAATGTTTTAATAATATAAATGCGGTTAACTATCAAAATGTAAATTTTTCTAGGAGTGAGGGAACAACCAGCAGGGAAACGTTTGAACACATGTTAGGATTGGGTAAATATAATATTGAAATCTATTTGTACCTAGGAAAGTTCAACATTTTTAAAATGAATCGATTGTGATTAACTTGATGACAAGTACAGAGACATGCAATGTCCCATTATTCTTAATGAAATAAGGTGTGCATCTTTTATATAATAATACTTAGTTGGAATGCACGTCCATATAAAACATGCGGGACCATAGGAAACAAGGGTACACCATTATCGAGTTTCTGTGAAGGTTATTTACGTGCAAATGTAAAGCAAACTAGTCCATATTAATGGTATTTACTATATAATACATCATATTACTTTATAAAGGACAATAAAGTAAGAAATATACATACAATTGTACATTATTAAAGAAGTACTAAAGTTTTATCTTTAACCATATGTTATACAAAACAGTTTAGTTAGTAAGGAACTCTGTGCCGTTCAAGAGTACCCGAGACCAGCACTGTTTTAATGGAGATATTGTTTAAAACTGGTGGTCTTTCATGTGCTTTCTATTAGTCATGAAAATATGTCTCTTCTCTCCCGTCGAATTATGATTTTTATACGCGAGTATCAAGTTATGTGTTCGTCTTTCATTTTCTATGCTGATATGAATCAAAATTGTTTAGCGAAATTTCCATTGGGTAGAAGATTTAAATGTGTTTTTTTATTAACTACACAAGTAAAACATTATATCGATGACTTACAAGTATGGATTGTTGAGCTAAATCCATGTAGTTATAACATCAAACATTTCACGGACACAATTATATTTTATATTAAAATGTAATCTTTATACTCTTTTTAAGGAACACTTTCATTAATTCATGCGTAAAATAGAAAGCAAAACTAACACATTACTAATAGAGTGTCCATCATGTGTTGCTTTGTTGTCTTAGCAATATAATTACCTGCTTTTAATGACCATATAGATATCAACTCCGACCACCAGCAAGACGTAGCTCTAACACAGCACCTTGTATCACCAAGCGCTGATGTCGAACATGTCACCGATAGTACAGATGGCAACGTTATTTCAACCCTTGAGGGTTGTATTTACCATTTCGGACCTGATACATTGCAAAAACATTAAACCATTTTTGAACTTTTATTTTGTCAACAAGTGTCAATTCACAGACGACATACATAAAAACAAGCGGACTATTCTGGTATACACCTGCAGAGATCACCCATCTGCCATAAAAGTTCACGGTAACATTGTTTTCGGATACATGGGAAAGTGCCATGTCTGCATATAATTTTGTACGCGCATTAATAGGGAGGAACATACTTGCACAAACAATCATGTATTGGATCCATAAAGACCTAGCCTAAACATACAAATAAAATTAGCCATAAAAACAATCAAAGCCTATCTGTACTAGATCAAGCTAGAACCAACACAGATTCAATTTGTACATATGGTACTGTTACACTCAATACTCATAGTCAGGCATAAATTTACGGCACAGTAACACTCAATTCTGATATTCATGCAGTAATTTATATACTCAAACTTGCTTTGAAAGTGAAATTTATTTTGTAAAACTTAACTGTTTGGTGCGGTTAGACGTATATATGTCGCTCCCATTTCAGAATTATTTTGAACAATCGTTGACCACTTAGCCGTAAAAACAACTTTAATTTTTTACATTTATTTGCCTGACGACCGTTGAAAATCGATGCAATTCAGTTAGTCATGACTTTTAGGATTTTATGTAAATTATAGTAACAAACACGATAAACAGATGGAATAAATACAGGAAGTATACAACATATACCATCTATAAGAAGGACTTATTGAAAGGGGGTGGAGACATTCAATTCTGTTTTCTTTTTACTTTTTCCATTTGTCTCTATTCATTATATTTCAGAACAAAATTATTCTTCATTCTCTATTTCATGACCTATTTTCCTGTTCATACGTTAATTTGTTATTTCCTTTTCCATAATTTTGGCCTATTTATTATATAGTCTCTATACCACACCAGACCCTCAAAACAAAGACATAAACAACATACACCAGACCCTCAAAACATAGACATAAACAACACTTGTGTGAAGCACTTTCGATTGTTCTTTCCTTTATCTCTAGCATCCGGGCAACATTTCGTAAAAACATGCGCTTTCTTGAAAATTTGCGTTTTATTATTTATATTGTAGACAACAAAGGATACAGAACTGTTTGCGTATTTTCCTGTGGTAATGACGATGAAAGATAAGAGCATTTCCTTTGCGTTAGTAGTTTTTCAATTTATTGACGCAAATAAGCTGACCGAACTTGAACAATATATATATATTAATTCGGCCGGACATTTCTGTAGTTTGAAATGTTTTCTCAAATAATTCAAGTTCAAATATTTACAAGAATAAAGAAAAACATATCAAATTTATTCGAGATAAAACATTTTATTTCCGCATCTATTTGACAATGTTAATTAAAATAAAAATGTCCGATTAGTTTTTTCTATGCAGACACCACGTGTTAATAGAATAATCCTAAGCAGGTAGTCTAGACCAAATGTTGGTAGCCTTAAACTGAAAATATGAGAAACAAAACGGAAACATGTCCTTGAGTGGCTACTGGTTGGATGAAATCGTCCGGCCTCGGCGATTGATGGTCAAAGCCCATCTCATAAGTTGAAATGACCAATGCGTGCTAGCCTTTATCCAAAGCTTTGATTTGGCTATAAAAATACACATTAAAGTTCAAAGGAAGGAATTTGCAATAAGCTACCATGGGAAACAATATGTCATGATTGAATTGCAATTGATAAAGATAATTTGTGAGTATAAAACCTCAGTAAAATGTTCTTTTGAAGAGCACAAAAAATCAATATCTTTTATTAACTATTGCCCTTTTTTTACCATGTTCATATGTGGTATAACAATTATCTCCAATATATGATCTGCTGACCACGTGGTAACATAATTCGCAAATTTTATTTCGTTTTGACCGAAGAAAAACAAATTTTAACTTTGACGCCCATTGCATTCCGTCTTGCTATACTGAACAACCGTAGTAAACACTAGGACCATTTGCAAAAGTCTTTCGTTTAAACATATTTATTTATAGTGGATTGGGAAACAAGTTATTGCAACTTATATTAATCCCTTTCCAATTTGCGGGTGCGAACAGTCTTGTAGCGGCATTAGCCTGCTCTTTTTCGAAATCTACAAGGGTGTCTTTAACGTACAAGAGATATGGCTCTCTCTTAACACGGGTCAGCCTTTTGTCGCCCCCTTCCGACGGACTATCATCGTTTCCTCAAGACCATACTCACAAATGGTGTGGAGAGCCGAAAATTCAGTCCCTGAAATTTTCTCCTTGGAGCGGGGATCGAACCAGGAACCTTTGTGTTTATAAAGGTCTTTCAATCTTTACTTAAATTAAAAATATCAACGCTTTCTTTGTGTGCATTTACTTTGTTCAGCATCATGAACATTGAATTCCCTCTCAATTTTATTGTGTTGTATTTCTGAACAATTAACCAAATTGGGATACCTTTAGATGATTCAAAACTACACAGTTTATAGTACATTCATCCAAAATTGAACTAGAAAGACTTTGTTAGCCAAAACACTTCTTTCGGTTAATCGATGATTTTTATTTTCAATCAAGTACAGATTAATCATTTTAAGTAGTGATGTCCTTCGATTCAAAATTTTACAATAATATGTAAAATGGCCAATATTGCATTAAATAAATGTTTACATTTTCAGTATTTAGCGCTAAATAACGGTTTGATTTTATGGGAAATATATCAAACAAATAACAGTTTACTCATCTTTTATTAAAATTTGACATATAAAATTACTTTTACCACCAACTGCATATGATTGAAATAATTACATGGATAATTAGTCATACCTGTAACTGCCACTCTCACCAACCTGCTGTCCTTTTCAGTATTTATTTTTTGGCGTTAGTTTCGTACTTGCCTTAATAATTTTAATATACATTTTGGTATTTGTCTATCATGTCTAAAATTGTTTTCTAGAGTTTTTTTCCTATGACACCGTTGTCTCGGTACTCTTCGAGTCTCTAGTTATCAGAAAGATAGCTATGATGATGTGTACACACAATACATCGAGCAATGAACCTATCGGACGGAGTTATTGTTAAAGCCAGACAAGGTTAAGGACAATGTCCTGACTTGACCAGTACGTGCAGGTGGTGTATGCAAATCTATAATTAACTTGCGATTTGATGGGGTCAATGTAGCAAGCAATATATGTGTACATGTCAGTGTCAAGAATCATGAAAAGAAAAGATGAAAGGTAAAAAAATTTCAATTAATTAATTATAAAGATTTTAAGAAAAGCATTAATGAAATAGAAAAAGATCAGATCACATTATAAAATCCAACATGCTGTCAATTTCTTTGGGACAAAAGATGTAAGATAAAATTCTCAAGATGCCGATCAAATTTGAAAAAGCCCACATCAACGTATTCATACATTCACTGTGATCTCTCTGTTTTTTTTATCCAGCTTCATAAAGTGTAAAAACGGTCCTATATCATGTATATTTTACTTACGTACCAAGAAAGTCGATGTATGCTTTAAGCTAAGTATAATTTTGAAAGGATTCACATTATTTTCCAATTACTTTTTTGTTGCCTTCCCATACATGACCGATCATTAATATGATAATTTAAGAGAATATATACTATGAGTTCAAGAAAGGGCTGCTAATAGATCCCAAGTCACATGAACAATTTCATCATTGATATATTTAGCTTCACGGAAAGTCTGGTTAAATGAATCGTTGTTCACCTGTCAAAAATATCCCCAAAATACTTTATGAATTGATTGTTCCTTGTGTCCGGTTCAAAGTCCTTCATTAAAAGTCAAATATTTCATTAACAAAAACACTATGTACATCCGCCTTGACTAGGTACATGTACTTTCTGCATGAATTGTATTTCAAAATATCACCACAGAGACGAATGTACCAAGAACTTTCATGTAACAAAATTGATGATCAAAAGGTAGAACGATGAATGACGAAATATTTGTTTGTTTTAGAAAGGAACATATAGAATTTATATTCAAATGTAAGAAAAAATGACAGTATTTCAAAATTTATACAAATTTGAAATGCTCCTACGATAAGTCCTGCTTTTTAGTATACATTGTTAAAATTTAAAAGAATAGGTCACCAAAATAAAAGACAATAACATTTATAACAAAATTAAACACACAAGGATAATTTAATACTTTATTTAACGCTTCCTTCATCGATGTATTTCTGTCAGGTTGGTTCAGGCTTTTGTTGTCTAATTACCCACGCTAATTGGCCACCAGACTGGAAAATTGTCTACGTTAACAAATCCAGAACAAATGAATTATGTACGGAATCATTTTGCAAGTCATTCTTCTATACGCTAAACTTTATGCAATTAGATGAATAAATATCTACATTCTACTTTAAAATAAGAAAATATCTTTATGAAAAAAAGTTTTTCAAACAATCTTTGAACTTACCGCGTTCTATCACGTTTTCTAGTCCTTCTCACGTGCTTTGAGTCGTCTGAATGAAATGAATTTCCGGATATGGTCTAGTGATAAATAGACATGCGTACATGCAGCACTAGGCGACCCGTAAGTCATTGTCCGGCGTATTGTGCACCATAACATGGTAATTGTTGAAAACTAATTAACCTGAAAATGTTATCTTGATTTAGGAAATGAATATATGAGTGTAAGGTAGGCTGTACTTTGCACCAATATGTAATACATACGTAAAATAGAAACAATGAATAGATATTTAAGAAGTTCCATATCAAATTTTAGACACTTGCACCCGCTTGCACTTTAAGACACGTTAATCTTACTATTACACCAACTTGTGGTTGATAAAAATAGATATTACACATAAACAATGATAAGTAGATATTACTAATTGTAATCTTAACCAAAGGACTTTGCTACTGCACCAAACCATTTAGTCACAAATTAACAATTAGAAAATTCAATATTTTAAAGTGATAAAATCGGTCACTGACCGACATTCCATACAAGATCATTGACTTCCATATTGTATTCCAGAAAATCAAGTATGGCTTTTGTTAATTTGAAGCATTCAGAAAAAAAAATCAAATAAACAGATATTTGATAATTGTAAAGTGACCTTCCATAACCTTTGGTAAATATTTCTATAGGTTAAATTGCCCATATCGATGAATGACCGGTCATCTTATTCAGAGAACATTTATGTTCAAGTCGTGTCCTAAACATACTTTCAATTTGTATCTGTTTTCACTGCAACTGCTGTTAGTTTGTTATAGGTTCAATGCTCGGGATGAAGTCACGAAATAGTGTAGCAAGATACTAACCTTTGATAGTAAACAATGTAGTTTGGTTTGAAAGTTGATTTTATTACGTGCTTCCTTACCAATGATATTGAATTATCATATGTTACTGGATATTCAACTTGTTAAACATTGTAAAAGACCTGTACCAAGTTAGGAATGTGAAAGTGTAATAAGTAATTTGTCATTTGTTTCATCATACATTTTTTGTCAGTTTTTCCAAAGAAATATGATTGGTTCATAATTTTAAAATTTTTTGATGTTTGAATTCATCTTTACTGATTTACAAGTATAATTCTCAAAATAAAGAATATATATAAAAAAGATTGCTCGTCTTTCAACTGAATGAAACGTACTAGTGGTCGCATCAACCTGGCACATTTAAACAGATAAAAATAATGATATCCATATGACTGTAGTGACCATCTCTCTGAAAGATAATATGAAGAACAGGGTGATACCAAGTCGCAATTACAATTTATAAAAATGCAGAAACACGCACAACGTGTCCAAAAATGAAAGAGGAAGACGAAACGTAGTACTACAGTCAACAAAACACAGACTACTAAACCTTCAGCAACATTAACCCTGCTTTAAAGCACCGTCTTATCTATGTGTTTAATTACATCTTTAATTCATTTTAACCATCCTGAGGGTTAAAAAGGGACAAGCGAAGAGATTATTACAGAAGGAATACAGTTCTCATTGAGCAGGAATTTCGGCAGTGGTATTATTTATGAGGGGGAGGACAGGGGGTACCCTTCTCCCTTCTCCCACCCCTCTTCTCCTTTCTCCTACCCCCGTTCTCCTTTCTCCCATTAGAATAAAACATCTCCTTTTGAGATATTTTTTCTTGAAATATTAGAACAATTTTTAAAAGGAGAGATATTTTATTTTTTCTCCTTTCTCCAACTTTTTCTCCTTTCTCCCAGCCTTCCTCTCCTTTCTCCTTTCTCCCGCCCCCTTTCTCCTTTCTCCTACCCTCTTTCTCCCTGTCTCCCTTACCCCTGTCCTCCCCCTCATTTATGTAAAAATATATGCCTTCATTTTGGAATAGAAGATGACACGATACATTAAAATGATTTTCCGCACAGTGACTGTTTTATCAGTATCCAAACCGACTTTGAGGTTAAATTTTTAAAGAAAGACTAAGGTATAAAAAAAGAAAATCCAAAGTAGAAATGCAAAAAATGGCAAAAAAAACCCTAACAAAGTTATCAAAGTGTTCATACATAAACAGCATGAACAGAAACGAAAAGGTTAATAACGATATAAAAAGAATCTAAAACGTTCTATTTTTTATCGTATGACGAAAATATTGAGAAGAGGAGCAGTTACACAATATAAAGTATAAAAGGGGTGAAAAGGGAGAGGACATTGTGTTGAACATATCAGTAACGCTTATTAAGCCATTTATGCATTATAGTCAAGATAATGTTACACTATTTTTAAAAGAACAACTACTGTTTTATACACCAAACCAAATGGCCAAATATACAATGTGTGCATTTACATAAAATAACCAAAGGAATATTAACTCCACACGATACTCGAATATTCTCACACTGTCGCTATTTCAGTAAAGAAAATGGCGTCTAGTTTGAAACTATAGGGCCGATCAATGTATTTTACGTTACCCTGTTAACAAAAATCCATCCCAAAATAACAACATTATTGCATTAAGTTATAAATAAATAATACAATATATAAAACAAACCGAAAAGGAACAAAGTGACGCCCAGAAATATTTGGATCAAACCAAAAGTAACTGTCCAGGAAGACTTCCCTGCTCATTCGTATAGGATTGGTTTATGTTTGCCCAATACAAAATTTTTCGTCGTGAAAATGTTCCTTGTGGGAGGTAAAACTGTAGAAGGTGTAAACTACTTTTAGAAGCAGTGCCAAATCTAACCACACAAAGGTTTAATAAGGCATCTATTGATTTGACGACTTAAATCTATGTTGATTCATTTTAAGATTTGTCTTTTAGTTTATGTTACTTATTAGTGACCTACGAGAGTCATCTGTACAAAATGTGTAAGTGACCTAATGTTATCTTTTGGTAAAAAGAGAAGGCGTTGATAAACATCATTCATATCATAATTAAACAAAACTCTCAATTGATATGAACCTCTTTTTGGACAGATAGAGTTATTTCTCTTAGCACAAAACATTCTTATATGTTTTTGTTTACTACTTCCAAAAACATACTTACATTTGTTTTAACAAGATCAGACATTTGACATCAACATCTATACCATTTGCTGTCTTCAGACATGTAATAGTAGGTATAGATTTCAAAGATTATAATAAGTAGTCTCATAGAAAGCATAACTAAGAACAATTACGTGTATACATAAGTTTATGTTTTAAAAAGTCAAATCGATTTGGTATTTAGCGATATCTGAAATATGTTTTAATATTGACCAGCGATGGGCGAAAGTGACGTTATATGTTATCCTTAAGGTTTTCGGTTTTGAATAGTATTACAAACATACAAGATAAAATAATGCAAAAGTAGTTCATCGATGTTCAAAACAAGACAACCTCGAATTACAAGGACTATGACACCATTAATCACTAAGACAACATTGCATATAAATAGCAGTCAACACTGAATATAATCCCACATTTTACAGCAACGTGAATTTCGTCAACAAATCTTCCAAGGCCTTTAGAATCACGGTAAACATATTTTCTAATACTGTTCAATTAAGCTTGCATCTATGTATAGCTGCAATAATTACCCGTATTTCGTGTTTATCTTTTATTTCCAGACATGTGCAAACCCTTTTCACAATTATTGATGACCGAAATCTTATATTGTTCTTCAATAATGCGATTAATATCACAAGAAAGGGGCCTTAAATAAATGGCAATCATAATTATAACAGGATTGTACTATACTTTCAGTGTATACATTGAAGAAACATTCTTAGCCATTCGAAGCAACCAACTAAACATACATTTCAGCGACTGCTTCCATTTCCTTTAAAGAATACAGTTAAATATACTATCAAAATTAAACGTTTGCTTCAGAATTCGAACTTTTCCATTAATCCAAACGGATAGGGGATTCAAATCTCGATTTGGGACAAATATGGAAGATTTAAGTTTTCCCATTGTCAACTTTCCATCCCTTACTACTAACACTCCTTCTACCTTATCGTATGGCGTTCAAATATCTCAATTGATAACGTTCACATTCAATTCAACATTATACAAATTCAGTAAAAGGAATGTGCTCCTAATGCTAACACCAACAGGATTATGAAGACGTATGCATGAAACCTACAGTAATATTACGTTCACTGACACGAATTGGTTGACCGATACATTTTATCGTCGTCTCAATTCACGTGAGCCGCATTTTGATGTATGCAAAACATCAGACGCTGGGAATTTATCGACGCATTAGCTCTGTTTTGGGGTTCAATTCTCTTAGTTTTTCATTCATTTTTATCTTCAAAATTAAACTTATGTTGCCTCGTGGTACTAATAGTTATCAAAAGTACCAGGATTATAATTTTATACGCCCTGGTATTAAAAAATGATGCCAAAGAGTTAGTTCTTGGAGTGACATTATAGTTGTGTTGCAACATTAATTATAAACGACATATCAATATGTAAATTGGAAGATTCTGAAAACGTTTTTTGCTTTAAAAAGATAATCAATAGACGCGATACGGAAGGCATAGGAATTATTCATTTTAATTTTGAACAGTTCACCCTAACTCTGCTATCAATATATTTGTCCACATCCAATTATCCAAACATGATTGATAATACTGTAAACCAACTTATTTTCGCGACTTTCGCGAGTAGAAAAAAAAACGCGAATTTAAATCGCCGCGAATATGTAAAACTTCAATTATTCCTTATTAAACTTCATCAAGTAAATCAGAAAATCGCGAAATTAAATACCCGCGAAGTGATCTAAAAAGGGTAAAAGGCGAAATAAAGTATCCGCGAAAATAAGTTGGTTTACAGTATACGAATGAAGATAGAATGAAATTCAAAACAGTGTAGCTGTGGCCATTGATTGACACATTAAAATCATCCATTGACTGGGACAATTTACGTTAACGTTTGTCTGTAACGACCACTGTTCACGACGTACAAAAATGTACCTACGATAGACATTTAAACTGTGGGGTCACCAAAGGTTTCTTAACGCCTTTAATTATAAATTAATTCGAAAAATTAATCAGGAATAACCTTTGTGTTTTGATTTATATAATTGATATAAATCAAAATATCGTGTTATTTCTGATTAATTTTTCGAATAACTTTATTTAGGTGTTGAGAACCTTTGGTGACCACATAGTTTAAGTGTCTTTAAAAAGTACATAGTGAGCATTGGTCGTTACATACAAACGTTCACCTAAATTGTCCCAGTCAATAGATGATTTTAATGTGTCAATCAATGGCCACAGCTACACTGTTTTGAATTTCATTCTATGTGTTTCAAGTGGTTACCAAAAACCATTTACAACTGAAAAACAAAAAAGAAAGGTATAAAAGAAAGAACACGTTTCCGTGAATAACTGAGCAAATATGTTGTAAATCCTCCACTAAACACGGAACTACAACGACGACAACATAGTTGTGGTACTTTTCACTACACATTAGAGATTACTGTATAATTAAGCAATCTAAAAATAAATTTCGATCAGACATTTACACCACCAGAACTTTACACCATTGAGGTCAATGAATAAAGGCAACAGTAGTATACCGCTGTTCAAACGTCATAAATAGATTGCGAGAAAACAAGTCCGGATAACAAACTAAAACTGAGGGAAACACATCAGCTACAAGGGGAAATCAACGGAACAACAAAAACACCAAAATGCAACAGAAGCAAGCATGCGTTTATGAATCTGGAGAAATGAAGTTAAAGTTAACTTCGCTTTGCAATTATGATACGATCATTGATATTGACCTCACCCACGTATCATTCCAAGAACCCCACTTCAAGATTAGCTGAATCCGCCATTACAATTTTCTAGATTTCTGAGTACTTATTGAAAATTATACATATTCCTATTTGAATCAGAAGGTTTTTACTGAACACATGACCTTAAACACTTAAGCAATTAATGCATGGGTGGTACAGTACTTGTAATTAAATTATACATTTACCAAGCATTATACATTTACACATTTACCAAGAACTATACATCGCATTCATATTTGATACATTTATAAATAATCCTTACTAGACCTGAACATGGTTAATGAATTATAAACGATTATGTTGGATATGTAAGTATCTGAACGTGAGACAATAGAACACACTGCAACTTTGGCTCAAATACATAGATTGTAATAGTTGAACCTCTTAAGAGTAAATGTTTATATTCAGTTAAGGTTGCCATGTCATTGATGAGTCTTATGTCGACGTGGGCGCGTCTGGTGTTCCAAATATTAAGAGTTGGATCTTTGATGAGTATTGATACAATACAAAACATTAGAAAACAAGGGAGCGTTGAAATCGACAATAAACTGGCAATACTGTGGCAAACAATTACTTAGAGTTACTAAAACCTTATTGAAACATTTGTTAATGTGCGAACACACAAAATAGTGCCATCCAACAGAAGCCGCAAAAGCAATTGGATTGAATGACACATTCATCACTTAAACTTTTATAATTTTAATATTTAAACGGTTTTATTTCATTTCATTCAATTCCTCTTATGATTTATGAAAGCCTTTTTTACTAATAAATTTATTTTAGTCTTAAACTATTCATCTGTTAAGACATTCAGTTATTGTATACATTCTTACATCATAACTTTATGACGTAATAGCAACATTGAAGTTGATAAATTATTATTTTCTGGGAAATTTATAGAACAAATATTAGACAAAATTCTATTTGGAACTTCGAACTGTCTCCGTTATAACTTACATCTTATAAAGACAAATTTTACGTAGAATTAATGTTTCAAAGTATTAACTCTAAATTGATATGTTAACAATTAAGATGGTTATTGAAAACCTCCAGTACCCCTTCATACATTCTTTAAAGGATTTATCAATCAGCGTGATTGGTGAACATAAGCTCATGGAGTACATTTTTGAATGAAACAGATGTTATGGTGACGTCTAAAGGGGTAACTAGGGGTTTCATTTTGATGGATTCTGCGTTAATTTCATTAAATATAATTGTTATTTGTTGAAGATTTATCATGAATATAATGACAGCGACGGTTAAATCATAAGAATGAAATCATTTAAATTAAAGTAATGTAATGAAAGAACTTACCTTTGTGACTGCGGATACACACATTACATTTATATCAATTACGTAGCTTATATCAAATGCTTACTAAAATTCTTTCATAAAGTTTATGTATTTTATACACCAATAACAACACATGAATAACATTTATTTAATATGTTGATTTTATCAATTTCAGAATACCACGTCACGTATATATAACATGATGACAAAAAATAGGTCATTTACAATACGTGCTGTTAGATAATACGTCACAGTCTGTAGTGTGTAGGTAGAAATCACATGATACATGTAGTGGCGACATCAACAAGTGTTGCAGTAGTATGCCTATATTTGGGGAATATATAATTAAAAGTTAAATAGTAAATTTTATTAGAATTTCATGACTTTTAACATGACAATAATAACAAAACAATAAACAACACGTTTTATGAAAAATACGAAATATCATAGTTAGTTCAAAATGTCTTCTTTTTATCTATTGGCCATAAGCCGGTCTTTGTTTCGTATAAATTGGACCAGTCAAGTGGTCCGTTAAGTATTTTTGATACTGCGACTTAATAATAAATAAGAATTCAGTAAAATGGCATATATATAATATGGGCAAATATTTCAAGTAAAGTACAAAACGATCTTTCTTTTCTCAATTTAATCTATTCAAGCAAAAACAAAGCTAGTAAACGGTTGTTGCATAAATATTGCTTGGAAATATATATTTAGTATCACAGGAAAACATGTTGGTTTGTTTGACTACGTTAACAGAATAATATGACAAGCATATTAATTAAGGACCTAATGTCAGTTTATTGACGGTTTCGGTTATATATGCGGATCTCAGCTTAAATTCTGTTTATATAGTTTTAAGAAGATGATCGCCTGGTACATTAAGTGCAGTATGGCCGTCAGTGATATGGATTATTTGTTAAACTATACAATTGACGGTGTTCTACTTTTCACAAACTTTCACGCTTCAAATCAACATTTAAACGGGGAGAAAAATATTTTGACATCATATCATCATTTATATTACATATGATGCTGTCCAGTGATCAAAGAAGACAACATGTAAGATGTGTATTGAATTCACAATTTTAAATGGTATAATAAAATCAAATTTGGTTATCAAACTAATTTATTCTAATATCAATACTAAATTTAATTATACTATTGCTTAGAGGTGTGGAATAAATTGTCAAGCTCGATATCGACAAACAACATCCTAAACCACAAGAAATGCGCAATATGTATTAAAATACCAGACGACATAGTATAGGGATTATCTAATGTATGCATCATGATTTAATTAGAACGCATTAATTATTTCGGTTAACCAGATGTCTGTCTGTCATAAGATGATAAAAGCATGGGATTGGTTGTATTTGGTTACCAAACTTTAGTATCAAAACATGTTTCAATGTATAATTTCAACCGTCATTTTTTTTTACACCTAAGTATCTTCTAAATATTTGACAACTGTCTCCGACAGGTTACAGGGCTAACACCATAACTGTTGTATACGTCGTCGCAAATTGATCCCAACAGTGTTGTTCCTAACGCGGGATTCTAACCCCTGTACTTATCAATGTATTGATTCTTGCCTTATTGCTTAGGGTTTCATCCAATTTGAATTCTTAATTTAAACACATGACTCGTTTACAACTCTTCAAAGTCCATGGGACACAGATTATGCCTCCGCTTGTATTAAACATGAAAAAGGGATATTATCTTATTTTGTACTTAATCTAAGTTTTTGGTAATAAGCATTGAGGATAAGTTTCATAAAGTGGCGTTCACACAGTGTCGATTATTGCTCCCATTTGAGATCAAACGATAAGTGATACAAATGGGAAATGTGTCAATGGGACATAGATGATGCACCCGCTTGCATATCATATAAAAGTATAAACGAACATAAGTTTCTGAAGAACAGTTAAAGCGACGCTTCCCAAATTTGTAAATTTTTGGTAATACGTATTGTGTATAAGTTTCATAACATTTGGTTGAGGCAGACTTATGTTAGAGAAAAGAAACGAAAAATTCAGCAATTTTTCCATCTAAAAAGGGGCATAACTCTAGAATATTTAAAGCGACGCTACCAAAATTCAAACAAAAGGGCCCAGACAGTTAGGTGCGTCCGGTTTCATTCAGAGAAACGCAGTCGATTTTGTCTAGTCGGATTAAAATCGTGACTTTGTCGTGACAGATCCAGCTACATGTATATCAAATCAAAATTGTAATGCGGACACGAAAAGTAAAAAAATCGAATTTCTATCCTCAATGATCTGGAATGTCCTTTTATTGCCTGAACGCTGTAGTATAAGTTCGTAACAGATTCCTACATATCATTGAGGTCGACAAAGAACCCCCGACAGTAAAGTGCGTCCCGTAACATTCGGGAAAACTCATCCGATTTTATCTAGTCGGATTACAATCGTGATTGTGCGTGACAGATTCTGCTGTATCGGATCGAAAAAATCGTAATACTGTTCTGTGTTTTTTGGACGGTGTCCTGTGGAATTGGCATGATCTGGCGAGATTTTTCATTGCTGTTTTTTTGCCGATTGAGTGCAGCAGACTGTGATAAGATTGCCTTCCGACAGAACTTGATCATCCCGTGTTCTTTAAAAGTTTTTAACGGATATCTTCCGTCAGCGTCGGTTCACTGTCTGGTCACTGTGTGATGTCTGTCGGATCGACATCGGCAGCATCGGGACACTGTCGGGATAGATTCAGTCGTTTTTAAACCTGGGAAAGATGTAAATAAGATTAGAATCGGATTTAGAACGGGATACTCGGGACAAAATTCGACTGGAAACGGCTGAATAAGATTGATTCATGAACAACATTAAATTTAAATTTTCAGCCACGATTCACAGGATCTTGATCAGACTTTTAACAAATTTTAATTTGGAATGGTCCTGTCAAGGCCGGCTGTACAAGCAGTGAATATGTGACCCTGGCTTAGCATTCGGTTGAGGAAAGCTAAAAGCAGAAACGAAAAATTCAGCATTTGTTCCATTTGAAAAGGGCATATTTCTAAAACAGTAAAAGTGACGCAACCAAATTCAACTTGATCTCTGCTTTGTTGGGATAATCAGTGTGTATTTATAAGTTTCATTTATTTCTATTCAGTTATATTTGAATTATCCCTTATCTATTTCTATCTTTAGTAACTGTGGAACAAGTTTGTAGAACAAGTTTGATTAGTATCTATATATAAGTCTTTGGTTAGTACTGCATGGTAATTTCTTAAGTGGTATTACGGGCGGGGTTCTATAGTCATATACAAGTCCGACAATTGTATAATATATATCAAGGTGTTCACTGTTACTTCTAAGTACAACAAGTTCTGCATAGTATATTATTTGCATTATATTATAATGATTTCGTGTAGAATAGCTAGATGTGTGTTTGTTGAGAGATATTTGTAATGTTTTATTATCTTTATTACATGTTGTATCGTACAGAAAATAAAAAGTTACTGCGAGCAAACCAAGCCTACGTTTTGACTTGCCTTTTATTTAGCCATGTAGATAGAATAGAAATGTTTTAATTTCGGACGTATTTATAAGAGAGAGTTTATATAACAGTTGGTTGAGGCAAACTAATGCTAGAGACTGAAACCAATTTCGTGACGTGCATACGAACGTACGGGTGGACGTACCTTGCTTCCATGCTCAGTATCGATACGATGATTAAAGCTTTTTCCAACTAGTTATTTTACACTTTTTTCATCTTTTGTTCTGTTCAGTCACTGAGAACGGCTCAGGTTGGAGGTTTTAGGATTAATAAACGTGTCGAACCCCACCACATGATGTTTCTGTCTGTGTGTCCAGAGTCTGTGATTCAGCTTTTATCGTCTGTTGTTATCTGCCATGCTTTGTTTAATTGTTTCAGCATCAATCAGGCCATTGGTTTTCTCTTTTGGTGTGTTTCCAATTTTCCTTGGAGATCGGTATTTTTTACATCGTACGGTGAATTGCAGTTGCCTTTATTCTCGTTGTTTTGCCACTGGTGGATAATTGTTTGATTGGCAATCATATTTACTCATTTGTATATTACAGTTGACGACCCGGTTTCCCTGCGTATGGTATTCGTTCGATTCCATTGGTAGTTTATCAAATCTCGGTGTATGTAGGTAATGGATTAAAGTACTTTTGATCATCTATTTACTACTGTTACCTAATGTTACCCCTGAAGTAGCCATACACGGTTTTCTATTAAAGTGATAAGTCCGTAACAATATTTTCTGTTTCACTACATATGTTTTATAATTTCATAAAAAAAAATTGGTAAATTATAAATTTCATGCGTTCAAAATTATGTTGTCTTTTACATATACTTCATGGGGAATGCTCAAAGCCGAATATCAGAAAGAAAAGGATGTATGAGATCCGAAACAGTAGAAGAGCAATATAACCAAGAGGGATCTGAAATATTGGTTAAATCCTTCAACGGTCAAATTCACTGGAGAGAATCGAAACCTTAGTGTCTAATTAATAATTTCAAAATTTATAAACGAACCAGTTTAGAAAGGTTTGTTATAAATCATGTCTGTTCCGGAATACTGACACCTGAGCTGATGATACACTTAGGGACTGATAGTTTACCAGAAGGTATCGAACCAGTGCTGTTAAAATGAAAACAAAACAACACGATATAAATTTAATGCGTAAAATGTCTTTAAACAGTAAAACATTATTTTGTCATTTATCATTTAAAAAATTGTCTATGCAGTTTTTATATGAATATAACATCCATGGTTCCAAAAGTCTATTTATGTAATTTTTAAACAATTTTATTGATTTGGCAATGTACTAGTATTGGTTTCCTGTCTTGTAGACGCATATTTCTCTTTAATTAGGTTAATCTACCAAAGGAATACACCTTATGGACTTTTTTGATAAATGTTTTTGTATCAAAATAAATTCATATTTTGTTAATTTAGGATAAGGTTTTGAATGATATCAATATTTCACAAGACTAATAGTTATCAAAGGTACCAGGCTTATAATTTAGTACGTCCTACGCGCGTTTCGTCTTCATAAGACTCATCAGTGACGCTCAAATCATAATACATTTGTAGTTAGAAAACCAAACAAGTATAAAGTTGAAGAGCATTGAGGACCGAAAATTCAAAAAAGTTGTGCCAAATACGGCTAAGGTAATCTATGCCTGGGATTTGAAAATCCTTAGTATTTTGAATAATTCATACTTTTGCAAACAGTATAAAATGACAACATAATTTATATTCATGTCAACATCGAATTGCTGACTACTAGGGTGGTGATGGGACGAAACGTCAACCAACAGTGGCATCGACCCAGTGGTGTTAATAATTATCAAAGGTACCAGGCTTATAATTTAAGCATTGAGATTTATACCTACTACCTCAAACCAATAACATTGTGCTTCATACTGGACACAGCATGATAAGCAACAATAAACCAACCATCAACTAATTGTCTTATAAAAGACAAATTATCCATTTTACAAAAGTCATGTGGCAAACATTGAATTATTTCAGTTTACCAGTTAACTGTCTGTTATATTATGATGATGAAAGTATGAAATTGGCCGAAGGTTATATGGATACCAGTCTTTATGAAAATCGCTGCGCAATTTTCATAAAATGCCGTAAATAATGATAGCAGAAAAAGAAAACAACAACATTTTACGTCTTCAAATTAGCACCAAGTCTAGACAGACTGTGAAGGTAAAGAAAACATTTTTAATATTTGACATCATGAAAGTTAAAGTCATATAAAATCCAAAATCTGGATTGTCATCAACACACAAACAAAGAACAAACGTCATTCATTACACTCAATTATATATCAATACAGAACATAAAATCCATGTATATATAAAATCTGGTAATTTTTCAATCTTTTTCTGACTGATTATATATGACCATTGTGATTCGATGCTATTATGAGGTATGGAATTACTCTAAATATTTTTAACAAATATTCCAGTTATGTTAACTCTTCGAATACAACAAATTTAATAATTAAATTATTACTTTCCAAAGTTTAGATCAAACCGTTCTAACAGAATATTTAATATTATGAAAACGAACATAACGCTTGGTGCATCTAGACATCCTTGCTGACAAGCGTGGTTTTTGCTGTAATGTTCTAACTCCAAAACAAGTTTTACCGCAAAAATGCGCAGTTCGTGTGGAAATTACTATACAATGTATCATGATTTAATTTAGATACATGAACAATTTAAGTGAGGCAGATGGTTTTCTGTCAAAAGATAACCGTATGGGATGGGTTGAATTTCACGAGTACCAGATCTAAATCTTAAAACATTATCAACGTATTATAGACGGTTTCTTCACTAAATAAGGTCCCCATGCATGATGGATATAACACATATCGTTCTAAACATTTGTAGAACAATGAATTATCAGTTTACTTCTATGGCGAGTTTGTCATACTAAGGTAAAGGGGAGGAATCGTATAGATCTATCATGTTTATTAAAAAGGTACTGCTGGTTCGTCCTCGAGGGTATCACCAGCCCAGTAGTCAGCACTTCGGTGTTGACATGAACATCAATTATATGCTCATATTTATAAATTTCCTGTTACAAAAATTTTCACAAAAATAAGGAGTTTTTTTTTATCCCAGGAATAAATTACCTTAGCTGTATTTGGTAAAACTTTTAGGAATTTTGGTCCTCAATGCTCTTAAACTTCGTAATTTATTTTGCCTTTTTAACTTTTAAGGATTCGAGCGTCACTGATGAGTCTTTTGTAGACGAAACACGCGTCTATAGCGTAAATACAAAATTGAAATCCTGGTATCTATGATGAGTTTATCTATCATTTCTAAAAGGTTAAACTTGTAAATGTTGGAAGTGTTTCGGATTTTGATTTTGCCATTTGATTAGGGGTTTTGCGTTTTGAATTTTCCTCGGAGTTCAGTAGTTGTACTTTTACTTTTGTAAATAATTGATTAAAACGATTGTTTGAGGAAATAAAGTCTAGATACCGACATACATTGTATTTGGTATATTAAAAAAGAGGAGGAACTATCGGGTTACTTTATCATGTCTAATAACAAGACGCCAATCTGTTAGACCAACTGTAAACCAACTAATATTTGTGATTTACTTTCGCGAATAGAAAAATATCGCGAATATAAATCGTCGCGAATATGTAAAACTTTGATTTTTCCTTACTAAACTACACCAAGTAAATTTGAGAATCGTGAAATTTAATCGCCTCGAAATGAGCTAGAAAGGGCTAAACGCGAAATAAAGTATCCGCGAAAATAATGTGTCCGCGAAATAATGTATCCGTGAAAATAAGTTGGTTTATAGTACAAATGTATATTTCTTTTTAATTTTCGATCCATTTTTGTGTACAGTCTTTCAAACCTCCAATGTGCAAGGAAACACGTTGTGACAACGTTTATGTCTTCATTGAAGCACATATTACCTAGTTACTTGACCTAGAGCCTGTTGTTATTGAAGAGTCGAGCAAATGTATACCAAAAAGCAATTGTTTTATAAAAAAGGGGTGGGGAAGAAAGACAAAATACGCACTTGGTTAAATCATGTGTAACTAATTGTTGCGTAAATTGTAATTGGTTATACGCCAAGTATAGTATGCATTTAGCAAAAAAATTAAAGTATCGTCAACCTAGTACCCTGGTTTCATACGTAGACTGGTGTGTTAGTTAGCAAAAATGCACTTTATCTTAGAACATATGTATCTAAATAATATATAGTCTTTTTATGAGAAAACAAACAAGAAAAATGCATGTTAGATCAATAAAAAAGCACATGCTTGAATCAAATGATTAAATTATGGGAATTTCTTCAGTTATACATCATAATAGTGTAAATTGTCACTGGTTGTATGCCAAGAATGACATAATGTTGCAATAAAATAAAGATCACATAGCAGAATGTGTAAAGTATCGCCAACCTAGTACCCTTGTTTTATATGTAAACTGGTATGTTCGTTTCCAAAACACGTTTTATCTTAGTTTGATATTTATATATTTAGAGTTAAAATAAACTATTATGTCATCTAATGAGAAAACAACAAGAAAAAATCATGTGATATCAAAGACAACAACACATGTTTAAAGTATGGGAATCTCTTCATGTCTACCTAATTATTGCGTAAATTAACATCGATTATACGCCAAGGTATGACGTAAATGTTCCTATAAAGTGAAGATCACATAGCAAAAAATATAAATGTGTAAAGTATCGTCAACAAAGTATCCTGGTTTTATGTTTATGCAAAAACTAAGGCTTAAATAATTCTAAAGTCTCCATTGTTTATGGTGAATGAACTCCCTCCAACTTGCTTCACATAGAAATGTTGGCACTAGATATTCACCCCTTTCTCTGATCTAGAAAAAAAATCTTTTAATAAAACTACTTTGCATCGATATGCTTTGCCATCTTTTTACCAATTTCTATAATAACACCCTTTCTTTCCTCGGACACTAACTCTGTCCCAGATATTGGTCTCCCTAAATAGTTTAGTACTAAATTCTCCAATCCAAATCTACTAACAACTTGGTTAGTGTTCTGTCTGGATCTATTAGTACTCAGTCCGCCTTCATGAATATTCTGCATAGCATTCAGTCCTCATGTCTGAATCTTCGACTACTTGAAAAATCCTGTCTTATGTACTAGACTAAGTAGTTAGACCACCTGTTTACATCTTCTAGTACTCAAGTCAATAATCTTGCATAAATCTTCTAGTATCATGAGTATTCAGTCTTCATGCCTAAATCTATCAGTATTCAATCACACTGTCTACATCTCCTAGTACTCAGTATTTCTGCTTAAATATTCTTGTAATCAGTCTTTCTGCATACGTCTGCTTGTACTCTGTCTTACAACCTAGATCTAGCAGTATTCGGTTATCTTCACTAAATCGGATAGTAATCAGTATTTATGTCTGTATTTTATAGTACCAATCCTCAACTACTGTCGTCTGATACGGCAGGTGTCCCCTCATCACCAGACATGACAAATATCACAAACATAGCCATGGCGTTGTCAGTTTTTTTTAGATTTATGAGTTTGACTGTCCCTTTGGTATCTTTCGTCCCTCTTCTACAAACGTCTACGAGTACTCAGTTCTACAACATAAATCTACTACTACTA
Organism: Mytilus edulis; assembly: GCF_963676685.1. Lineage (NCBI taxonomy): Eukaryota > Metazoa > Mollusca > Bivalvia > Mytilida > Mytilidae > Mytilus > Mytilus edulis. The sequence continues at coordinate 47,739,083 of NC_092356.1, read as the reverse complement.
TGACTCGATCAACCTGCCTATGTATCTATTTAATAAAGTACTCAGTCATGCTGTCTATATCAACTAGTATACACAAGCCAAATAGTGCTTAAATATACGCATAATCAGTCATCCGGTTTAAATCTTGTAGAACCAATCTATGTGTAGTTTTTTTTAAAACTCAGCCTTCCTGTCTTAATGTACTAGTACTCATTTCTCCTTCCTTATTCATTTACTAGTATACAGTGGGACTTTCTTCGTACATTTGTAGTTGACAAGAAACTTTCTGTTGCAGGTCTCCGGGAACAATAGCTTCCACTGCCGATGAAATGCTTTCACCATGACCTACTTGACTTAATCCACTTCGTCCCATGGGGGACATAGGGCGACCACATTGACTTTCCACCTTTTCTTGTATTTTGCTAGTTTCTTTGCCTCTTCCCACGTTTTCCCAATTTTCTGTAGATCAGATGTTAGATATCTGCGCCAGACGGTTTTTGGTTGCCCTCTTTTATGTGTTTTTGTGATTTTTATTTTTTTTATGAAGGCCCTGAGGATTCGAATCTAACGACTGTCTAGTTAGAGTGTGTCCAATCTTTCTATACATTTTTGTCTTGTCCTCTATAATTCGTTGGTTCTAATGATGGTTTGGCCACTTAATTCCAATAATGTTTAAGTAGACGCAGCTGTTAGTCTCCAAGTTTCTGACCCATAGAGAAGTGTAGGTTTTACATTTGAGTCACCATGATATAGCAAATATCACCGAAAGTGGTGTTAGATATTTATATCAAATAAACAATCAAACAAACAATCATATATGTTTGTGTTGTTCAAAACGCTCTTGCTTTGTTAAACATAACTCTGTATTCACCTTCGAATAAGTAGTCAATGCAATATGCTTAACCTTTTAATTCTGCCACTCTCGTCTTTTACATTGAGTGAATAATAGAAATCTACCGACATATCATAGAGCAGATCGCGAAGTAGACGCCAACAATAAACATTGTCATCTATATGTATATTCGTGTGTATATTTCCATTCACTCATGTAAGTGCATGTAGATGACAAAAGAGTCTTTTTGACACATTGCAAAGAACATATAGTAGAATTTTAATTAGTACACCTGAACGTAACTGTCTTCTATTTCTTGCCTTTCTTTATTCCATATTTACATTTTACCAAAAAGGCAATGATTAACCAACCTATTGAAACCAAGCGTTTTGAAACTCACTTTTCCCGCGTTTCAGATGCCAAGTAAAATAGAACTGTGATCGTCATTTCTTTGAGACACATTTGTCACTGTCAATATTTTTTAGCGTGATAAAACCCGAAGAAACAACTTGGCTGCTTTATGAAAAATTGCGGGGAATAATAGCATTGGAGAAAAAAATGTACTTTGATATGAATAACTTTGTATTTAATTTATTCTGGAATCGGTAATTGTTTAATAGCGGTATCATATTGATTGTTTCTTTACAAGTTACTATATACCAGACAGATAAATTTACTTTGATAGACAAAGTCAATAAGTTAGCTAACGAAACTACTCAATTATTCAATTTTTTTCTATAAATGTGCCGTTGTTACATAATGCTATTTTCCTGGAATCATCAAATTTTATACCAGTTTAACAAGGAATGGTAATAGCAGGGATGGGTTCAAAAACATTAGATAAACGACGCTTTTTCGTATAGAGGAGGCGTGTCGCGAAGATATTCTTGTCACATCGAAATAACTCTAGAAATAACAGATCATGTGGTCAGCTGTAGTAACTGGCCACAGGCACTTGTCTCCGAAAAAAATCCTATATACCTTAATATAACACAAGGTACTTAACTAAAAGTTTTGAAAAATGTCACCCTGTCGTAAAATTCCGTAATATGTCGATTTCTCAGTTGCCAACTAAAACTTGTTATGTGTGATATTAAGGTATATAGGACATTTTTTGGGAGACAAGTGCCTGTGTAACTGGCCACAGGAAAATCACATAACAAACCAAAAAATTTACAGGACTAAATCATTCAACCTTTTTGTTTTGATTGCGTAGTACCAGTAAACCCCCTAAACCTAACCAAGGGAATACCATGGCTATTTAACGTTCGTATGTTGTGGTTGGATTGGTTTTGGGTTGGCCTTTTTTAGTTCGTATATCAATAATCTGTGATAACATTACTCACGTGTATTTTATTAGAAAAAAGAAATATGAGAGTTTTAATTCAAAGAACTTAATAGAGACACAAAGCTTCTAACAGTCCTCTGTTTTGTTGTTTCAAAGACAACACGGAATTCGTACATTCACTGAAGCCTCAAGACAGAGGACCACCGCAAAGTAGCAAAAAAAAAACAACAACAAAAAAACAACAACACGAAAAAAACACAATAAAGGACTTATGACCTATATATCCAACACAAATTGTTTAATTGTTAAACAAGAAGTCATAGTTTGGTTAAGTGCATACATTAAGTGTATAATTATATGCATTTTAAAAAACCTACCCAAAGATGATCAAACGAAATCATGCGCTGTTTCGTAGTAGGTTACAGACAGACGGACGGACTTTGCCTTACCGCAGTGTGACGTGCGTTGGGTGTTTCATCTAAAACATTCAATGCTGATACGTATTTAGACTTTGTGACGACTTAATGAAACTGAATCTTACGCAATAATATGATTGTTGTGTCCGGATGCTCATACAATATTTATAGATTCTCGATTCTAGTTGCCGATACATTTAACAATATTTCAACATATTACTATATATAGACAGTAAAGTATATCAAAATCTCATTCGCCTGCCTACCAATTTGTTAAATCTTATATATTAACACCATCTTTCAGCTCGCTAGTTGGGGTAAGACAAGGGGATGTTCTAAGTCCAAACTTATTTAAGCTTTTCATTAACGATCTGCCTCCAAAATTTGAGCCAAGTCCAGATGCTGTTGATATCAATGGGCGTAGAATTGATTGTCTTATGTACGCTGATGACATTATTGTATTATCAAACACTAAAAAAGGTCTTCAAAACCGACTTGATATATTGCATACTTATTGTATTGACTGGTGTCTAGATGTAAATTTGTCCAAAACAAAAGTTTTAATTTTTAACAAGCCTGGAAAATTTTTGAAGGAATCATTTTATTTAGATAAAGAGGCTGTAGAATGTGTTAATGAATGTAAATATTTAGGGATAGTCTTTACCTCTAGTGGTCTTTTTCAACAGGGGAAAGAAGAGCTATTCAAAAAATCCTTAAAGGCAAAATTCAAATTACAAAAATCCATGTCAGCTTGTAATCCAAGTATTGATACTGCAATTCATTTATATGATCACACAATAAAACCAATTTTATTATATTGTAGTGAAATTTGGGGTTCATTTAAAATTAACTCTGCTGCTTGTAAGAAAAAAAGTGATTATCTATTTGAATTAATCTACATAAATGATTATTTGGAAAAATCACATTTCAGATATTTAAAGTATATTCTTGGTGTAAATAAGAAAGCCTCAAATTTAGCAGTGTTATCAGAGGTTGCAAGATTTCCTCTTTATTTTTCTGTCATTATATCTATGGTAAAATATGTACACAGGCTTAACAAGTTGGACAAAGGGTTACTTTATGATGCTTATGTTTGTAATAAAATTTTAGATGCAGAAAACATTAATTGTTGGTATTCATCTATGAAATATGTACTTCAATCACTTGATATACAAAATTTAGATACAAAGCTCAATAAATTAATTAAATTTGTAAAAGATAAACTTTGTAATAGTTTCAAAACATTTTGGTTGGTCAAAAGATCTGAAACCTTATCACAAGGTAATAGTAAATTAGAAAATTATTTCAACCTCAAAACTGACTTTGTAAAGGAGGCTTATTTATCAATTAAAGATTTTAGTATAAGAAGAGCTATATGTAAAATGAGAATAAGTGCTCATGATCGTAGAATTGAGAAAGATAGATACAGTAAAAAATACATAGAGAGAACTCAACGTCTATGTCATCACTGCTTATCACATGGATCAAATTCTATTGAAGATGAGACCCATTTTACAGTAAATTGTCCATTATATGATGAACAGAGGAAACTATTATTTGATAAAGTTATCACTTTTTGTATTAATTTTAAAGAACTACCTAATGATAAGAAATATTTCTGGCTGTTCACAAATGAGCATTTACCAACTCTCATGTGCCTAGGAAATTACATTATTAAAGGTTTAGAAATAAGATCTAGATGTAAACAAAATATATGAAATAATATAATATCTTATTGTTATAAGAATTAATATAATAATTATATAAAACACATGTTGTGTTAGGCTCTGATCCTGTCCATAATGTTATAGTATGGTATTAGTTTTCTGTTTTGCTTTTTCCAATCATATTGTGTTGTAAAATGATGCCCTTTATGGGTTCTTGATTAGATTAATAAAATTCTTATCTTATCTTATCTTATATCAATGTAAAAAGGGGAGCTGTGAAATTACCTCTTGAGAATGGCATACAACCAATGTCCATTGTCCGTCAACGTGAATCCGTAGATGTGGCCCATGGTCAATAATAGCATGGATGAGACACAGTGACATATTTGTAATGTAAAAACAAATAGAATTAAAACTAGAGGCTCTAAAGAGCATGTGTCGCTCACCTTGGTCTATGTGCATATTAAACAAAGGACACAAATGGATTCATGACAAAATTGTATTTTGGTGATGGTGATGTGTTTGAAGTTCTTACTTTACTGAACGATTTTGCTTCTTACAATTATATCTATAATGAACTTTGCCCATTAGTAACAGAGAACTATATTTGGTAAAAATTTACATAAATTTACCAAATTAATGAAAATTGTTAAAAATTGACTATAAAGGGCAATAACTCCTTAAGGGGTCAATTGACCATTTAGGTCATGTTGACTTATTTGTAGATCTTACTTTGCTGAACATTATTGCTGTTTACAGTTTATCGCTATCTATAATAGTATTCAAGATAACCAAAAACGACAAAATTTCTTTAAAAATTACCAATTGGAGGGCAGCAACCCAACAACCAGTTGTCCAATTCATCTGAAAAATTCAGGGCAGATAGATATTGACTTGATTAACAATTTAACTTCTTGTCAGATTTGCTCTAAATGCTTTGGTTTCATAGTTATAAGCCAAAAACTGCATTTTACCCCTATGTTCTATTTTTAGCTGTGGCGGCCATCTTGGTTGGTTGACCAGGTCACGCCACACATTTTTTAAACTAGATACCCCAAAGATGATTGTGGCCAAGATTGGATTAATTTGGCCCAGTAGTTTCAGAGGAGAAGATTTTTGTAAAAGATTACTTTAATTTACGAAAAATGGTTAAAAATTGACTATAAAGGGCAATAACTCCTAAACGGGTCAACTGACCATGTTGGTCATGTTGACTTATATGTAGATCTTACTTTGCTGAACATTATTGCTGTTTACAGTTTATCTCTATCTATAATAATATTCAAGATAATAACCAAAAACAGCAAAATTTCCTCAAAATTACCAATTCAGGGGCAGCAACCCAACAACCGACTGACCGCTTCATCTGAAAATTTCAGGGCAGATAGATCTTGACCTGATAAACATTTTTATCCATGTCAGATTCCTCAAAATGCTTTGGTTTTTGTGTTATAAGCCACAAACTGCATTTTTCCCCTTTGTTCTATTTTTAGCTGTGGCGGCCATCTTGGTTGGTTGACCAGGTCACGCCACACATTTTTTAAACTAGATACCCCAAAGATGATTGTGGCCAAGTTTGGATTAATTTGGCCCAGTAGTTTCAGAGGAGAAGATTTTTGTAAAAGATTACTTTAATTAACGAAAAATGTTTAAAAATTGACTATAAAGGGTAATAACTCCTAAACGGGTCAACTGACCATTTTGGTCATGTTGACTTATTTGTAGATCTTACTTTGCTGAACATTATTGCTGTTTACAGTTTATCTCTATCTATAATAATATTCAAGATAATAACCAAAAACAGCAAAATTTCCTCAAAATTACCAATTCAGGGGCAGCAACCCAACAACCGATTGACCGATTCATCTGAAAATTTCAGGGCAGATAGATCTTGACCTGATAAACATTTTTCCCCCCATGTCAGATTTGCTCTAAATGCTTTGGTTTTTGAGTTATAAGCCAAAAACTGCATGTTACCCCTATGTTCTATTTTTAGCCGTGGCGGCCATCTTGGTTGGTTGACCGGGTCACGCCACACATTTTTCAAACTAGATACCCCAATGATGATTGTGGCCAAGTTTGGTTTGATTTGGCCCAGTAGTTTCAGAGGAGAAGATTTTTGTAAAAGCTAACGCCGGACGACGACGGACGACGGACGCCGGACGCAAAGTGATGAGAAAAGCTCACTTGGCCCTTTGGGCCAGGTGAGCTAAAAAACGGGAATTGTAAGTTGTCACGAGTGTCGTTGCATCTTATAATACAATAATTTACACACCCAAAAAAAGGAAGAAAAATTCAGAAGCAGACACGTGAAAAAACAAAAATAAAATCTTATTTCTTGAGAATTGCACTTATTATGTTTAATTTAATGACGACATACTTACAGTTACTTACGTAAATACTAAGCCACGAGTTTTATCAATATTTAAAAAAGATAGGATACATGCTTCAGTGGTCGTTAAAACCAAATCACGTTTATTGACAAATTCATATATAAAATGGGTTTTTATTGAAGGAAACACATAATTTTGACAATACGCAATTTAACCTCGGAGATAAAACCAAAACAAAAAACACGTGTCCTCGCAAATGTAATCAAATAGTAGAAAATGACTTACCTGGGTGTACCTTTAGCCAAGTTACAATAAATGACACTTCTGTATATCCATCTCTTCGAAATCTTGCTTTCCTATGTTTGTTATGGTCAAAGTCTTTTATTGGAACTAGAGAACTGCGTAATTCACAATTATAATGAATCAGGTCAAATTGAACGTTTGCCAAGTTTTCGTCATAGCTATATTTACTAAATTGTGTTTATTTATAAAATTTATGTATGATTCAGGGTAGATTCTGAATCACATATGATCTCTGAGACATATATTTCATCAGTGGTCGGAGCGGATTCCTGTTATTGTTAAAATATCTTCACTACTGAATGACGTCGTCAAGACTTACTTAAAAAATATCCACTCATGACCGTTCGTTGAACTTAATAGTATTTCATTGATCGGTCTGACTAGAAATTGAAGTTACATAACGAACGTCTGCAAGTATAATAGTGTGGGTTTTTTAACCACCCTAATCATTTAAATCATAATGAATTAATCTAGATCAATATTTGTTAAGTTACCTAATTATGATTCGGAAAGAAAACAAGTTTAAAGAGTGCATGTACTAGATTAATGCAACTGAAACAGAGCGTAACAATTGGCACACTGTACTACTTTAGAGTCTAGTACGTATACTACTCGTAAAATTTATAATTATATAATGATTATACAATTCATTCATCATAGTTTATATGTACTGGATAATGATCAAAGATTTAATTAACCTGTTAGATAAAAATATGCAAACCTGTTCTAGTATCGGGTTGTTTTACTTCTGAACAACGATTATATTTATGTTGTATAACAATTAACAATTATGATGCAGCGCACTGCATACACATTTATCAATTGTGTTTAACTTTTCCCCTGTATAATAGAGTAATAAGAATATTTTCTATTTCAATCAAGGGCCAAAATAATAAATAATGTTTGTCGCTGAATATTTCAAATATTGGTGAATGTTGACAGCATCTATTCCATGTATTAGGTAAAACTGAGGAATAGAAATATGATCACTCGTGGTCTGTTTCCGACTGGCAGTTAAAATATTCTCAAAGAAGGGAGGCTTGTTTTGTGGTGCGCTGGATATAACATACGCAGTCACCTGTGTTAGAACGGGAAGTACAATCCGTACCTCGTGTGGACAGTGCCATGTTTTGTGCACGTTATTAAACCTTGCAATAACTCTTTTATGGGTCCGTTGGGTGTGTGTTGCAAGTCCCACAATGTTTGTCTTCGTCCTTAATATTTATGAAATATTTGCCACTGGACGTAAATCAAATATCAACCTATCAATCAAACAATGTAAGGTCTGCTTTCAAAATTTGAATATAATATTATCCTTAGATTAAAGAAGCCAACATATGATGGATTCTTTTTACCAATAAAGATAGGTATTAAGGTCTGACATGCATACGCCATTATGAATAGATTTCATACTTATGTACGTGTCAAACATTTCGTCCGGTTGTTATTCCTATCATTCAAAGAATGATCATCAGATTTGTGTATGAACAACTTGACGGCTGCATATATTGTGGAACATGAATTACTACCTTTCCGGTGCACATGAGTTCTTGTCCGCGGTTATTGATGGGCTTGTGTTACTTAATCTTTAGTTTTTGTGTCTTATTTTCTGGAATGTTGCTTACTTTGTAATTCTTTTTCAGTTGCCGTGGTTGAAAAAGGCTTACAGTTGCATGATGATTTAGTCTTAGATACATATAAAAAAAGAACATAATTTATTTTATTAGTTGCTATTGGCTTTGAACTAGCTGTCATTAACTGCGAGTACTCTCAGATCAGTATTAAGTGGTTTTTTTTTGTTCCACACTGTGTTTTTGTTAGATGTATTTCTATTTGTATCCATCTGATGAGTTGAGTCTTTTTCAACTGATTTTTATAGTTCGTTCTTATGTTGTACTGTTACACCACTGTCTCAGGTTAGGGGAGGGTTGGGATCCCGCTAACATGTTTAACCCCACCACATTATGTATGTATGTGCCTGTCCCAAGTCAGGAGCCTGTAATTCAGTGTTTGTAGTTTGTTGATGTTTCTTGTTAATTTTTTGTTCATAAATTAGGCCGCTAGTTTTCTCGTTTGAATTGTTTTATATTTGTCATTTCGTGGCCTTTTATAGCCGACTATGTTTTATAGGCTTTGCGCATTGTTGAAGGCCGTACAGTTACCTATAATTGTTAATTTCTGTGTCATTTGGTCTCTTGTGGAGAGTTGTCTCATTGGCAATCATACCACATCTTCTTTTTTTATACTAACTCATGAGATGGATACAAATAACATACATCTAACAAACACACAGAGTGGACGTGGCCGGGTATTTGTATATCCCAACAACGAAAAGACACGAAGTACCTGATCTGAGAGTACTCGAAGTTAGGTAAGAAAATAACTCGCTCAGAAGCTAAACATTTTTAATTTTAAAACATGACTCTAATTGACCACAAAAAAGACAGATTTTGTTCAACTTTTAATGATTTATAGCATCTGTTTTGTATATAGAAAATATTATTTAAATTTATCTCAAATACAAAGCTAACCACCTGTAAGGAGTGTGACTAAAACTTTAGTTAAAAGAAGAAAGATAATCTGGGTCGTTATCTTTTTTTTTTAAAAGATTGTCAGCAAATTGTCGTGACATATTTTATTGAGAACCATTACACTTAATTACATCCGACAGTTGTTTGATCATGCATTTCTTTGATTATTACAAGAACATCTGTTAGTCAGGACAGATGACATAGCAAATTAATTTATAATTCGCAATGACATATCATAGATTTCCATCATTCTGTATCACAGAGTGCAATTTCCCAAGACTTAAAAAATAATACGTATTTTAAAAACCTATATTTATAACCTTTGAAATTGCAACAGAATTCCGAAGTTTACATTTTCGTTCCAATGAAATTGTCACATAAATTTATTTAAAATGAATACAATGATAAAAAAAAATCTGCACACTCATGTTTCATTTCAACTGGTCATTTTACGCATAGATGTTGGTCAGATTCAATAAAAACGGCAACCTTATAAATAATGTTTTTTTACCGACGATGTGTATCTCTTGTGAGTATCTCGATGATGTTAAAGACATACATATATGGACTTATGTTTTACATTTTCAGATTCCAAGAAGTATAAAAGATGCTGTATACAGGTACACATACATATATGTAATTTTATTAACCAATCAAGGTTCACTTTGAAACTAAACAAATAATCAATAAGACATTAATGTTTTATTTTATAAAAAAATAATTGTATTGTATGATTGTATGAAAACTTTATATTAATAAAAAAGAACAGGAATGTCAACATTGTTGTATTTTCATTTATTAATGATTCCACCTAGATTTGGACAAAGGGAAACAATTCCATCCTTCTCACAGTTTGTATAACCCTTTAAAGGTATTGATGTCATGTACATATATCGTGTAGTAATACATTTCATTTATTATTATTAATCATTTGTGACTGCGTAATCTGCATTCGGTATTGATTTGAAAACAAGTATTCGACATTCCCATGAGAACCAACTGTGCCCCTCTTCTTGCCGACTTGTTCCCTTTTTCGTTTGATGTTGACTTCAGGAGGTTCGACCTACTAAATTAGATGTTGATAGTAATTTAACCTGTAATGTTCAATCTGACTGTTCCTGAACCTACCAAAATCCAACTTTAAATAGAATTCGAACATATAAAATGAAATGTGTCAGTTTTGTCATAATAACTTAGTCGCGTGTTTATTGTGTTTCCTGTAACATTTAGGCTGAGTTCACACGTAACTCGAATTCGATTCGCATTAACTAATTCGAATTAGTTTTATTCGCATTCGAAACGTTTTTAAAAGTCCTAATGTCAATTCTAATTCGAATTACAATACGCTGGACTGTCCGAATGACGTTAACTTTTTTAATTCGTATTAACAAAAACGTATTTCTAATCCGAATTGGATAATTCGAATTAGCCAATTTGAATCAACTCGAATTAAAAAAGAAAAGTGTGTGAACGCGATTAGCGAATTCGATTCGCATTCAATTCAAATTCAATTCGAACTTAATGTACGTGTAAACTCAGCATTATTAATATCTGTTAGTTATTTGTAGATACTCCCTGCTGGATTAGACATTGGAACGCTGCTCTTGTAACCATTTAATATTTTGTATATATATTTTTCAAAAACTACTCCCACAAACTCCATATCAATTATTAGTGCAAGTTATTTAGTGTTTTAGTATATGCATATATGGAAAGAGTCTTGCACATGTGATAACAATGAAACGTACACGGTGTTTGATACCATAGTTTGTAGCGAGTCGCTATTCAAGAATGCTCATTTGGGCAGCCGCACAGGTTGTTTCGAAATCGAGACCAATATAGTTGATTTTAAATCTACAAGGAGATCATTCACGTAAGTGTATAAAGAAAGGGTGATAGTAATATTCTTAGTTTTTCCCCTTGTTTTAATCTTAACGTTATTCACGGTGGGTATGGTTGTCCTGCGAGAGAACGTTCTGTGCTGGTGATTTGGTCCTGTCAGGTGCTGGTGGGTCCTGATTCTGTGCTGGTGGGTTTGTTTACATTGTATCAGAACGGCAAGAAAACGACTGTTTTGTTGCTTAATTTTTCTCTGATGCGTCATTAGTACCATGCAAAGTATATTACAACAATATTACATTGCAAAAGTCGTGCAAGTTCGTTAAACGGAATTGTCCTGACGCGGTGCTGGTGATAAGAAAAACGGTCCTGGTTCTGTGCTCCTATTTTTTTTTTTTTTTTTAAATTAACTGTAATCTTATTTATTGGCCTGTTAATGGAACCCTTCTTGCCCCCTTTTAAAAGATAAGAAAATATGTTTACGATCATTTTGCAAGATCACCAAAATACGTTGTAATTTTTACAATACTTATATAAAGTAGATGATGTGTATGTTTGTTGTCAATGGACAAATTTCCATAAGAAACCAAAGGAAGTATGTGTTAACAACCATACGTCATCGTACGACCTTCAACAATAACCCATAAAATAAAAATGTAAAAGGTTTTGCATAAAAATGGAGAGCAAAAATATATAGAATTTTTTTTTTTTTTTTTTTTTACATAAATAAGGCCGTTAGTTTTCTCGTTTGAATTATTTTACAGGGTCTTATCGGGGCCTTTTATAGCTGACTATGCGGTATGGGCTTTGCTCATTGTTGAAGGCCGTACGGTGACCTATAGTTGGTTTTTTTTTTTTTTTTTTTTTTTTTTGAAATTATAATGTTTTATTTGAATTTTACATTTGTTAGAGATACCTATAGTTGTTAATGTCTGTGTCATTATGGTCTTTTGTGGATAGTTGTCTCATTTGCAATCATACCGCATCTTCTTTTTTATAAAACAATACAAATCTACACACACAAAAAACTGTAATCTTAATTTCAACTGGTTATCAACTGGCTTAATTTCAACTGGTTATCAACCCGAATCGCTATAAGATCATATATAAGCTCACATGTGTCGAGGGGTTGTATGAGGTTCATGTATTGTCTTGGCGTCCGCAATTACAAAAAGATCTTTTCTGAAATTACTTGACCAAATGTTACCAAATGATTTTTCAAGAGTGAATCTAGGAAAAACATTATTCATCAACAAACATGACCACTGTCTGTTAAAATGTATTCGAGTTTTTAGTTACATCCGATTCCATTGAGTATGTAGGCAAAGGTAATATCTTTGGTTAGTGCTTGTTAGCTAAACCGTGACTTTTCTGTTCAGCAAGCAAGATAACCAAAGATATTCCCTTTGTCTACACACTCATTGAAATCGGCTTTAATATTGCAATAGTTCAAGCAATTAGGGCAAAACTTACCGAGTAAAAAAAATCAAAAGACTAATGTCTATCTACCTTGCACATTTCAGAAAATTCAGATCAGATAACGAAACTGGGTCCAGCAACATTTATAAGCAATTTAAGATTTTGACCCCACAGTTTCCATTCACCACAAATATTCTCGTTACAACGAATCATTTTAAATCCAAAAATACCAGTTGCAGCCTTTTGTTTATCTAATTAATATATGTATACGGATAAAGTTATGAAAGACAGCAGGGTCACCAGGGTGAGGAGTCCATGTCATCTGAAATAAATGCTAAGCATAGATCTAGAAAGCGACAGATAATCATGACATTAAAAAAACTCTCTTCTTTTCGACTTTTTTCGAACAAATTGACACATAAAATGAATTATATAGTATTGTGGAATTTTTAACTTGTGTTCAATTCATTGGTTACATTTTTTACTAGGATAACAATCCTGTCAAGTATGAGCTGGGTAAAATATTTCAGAAAAGAAGATGAAAATGTGAAAGTTTCCGTGCGTCAGGTGCAACAGCATACGAACAGCTAACATGCCTCGTCAGGGTGGAAGCTAAAAAGTCCACGAAAATTTGATTTAAAACCTTTCTTCGTTCCAACAAAGTTATTGAGATTTTGTTGAGGATTTAACCATCTACGACAACAATAATTTTTTTTTAGAATTTACAGCTCTTCTATAAATATATGCAAAGCAAACTATTGATCAAATTGCTTGCTATGATTGTTTGGATGTTTTTAAACGACAGGTAAGTAGTCTGTTTACTATATACTAGAATTTGTTTGGACAATAAACATCAACTTCAATTCCTGTCAGTTTATATTTGTCAAATCAAATCCCAGTATGTATTGAAACTCCGCCTACCTATTGTTTGAAAACATCCAAGCAAACATAGCAAGCAAGTCAATCAAAGTTTTTTTTTGCATGCTTTTATAGAAGAGCTGTACTATATAATGCAAAGAAGCGTTTAAGTCTTTCGCCAAAAAATACTATCAATTTCTTTTTGTCCTATGTAAACTTCCGTACCATTCATGATCATTAAATTGAACTGTAAAATATTTCTTGGTACCTTCTTAATTCCTTTATAAGTCTTATGTAAATATAATTATGAAAATAACTGTTGTGAGCACAAGATTCACTGCACACTTTTAAAGTTCTGCTTCATCAAATATTAAAATGTGAACTTAAGTTTTGAGACTTTTTTAATCGACACGATTGGGATTTTTGTATATGAGAACATGGTTTATCTATTAGTTGAAAATGCGGCTTTGAACTAGCTTTCAGTACCTGCGAGCATTCGTTGTTCAATAATTTGTGTCTTTGTGTTATTATTTTATGTGATAAATTGTTGGTACACCACTGTAACAATGAAGGAGGAAATGAGGAGGGTTGGTTGGGTGGAAATGGGGAGGGGTATGCGGAGCGCTTACAAACATGTCTATGCGGCATGGGCTTTGATCATTGTTGAAGCATCAATGTAAGGGGTATTTAATATCTTAATAACACTATTCTTATTTTAGATACAATATATTGTTATCTTATATTGACGAAAGATGTTGCCCTTTTATGTAATTATGTAATACAAGTTACGATCATTTGAAAACACATATTAAACAGCCAAATGGATGCACAAGAGCTAAAATAGGAGTCATAGATCCTATTGACAACAATTATCTGCCCAATTTTATTGATTTTGTAACATTTGTTTCAAATATGACCAACTTCTTATCCAAAATCACCAGCACCGTATCAGGACCCACCAGCACAATGACAGGACCCACCTGTACAGTATCAGGACATGAATAAATTAAGAAAATGCAAAATTTTAATAAATTGCAATGTTTTTTTCACAAAATAGTTTTGTCGTGTGGATTGCGGTATAGAAAGCGGACTCTATGAGCATTTTTGTGTTACGCTTACTGAAACAGTGTAGATGGTCAACTTTTTAATGGTTTATATATGAACCCATAAGAAACAAAATTGAAAAATCTTAACTGTTTTCTCCCATTTTTGAAGTGAAAATGTAAAAAATCATCATTTTCGTCTTTGTTTACATTTTTTAATTGATCACCAGCACCCGTCAGGACCGAATCACCAGCACAGAACGTTCTCTCGCAGGACAACCATACCCACCGTGGTTATTCATGTGTGCCTGATATTTCCTGATCATCAAAGTTAACTCGTACTAGTCATAACGTTAAACAAAAGTTAAAATGCAAGTTTTACTTCTTGACCAATCAGTAGTAATTTTGGTGCCTGTACCTGTAAATGGTATGGCACGGACTATATTAATTAATGCACATTTCCTGAGTTCTGAAGCCGTGTCCTCGCTTTACATTGATTTTGATATCGCGAATAACCCAGTCGTTATATTACGCTCCCTATCGATCACTACACTCTGGAGGACAATGACCATAAGGGGGCGCTGTAAAAATTATTCGAGTTGTGATTTTGATATATAGATTGATTACCTTGAAACAATTAACTGGACATAAGAATATTCACGCGGTCTGGTCAATGATCATTAGTGAATCATATCCTGATGAAAACTTGCCAGGATACATGACCTTGATATTTTGATGATTCATTGCTACTGTAGCATACTAGTATTTGCGGCAGCGTATGTTTTTATCAGAAACGAATTATTACTTTATATGGACAAATTGTCCTTCTTCACAATGTTTGTTGAAAATTTAAAAATGTAGTTGTTAGACAAGGATAATTTATTTCACTTCGACGTAAGTGTAGATTGTTATGAAACACCATTGTTTATCATGTACCAGTTGTTGATATTGTCCAAGATTAAAAAAAAAAGAATTCTAAGAAATATTAAGTGCCATTGGTAAATGAGAGTTTACTGGATCCAGACAGATGGTTAGCCTTGCAACAATCCATCCTACAGACCTCTTAAAGGGTGTGCCAATGGTTCTCAACGTGCAGAGACATTTCCTCTCTATCTTTTAATGAAACATCGGATAAAAAAAACAAAATTCTAAAAGACATGACTGTGAATTTATAGATGTCGCAAAGCCAAATGGATACAACAGATCTGATGAAGACCAAGGGTCGTCATATGTCTTCTAAATTTCCCCAAATACCGATGGACAAGAATGTGAACCACTACACTGTGTTAACGGTGCGGTCTTATACATTTCTAATGTAAGATAAAGCCAGTAATTTCATTCACCTGGTGGCATTCAGCAATCTATAAAATTGTTGAGACGAAGCCATCGAAATTGCATCAAAATGAAGTTTGATTGTTGGTTTAAAAGTTTCTGGAGACCATTCTGACTTATTAAATGCAAAAAGTAAAATAAAAACAAGAATGTGTCCCCAGTACACGGATGCCCCACTCGCACTATCATTTTCTATCATGTTCAGTGGACCGTGAAATTGGGGTCAAAACTTTTATTTGGCATTAAAATTAGAAATATCCTATCATAAGGATCATGTGTACTAAGTTTCAAGTTGATTGGACTTCAACTTCATCAAAAACTACCTTGACCAAAAACTTTTAACCTGAAGCGAACGGACGGTACAACAGACAGACGAACGAACGGACGTTCAGACCAGAAAACATAATGCCCTTCTACTATCGTAGGTGGGGCAAAAAAATACTGAACTCCGAAAAAAAAAATCGAAAATGGAAAGTCCCTAATTACAATTTATGGTAAAATTAAAAGCCCAAACACATCAAACGAATTGATAGCAACTGATTTTTTGTTATGTAAAAATGATAAATTAAATGAATTTTACAGCTAGCTATACCTCACACTTTATGACAGTCGCATACAATTCCATAATACGGACAACGATGTGTGAACAAAACAAACAGACACAATAGGAAAAATGTCAATAATAGTGGTACAGCAGTCAACATTGTGTTATCATTTAAATCACTCTAAGAACAAACAAATGTATTAACAAACAGTTAACCATGGCAAAATAACATATTGACGGGATGTATAAGTACAGAGAAACACAAAAAGAGGCATAAAGACAAATCATATTAGCAGAAACGAAAACAAGAATACAGAAATTATAATAGAACAGTAACACAATGATGGGATGTAGAAGTACAGAGCCACGTCATATTTAACCAAGAATCAGAAAAGGCATATAGGCAAAGCATATTAACAAAATGAAAGACAAGAATACGAAAATTATCATAAAACAATAACACAATAACGGGATGTATAAGTACAGAGCCACGTCATATAGATACAACCAAAACCAAACTAAACAGTAAAAGTAATATTCATAAAGACAAATAAAAGAATACTTTAACACGTTATTTTAAAGATGATAAACAACGTCAGTACCTAGAATCTATACTTCAAGACCATCGTGTTTTATTTGTGAAGTTGATATGTCTTATTCGAGGTATAGGTCTAAAAAATAAGGTGAAGGAAGCCGTGTCTGTTGTTTCTTTGGTCTTCTTGTTTTTGACAAGTGTCTCAAAAATAAAATACTTGCGAATTCCGCTCATGGAAAATATTATGTAAAAAGGATGTCAATGAGCAAGAGATGTGAAAGCACAGCACACTGTATAAATGTAGCATGCTCTCATGGAGATTTATTTAAAGATTTAAGAAGGACCTGATAGGCAGTTTCTGAGCAAAATGCGACAGAATAAATTTATCCATTGTGTAATAAAACTAAATGATGAATTCGTTAACAGGAAGATTGAATCTGTAAATATTTATTGTAACTGAGAAATGTTGAACAAAACATGCATGAGTTGCAAGGACAGAATAGGAAATACGGATAAAGGGACGGACGTAAAACAATAAAACCCCTCCGTTCGGACTGGATGTATAATTATGTTCTTCACTTTGACTATTCAATTTTCAATTCAGTAAAGTGATTGAGTATTAATTAATTTTCTGTAGAATTATACAGTTTATATCAATGTTAACTGAACTGACTACAAATCTGATGACATTGTCTTCGTGATAGATCTTTCGGCAATCCTCGGTAGAATCCGCTACTCTCATTCTATCCGTTAGATGAGCCGAGTTGAGACGAATGCGTGATTAATATGAATTTAGTAATAGGATACTATATAGTAACATCTAAAAAG
Organism: Mytilus edulis; assembly: GCF_963676685.1. Classification (NCBI taxonomy): domain Eukaryota; kingdom Metazoa; phylum Mollusca; class Bivalvia; order Mytilida; family Mytilidae; genus Mytilus; species Mytilus edulis. The sequence continues at coordinate 47,721,336 of NC_092356.1, read as the reverse complement.
TATATTATTTTTCTATTATACAGATAATTCCATCAATTTTCGTTTCATTGAAATGAGACCTTCGGTCTTGAAAATAGCAATTAAACTGTAATTATGTTTAAGATGAATACTCTTGTATATATTGTTATTGCTATAAAGAAGATATTGACCTATGATTATAAACAAATGATGAAACAAGAACGATATGACAAGTATATGAATGTGGTAAACATCAATATTAAAAAATCTTTCTATTGTTGTTGAAGGTCTGTAACCTCTTTATATAAAAGATATTGTTGCGAAATATCCTTTTAGGCAAGGCATTTGTTCATTTACACAAAACTTATCATTTTTTCATTTGCAAAATAATCTTTTGGGATTGGCATATGTTCATAACATAGAAGTCTTGATCAATTATCAGATGTGAAATATCCTTTTGGGCAAGGTGTTTGTTTGTTCATTTACATAAAAGTCTTATCCATTATTATAGTCGCGAAATATCATTTTGGGCAAGGCAATTCATTTACATAGCAGTCTGATCAATTATCAGTTGCGAAATATACTTTTGGGCAAGGCTTCTGTTCATTTACATAGAAGTATTATCTGTTGCACTCGATGATCAGTTAAAAACCCAAAACGAATATTTTCGATAATAGAAATCTAGGCGTTAGCAATACACCGGAATTACCCTAGCCCCTTCATCCGCTGTAAAAATCAATTAAAAAAAGTCTATTCCAAATCCATAAAACATGCCAATCAGTGTAACTATTCCTGTTTTACCGAGAAAAAACACACATTACTCTTTTTAATAAGAGAAAGGGTACAACAATTATAGCCGACGCCACTTAGATATGAGAAGACTATTTCTAATGCATGTTAATAATTTACCTCGATTTATAATAAGTACACTTTTACATACAGTCAGAAAGGGGTCGTTAAATCCGATATAAATGTACAGAGAGTTCCGTTTTCTTTGCACGTTAAGGACCCTTGCTTCAACTCCTTGATGGGGTCTGTGGCAAGGCTACATTTCAGAATTCTTTCCGTTATAAATTCAAGATACCTTCATTTTCTAACAGTATTCAAAGTTCTCACCTTTTATCCCAATCGTAACAATTTGAGAGTCTACATATTTTATCAACTGGTCGTTCCTAAAGAAACATGAACTACATTGTAAGCAAGTCAGTACAAATAAACGGTTACAGTTATTAATATTTTGTTAAATGTGCAGTATTCAATTTTCAGGTTTGAAAAACAAATAACAAACCAACTTCGTTTAGGGAACTCGCAAGTAGCAAAATAACGAGAATATAAATCTATACGAATATGTAAAACTTGGAGCTTCCATTAATGAAATAAATCCTGAAAATTAGAAAATAGCAAATATTAATGGAGGTAAATCGACTAAAAGGGAACTACGCGTAAATGTTTCCGAAAATATAAGATGGCTAATAATATATACACATGGGAAAAAAGTATTGCAACACCAAATTGAAATTCAAATTAAAAAACACTCTTTATTTTTTTGTGATATAATTTGTTGAAATAGAACTAGTTAAACATTATTTAAATATCATCTAAGTATAAACAATAAATATCGACTCGATAAGTTCTTATCTGCGCATGCAGCTACTGTACTCGTAAACAATAAAACAGATGTTTTAATCCTCATTGTTTTCAACACTTTAAATAACCAAGTTTATAAAGTTATGTGATTGACACCTTGTAATTGGTCATCATCAACTCATAACTGCAGCACGATGTCAGATAATCAGCATGAGAGAAGCAGGTATGTCGCTGTGACAATTGCACGTATTGTTGGTCATCATTCCGCTATAAGTTATTTTGAGAATAAAAATCAGGCAACAAACGATGTTAAAGACCTTCCGAGATCAAGAAGACCCCCTGTATCATCTGCTAGGGAAAATCAAGCACAATGAAGGTTGGTCAGAAGGAAGCCCATTGCAAACAAGACAATCAAAAAAAGAGAGTGATGACCATACAGGAGCATTTAAACAAGAACTGTTCGAGATCGGCTCATCGCTACTGGTTATCGTGCGATAAGACCATTTCGGGGACCATTGCCTTCGAACAGACACACAGTTGCCCGTATCCAATAAAGGGCAGAGCTCGCCAAAGTTGGAAATTAGCATCGTGGAGGAAGATCCATTGTTCCAATGGAATTCGGTTTATCTTCCTTGGCCCGATCGTAGCCCGAATTTGAACCATATCGAGCATATATGGGACAATATTGGGCGTAAAGTGCACGAAAGGACACCCCAGTTCAAACAAGTCATGAAATAAACAATACCCTTCGTCAGGAATGGTTGCTGCTACCTTCTCAACAAATTAGTCGACTTGTGGCAGGAATCAGAAGACGTTAAGATGCGGTTATCCGTTTGAATGAAGGCTGCGCACAAAGTACTAATTATTTGGCGTATAACGATCAACCATGATGTGAACAATCATCTAAAGATTAATTTTAAAATGTCTGACGTTGTAAAGTTCGACTACAGTAAAAGTTGTAAAATGCATTGTTTTGTACTAAAAACACTTCTTTTTGTTATAAAAATTTTGGTTAGATAAAACATTTTTTTTTTTCATATTTATTTTGTTCGTTTTAATACCAATGTTATCATTAACTACGTTTCTATACTATTTTACAAATATTTTATCTTATTCCATCCAAAATAAGAGGCTGATTTTTCAAGTTTTTAAAAATCAAGGTGTTGCAATACTTTTTTCCATGTGTATAGTATACAGTAGCCAATTTTGGAATAATCAGTTTGATAATGGACTATGATATTGTTTGGCTTGGTATATACCATTACTTAGTAAACGAAAGCAGCAGTGTAAGCCATCATTGGCGACATAAAATACTTTATACATGCATAAAAGAGGGGCGAAAGATACCATTCAAACTCATAGGTAGAAAACAAACTGACAACGCCATGTCTAAATAGGGGGAAAAAGACAAACAGACAAATACTAGTAATAGTACACAAGACACAGCATAGAAAACTAAAGACTAAGCATTACGAACCGCACCAAAAACTGGGTTTGTTGACGATTGCAGGTGCTTCGGAAGGGTGAGATGATCCTGCTCCACATTTGACACACATGGTGTTGCTCATGTTATTACAAATACGGTAAATAATATAATTCGGTAGGTCACATTAGTGAAAAGGGAACCGGATTGTAGTTACCACATAAGGAACATATCCGATTTTATCTGTATAATAGATATTCCATAACGGTCGAACAACTCGTGATGACGTCCGATGGCATTACGAATGGATGATTTAAACTTCACCATTTGGAACTCTTGGTTTTATAACTTCCTTATAAGCAGCAACCCCTATCATAGAAATAATGATAGGAAATACAAGCCCGGGAATATCGTATCAATTAGTTACTGTAGATATATATACTCCGTATATAAGCAGGCGCGCCTGGAATGTTGCTATACATAGAACTCAAAAGTTCACTATTTGGAAACTGAAATCATCTCTTTTGTTGTCAAGTTTTGTTTTCAACCGACCCTCATTGTCAATTTCTAGATGTAAGTCAATTTATGAGATGGACTTAACTATACGTGTTGCATCTTTTATCTCTAGTTCAATGGGATAGATGCGTTCAACATGGTCACCAAATTTTGAATTATTTAGTGAGAACGTCATCTATATAGCGGAAAGTAAAGTTAAATGATGCTGCTTTCTTTCTTTCTTTCTTTCTTTCTTTCTTTCTTTCTTTCTTTCTAAGAAGTTCCTGAATAAAGTCAGCCTCATAAGAATAAAGGATCAAGTCGGCAAAAAGGGACACAATTAGTTCCCATGAGAATGTGGATAGTTTGTTGAAAGACACGTCCTCCAAACGTAACAAATATGTTGTCAATCAAGAAATCAAGCATCTTGATAGTGTCAGTTTCAGAGAATTTTTTGTTTGAATAAGGGAGATATTTTACAAAGTAGGATTATTCCCTCTCTAAGACAAGATACTTTTAGCTACGTTGGACATTCTTTTTCATGAAGCAAAGCAATACCAACTCTTTCAATTTGTCTTTTATTTTAAAAGGGGAATACTGATGTAAAGTGTAGAAAAGTCACATGTTTTACTACTATTGAAAGATAAAAGAGTCTTAGATTGTATGTACTCTAAACTATCTTTGGAATATTTATTATTCACTTCTGATTCACGCCACCTCTAGAATATACAGTTTCACAATAACGTTGAAGCCCGGCTTTGATTGCTGATAAATTATAATTTATAGATGTTAATAATTTAGAAAGAGGTTTCATGGAGCACTTGAAATCAATATGTCGGTCCCTATCCAATAAACCCTCAGTTTGTAGGGACAGTTAAAGTATCCCATATCTTCATCTCGAACTGTCTCCAATACAGGAACTACCTATTTTGTTAATTTAATCTCGTCCTGAACATACATGAAATATATGCCATCGGACGCTAAGGAAATCAAGTTTATTTATTCTACCTGATTATAGTTGTTCCAGAAAATCGTATCCAACTCATGAAAATCAGTATCATACGATTTTGTTTACGACATATACATTTGTACATGATAATACCAAAAGCCAAACTCTTTTAAATGTTTGCCAGTGGTATTGATTGTGATATGCAGTGCTGTAACTGTTTATTCTCGCCATTTCTGGCAAACAGCTTAAAAGTAGTTGTTTGTTTTGTCGTTTTGTTTTTATCTCATGAACGTTTACGCCATATATTCCTCCTTTTGTTCAAACTATATAAATGTTTAGGTATATATCTATATATTACTGTTTTTACAATCCTACGTCATAGTGTGAGATTAAAATGATGAGCTTTAATAGCTTACATCCTACATTGCTAAGAATGAATATCAAGAAGTGAAACCATCAACAGATCTTAATTAAGGGAATCTATATTTGTAACAAACGTGGAGAAGAGTACAGCAAACCCTGGATAACAGTTATGGCTATGATGTTCTATATATAGTTATTGTGTATGCTTAATAAAGGCAACAGTAGTATACCGCTGTTCGAAATTCATAAATCGATTGAGAAAAAAATAAATCCTGTTTACAAACTAAAACTGAGGGAAACGCACCAAATATAAGAGGATTACTACGACACAACAGAAACACAACATTAAAATGTAACACACACATAAACGAACTATGATATAACAATTGCCATTCTCCTGACTTGATACAGAACATTTTAAGAAAAAAATGGTGGATTGAACCTGGTTTTGTGGCATGCCAAACCTCCCGCTTTTATGGCTCTTAAACCTGCATATACATAATATTGCTATAACAGGAAAAGGAATGTATAGATTGAAAGACTAGTAAACAATGAATGTACAAACTGATCAATTGCACACAGATATTTAGCTCTCATATTTAGTAATTGGTAAATATTCATAATCTAAAGTAAAAAAAAAAAACCCCAGATTTCTCATATCTTAGACTTTGTTGAAAATGTGTGACAGACTGCATCTTGAAAAGGAGTAGGTCCGATAAGGGTCGATTTTGGCCTCAAATATCAGGTTCATCTGAAGAAAGATTTTGGACACTTTTTAAACACTTAAAAATGTAAGTGTCTATTAGTAGATTCAATTAGTTTATGTGAAAGATTTTTACTGATTCAGTCATTAAAAACGCTCCGATTCAAGCTTAAATATAAAAAATCTATCAAATATGCCCACAAATGTTTCTTTTCAGATGGTTTTTGTCAAAAATGAAAGTGGCCGCATCCGTGTTCATCCTCAACCTTTATATATGTTATGTATAATTATCTTTAAATTCAACTTGCATTTCAATATTAAGAATGAACACAAATGCGGCCACTTTCATTTAAGACGGAAACCGTCTAAAATTTAACTAAAATGCTAAAATTGTGACGATTTCAGTAATTTAGCATGACTTGACGATGCTAGTACAAGATATATGTGCATTGTTTAGTCAAAAACAGCACATATTTATGTAGCAGAAGCATTATACTTTCCAATAAATTTTAAAAGTTTACATTTTAACAATTTTGTAAAACTGCTATATTTTGGGGCCAAAAAGGGGTCTTTCTGGACCTTCTCCTTTATGCTTTGTTTGATTGATTGAATATGTTGCTATAAGAATATGTATATAATCAACTTAATTTTAAGATCTTAGGCCACAGCCAGACCAGAGCCATAAGCATATATTGCAGTAACTTAAAATATTATATGTAATTTAGGTAAAGATGAAAGACGAATACATATTAAATCTGTTCGGTCAGTACTGTCGGGAAACAAGTGAAACAAATAGCACAAATTTCAGATTTTCTCAATCTGATCTTAGTCTATAATAAAATTCAATTCCATGAAGTACAAATACATCATCTGTCTAGACTGGTCCTGTTTCAAAGTGATTGTCCTGCCAACCATATGCTGTAATTAGAGAACAATTTAAAATTAGCAATTTATATGGACCGTATGCAGTCCCCGTTATAATACAATACATAGCCTTTCATCACATGTTAGACAGAGTTGAAATTGTTATAGTTTTATATCTTGATATCAATCTTTTCTCTGTGTTTTCCACCGAATTGAACATTAGTATAAAGCAATTAGGTACATATGCACTCATCAAGGTTTTTTGCACTTTTATAGCAGACTTGAGTGTAAACTACATCTGTATCGAATTTGTTGTTGAGAATATTACAGTCGATGAGATAAATCAATTAAATGCTAATTAATATCGGAAATCTATCTTTCAACTTGTTAAAATGAGTAAATATATTTCATGTAAATAAATACTTGTGGTTGTGTGATTCAGTCATCTTTTTTGAATGTATATGGGGAAAATTGTTGTAATGAGTGTTCAATTATTAAACTTGGTAAAAACGGAATCGCTGGAAATCAATACAAACTAAAAACTTATTTCTAGAACTAAAACAATACTCAATGTTGATCAATATAAGAAGCGTGTGCATGGGCGGATCAATGGTTCGAGGCAAGGGTCGAGGCATTTCTAGTGTCGTAATGGCAATAAAAGCGCTAAACGTAAAGATGCTCAATTTTTAGGACAGAATAATACCAAAAATGATACTCTTCTCAATCTGAATAAACATGGGGCAGACTTGTGTTAATTTACTTATGTTGCATTGTGTTTTTTTATGTTGAAACTCTGTATTATGTCTGGTTCTTTGCATTATGTATCCTGTGCCTTCATGTTACATGTATATATCGCATTTTTAGCTCACCTGGCCTAAAAGGCCATGTGAGCTTTTCTCATCACTTGGCGTCCGTCGTCGTCGTCGTCGTCGACGTCGTCGTCGTTAACAATTTTTCAAACATCTTCTCCTCTGAAACTACTGAATGGATTTGAATGAAACTTAAAATGATTGTGCCTTAGATTATCCTGCACAAAGTGTGTGCTTCGACTTTTGATCCGTCAAAAAAACATGGCCGCCCTTACTTTAAATAGAACATAGGGGTCAAATGCAGTTTTTGGCTTATATCTCAAAAACGAAAGCATTTAGAGCAAATCTGACATGGGGTAAAAATGTTCATTAGGTCAAGATCCATCAGCCCTGAAATTTTCAGACGAATCAAACAAACTATTGTTGGGTTGCTGCCACTTAATTGGTAATTTTAAAGAAATTTTGCAGTTTTTGGTCATTATCTTGAATATCATTTTAGATAAAGATAAACTGTATAAACAGCAAAAATGATCAGCAAAGTAAGATCTACAAATAGGTTAATATGACCAAAATTGTCAATTGACTCCTTAAGGGGTAAATGTCCTTTAATGACAATTTTTCACAATTTGTTCATCATATTTGCTAACTTTAAAAAATCTTCTCCTCTGAAACTACTGCATGGATTTGGATGAAACTTAGCATGATAGTTCCTTAGATTATCCTGCACAAAGTGTGGGCTTCGATTTTTGATCCGTCAAAAAACATCATGGCAGTTATTATCTTGAATATTATTATAGATAGAGATAAACTGTAAACAGCAATAATGTTCAGCAAAGTTAGATTTACAAATAAGTCTTTTACAAACTTCATTTGAATGATCAGTAGGGTGTATAAAATAAAGTTTGTGTTTTATTTTCTATTTCGTCAAAAAACATGGCCGAAGGCATTGTTTACCAGGTGAGCGATTCAGGCTCTTGAGAGCCTCTTGTTTTGCTTTTTGTCAATTTTATAGCGTTGATTTGTCTAGCTTCTACTTATTGTTCGGATTATCTTAAATTATCTCACAGCTAGGTTTTGTTTTAAATCTACTTTTTAGGTTTGTTAGCTTTATGCCGATTTAAAGGGGATATTCGATACAATCCTCTTGTTTGTTAGGAGCAATGTATAAATAAGTAGAATATGCATGCCTGTGTTTGTCGAAAGTCAAGAGCCTGTTATTCAGATGTTGTCATTGGTTGGGTGTAATAATTATTTTACATTTATAGGTTTGGAGTGATATGTTATCTCGGGGCTTTTGATAGCTTACTTTACGTTATGGGCTTTGCTCATTGCTGAAATTGTTTAAAAGCCTTCATAAATAAAGGTTCATAAAATTTTAATGATACAAAGGATATATTTCTTTGCACCATGAAACCAAGTACCAAACCACTTTGACAGATTTGTTTGAATCATTAATGTTAACAAAGTTGTATTAATATAGATCTAATAGTTCGAGAAAAATTAAAAAAATGTGTTTTAAGAAATAAGTGTTTTCTTATTCTAAGAAAACATTCTCAAAAACTGTTTTGTGACTTTTTGTCCTGTGACTTCATTCACTATAAGTTCCGGGTTTTGCTCATTGCTGAAGGTCCAGAGGCGGATCCAGGGGGTGGTCATCCGGTGCCGGTGACCACCCCCTGGGTTTGCAAAAATGGTGCACCATGTACCAAAAAATGGTGCACCTTGAACATTTTGAAAAATAAATTCGTCGACCAAATCAATTTGTCTATCGTAATCACCAGTCATAAAGTTGTCATTACTTACCATAAGGTTAAATACATGTACTTTGACAGATATATTTATACAATGAACATGTAATCAACAATCGCTAATTACTTAGTCGATTTCTTTGATGTTAAGGTGTAAAATTGAAGAGACAGTCCCCAATCTTAGATGTTTTTTAGCAGGTAATTTATACTTTTTTTACATTACGTTTATCTAAATTTTTAAAGTTTGTATAATAACTTTTCTCGACCAATAATATTTTTTTACTGTGATGCCAAAATTCAAAAATAATTTTAAAGTTTTAAAGTCACATAAATATTCTATATTGAATGAATACCCCGTTCCATCATCTGTTTGTCTAAAAGTTTCGTTCATTCCAATTTTTTAGTAACTTATACCCTCTTTCCTTCAGGAAACGCCACAAATCAGCCCCCTCTGAAGTACCAACGACTTGTAATGGACCTAGCATTGATACGAATAAAAGTGATCAGATTAAAGAAACAACCCCCGACTTATATATAAGTACAAGAGACATTGGTTTTGTAAAACAATCAACACGTAAATTAACAAACGAAGAGAATTTAATTTAATAAGAAATCATTTCCATCCTGGAATAAACTATAACTTTCCTATAAAAAAAATATGCAGGAAAGAACAGACTATTTCAGCTGAATTGGCTAAATCGCTATGATGGGCTAGTGTACTCACCTTCACAAGAAGGAGCTTACTGCATATACTGTGCTCTGTTTGGGGTTGTTAGTTTGGGAACATTATCATGCAAACCACTAACAATATATTATATATGGCACATGCAAGTACAAGACTTATCGATCATTTAGGCTGTGGTGAGAAATCATGTAAAAAAAGTCATACTGAAGCTAGAGCAAAAGCTCAACTTTTTCTTGACAACATTGAGCAAAGGACTACTGATATTCAAACATTTATTGATAAAGCAATGAATAAACGTATAAAAGCAAACAGAACTGTTTTGAAATCTATATGCAAGTGTGTTTTGCTTTGTGGGAAACAGAATCTTCCTATAAGGGGCCATAAAAAAAAAAATTTTAATTTAAGATTTCAAAAGGTGACCACCCCTTAATAAATTCCTGGATCCGCCCCTGAGGTCATTATGAGTCTAACGCACATTAAAACTTTGTTGATAACCTTGTCCTGAGGTTCTCTGATGCATACTTTTCCCATCAATCGTACCACTCTTATTTTTTAGCTCACCTGACCTAAAAGGCCATGTGAGCTTTTCTCATCACTTGGCGTCCGTCGTCGTCGTCGTCGACGTCGTCGTCTGTCGTCGTTAACAATTTTTCAAACATCTTCTCCTCTGAAACTGCTGAATGGATTTGAATGAAACTTAGCATGATTGTTCCTTAGATTATCCTGCACAAAGTGTGTGCTTCGATTTTTGATCCGTCAAAAAACATGGCCGCCGTTACTTAAAATAGAACATGGGGGTCAAATGCAGTTTTTGGCTTATATCTCAAAAACGAAAGCATTTAGAGCAAATCTGACATGGGGTAAAAATGTTCATTAGGTCAAGATCTATCAGCACTGAAATTTTCAGATGAATCAAACAAACCATTGTTGGGTTGCTGCCACTTAATTGGTAATTTTAAGGAAATTTTGCAGTTTTTGGTCATTATCTTGAATATTATTATAGATAAAGATAAACTGTAAACAGCAAAAATGATCAGCAAAGTAAGATCTACAAATAGGTTAATATGACCAAAATTGTCAATTGACCCCTTAAGGGGTTATTGTCCTTTAATGACAATTTTTCACAATTTGTTCATCATATTTGCTAACTTTAAAAAATCTTCTCCTCTAAAACTACTAAACCAAATTCAACCAAACTTCAACTGAATGATCAGTAGGGTGTATAAAATAAAGTTTGTGCTTTATTTTTTATTACGTCAAAAAACATGGCCGTCATGGCTAAAAATAGAACACAGGGTAAAATGCAGTTTTTGGCTTATATCTCAAAAACTCCAGCATTTAGAGCAAATAAGACAAGAAGTTAAAGTATTTATTAGGTCAAGGTCTACCTGTCCTGAAATTTTCAGCCGAATTGGGTAACTGGTTTTTCAGGTATAATGCCCCTGAATTGATGATTTTAAAGAAATTTTGCAGTTTTTGGTTATTATCTTGAATATTATTATAGATTAATAGCAAAAATGTTAAGCAAAGTAAGATCTACAAATAGGTCAATTTGACCAAAATTGTCAATTGACCCCTTAAAGAGTTATTGCCCTTTAAAGACTTTTTTCACAATTTGTTCATCATGTTGACTTACTTAAAAAAATCTTCTCCTTTGAAACTGCTGTATCAATTTCAGCCAAACTTAGGCTAAATGAGTTTCAGAGTATCTAGTATAAATTTTATATTTCATTTCCTTGTATGTCAGAAACATAGCTCCTATGGCTAAAATAGAACATAGGAGAAAATGATTTTGTTTTTGCTTTTGAAGAAAATAGGACGATTCAAAGAACATTTAAATAAATTGAAAAGTCAAAATAATCATTGATGAGAGATTTAACCAAATAAATTAAGGTGAGCGATTCAGGCTCTTGAGAGCCTCTTGTTTCTATATACTAGTATGCTAAAACTATAACGCATATTCTGAAAATGTTGCTTCAACATGAAATTGAAAGCAAAGCAAAAAAAAAAACAACACATTTATGCTTTGTCGATCTAAACATGCTGCAATTGATTGATCGAATACCAAGTGAATTCTTATACAGAGTGATGACATTGCCTGAGCAATGAACATATTGGAAAAAAAACGATCAATTATCAACAGTTCAATCCGTACATTTATATAAAACATTAAGTTATTGATGTTTTATTTTGTTATTTTGAATAAAAGTCGATTACATCCGTAAACAAATGCAAAATGTTTTTTTACAGACAAACATCCAATAGTGGTTGTATGATACTACTTTCCTAACACGGAAATGTTATGACTAAAATACCCAATCATTTGACATTAATTTTCAAAAAAGGGAAGAAAGTCACATTTATATGGTGTCTGTTTATCAATATTTACAAAAGAATTCAAGGAATTCAATTAAATCGGTGGATTAACACCATTAAAATGATTCACATCGCAACTAAGTTTGATGACATCAGAACGGTGACAAATTCCAATATCGATTCAAAAGACCGATTTCTGACACATACATGAAAAATAAAGCCATACTTATACTAGAGAAATATTAATCATTGTCGAGTAAACAAGTCTTAATTGATATATTGAATTTCAAGGACGGTTTCCTCTGTCTGGTTCTGATTTAAAACTTCCAAGACAGGTATTAAATGGACAGATTTAATTAGAAATAGTCCATGAAGATGATGAAAGGTAGTCCGCACGAAGTCTGGTCATTGACATCGTTGTTTTGTAATCTGCGTACAAAGACACTAACTATGTTCATATTGGTAAGGGAGCAACCATTTCATTTTTATGCGGGCCTAGGATGAAAAATGTTGTCCTGCATTTTTTTGTCTGTTGTCATCTGTCTCCTGCCTTTTTATTTTTCACTCTAATCGGATCTGCCTTTTTTATTAGTTTATCCTGACTCTCTCTACCAAAAATGTCATCCTGCTTTTTTTTTTTTTTTTTAACTCAAACTCCTATTCTGCCTGTTTTTCCGATATTTCATCCTAGATGAAATTGAAATGGTAGCTCCCTAAGTAGGAAACAAATAGACAGAGCAAACAAACAAAGCCATGGCAAAAATAGAAAAATGACCTAAGACAAACAACAATATACAAACCAAAAATTGGAAAATAAATTCAGCGGCACGAGCACAACCATTATTCGCCTGAGGCGCTTATGAACGATAAGCAGATTATGCACGACATATTTATGAAACATGTAAATACCATAGTTAATAAAAGTAAAGCTTAAAACAATATTATTGTCTAATATCATAACAGCAATGAATCTCTGAAGAGAAATGCATTTATATATATCGTGTCGAAATGGGCATCTAGTACAGAAAATTTGGTACCGGTAATCGGTCACTGACCAAGGGGCTCACCGAGGGGCCCCGGTTCTCTCTGAATAAAATTTCGAGCAAGTAATCTATCACATAGTGTGGAATCTTCTGAATCATTTGAAGAAAACCATGTACTTGTTCAATGCCAATTGTGAGTATCACAGAACAATAAGGGATCATAAGGACGTAGCCTGACATGTGTTAAAAACTTTAGTCGCAGCAAAGACATATATATGTCTCTGTCGCAGAAAGTTCGACAAATGGATAGTGATCCGGCGGCGGCGGCGACGGCGACGTTACTGAGCTAACTTCTTATTTTTTTTTTTCGATTTTAGAAGGTAAAAGACCTGTATGCTTCATACTTTGTATATTCTAGATTCCTAAGTTACGAAATTTCCGTCTGTCACATGGTTAATGTCCTTGACCCCATTTTCATGGTTCAGTGACTACTTGAAGCCCTTGAAAATAAAGTTAATATTGTTTGTAATGTTGATTTCTCTCTTATTATGAGTAATATGATAAATATATTTGGTATCCCTTGCAAGGTCCTCATATCCTCTTGACCTCAGTGAAATTTTTAATATTTTTTTTTGTATTTAAAAATAACAATGAGATCTTGGTGATGATTTGGGACGTTGTTACTGCAACAAATTCTTGGTAAATAGACTTACCAATTTATTACAAATCACATGACCCACATGTGACTAACAACACAAAATGGATGAATCACAATTTATTTACTTATGGAGAAGAAATGTTTATTAACCGATAAAAGAGATGTGTCTGTTGATCAAAGCAAGTTAACACGTATTGCAATCCTTGAATCCAGTCGAGAAGAACGCATTGACGCAGTGGTCATTATGGATGAAGAAACTTCAAGTGTAAAAAAATAAGATTAAACATGAGACTAAATGTAACATATATACGCATGCACTATGCCATATGTGTTATAGTAGTCTCAGATTAAACAAAAACACGACAAAAAATTGTCCAGGTCTGTTCTCTCAAACACATTCCCAACCTGCATGTTCACACTCTTTAAACATTTAGTGTTGAAAATAATTTAAATCATGTTTTTAATTACTATTAATATTTTGATATACACTTGATAAAAACATTGAATAATCTAAGGATGCAATGATTATTTGATTTTTGGTGTTGTATATTTTTCTGTGTCAACTTTAACATATTTTACCCCAGACCGTGTAAAGAGTAGGTATCCGAATCCTGAGTCTCTGATCCTTCATATTCAGTGGCTTTGTATGACTCAACACTGGCAAGTTTTCATAGTTTATTAATAAGTTACAATTTAGCAAATATCAACAAGATTGTAAATATAAAAGTATTCAAATGTAAAAAAAAGTAAATATATATTATGACCATGATGACATGTAACACAATCATTTTTATCAATAAGTTAAAACTCACATTAAAAGTGACAAAATATGGTGAGGTCTGTGCAAGACCAAAAAGACTGAGGATAGACATTTTGTTCTATATATAACAATGTCAGTTAGTGGTAAGGTCTGTGCTGGACCATCAAGCTTTCTATATGTAAGGCTATACTGCAGACTGTCATTAAACAGTGTTGGTTTGTTTTTCTCTAATAAAAACACCTACCTTAAAGTGTCTCTATAGGAAGACTGTGGCTGAGTCTCTAAATGATTAAGCAATTTAACAAACAAATGGAAGTGTTTAACAACCTTGTCTGGCTATACAGCCCTCGCACGGTCGGGGCAATTTCACAAATATAAATCTCAGATCTTATTTAACAAAAGCAAGATGACTAGAAAAGCTATATATAACTTATTGATCAGTTGCAAATTTATCAAAATCTGTGAATATCTTCAACAAATTAAAGCACAATAAAGTAAATATATATTATGACATGTAAAACAATCATTTTTATCAATAATTGATATCAACAGTAATATTTAAATGTTAATTTCACAACAGTCCATTTTCAAGGGAAGTAATGTTGTTTATTCAAAAATAGGCTCTCCGCCACAGGTGATTAAACGCCACTTTTGGGCACCACTTTTGGGCTATTAAGTGGCGGCCAGTCATGTCAATGTTTTATTGTGGAGTAAGTCTGAGTGCACAGTGAAAACCAACAACCTTTGATAAGGAAACTGACAACACTAGTCAATTTAGATGGAGTAGAAGTCATTCAAATGAGTGGGGTTCGAAATCAGAACCTTAGTGTTGACTAGCTAGTGATTACAGTAGTAACTTCTTAGACCACTCGTCCACTGAGAACTCCTTTAGCATGGTTAATAAAGGGGCATTTGGCTGTCAAATTTGTGTTCACCGATTTGACCCAAATACTCCTATTTGATTTATAATTTACTAAAATGTATGGGGGGTCCAAATTATAAAAAAAGTTTTTACAAGGCTTGAGCTCGATAATATGTATCTTTGTCTTGTGTGTATTTTAATTAGTAGATAGGCTCCATCTAATTTACTATTGATCATAATGATGTAGACCTCAGAAGACTGCGGATGGTCATTTAAGAGATATAAACATGAACACAAACCTATATAAATAGATAGCAAACACGTGTAATCAGATTTTTCTAGGTCTGTATAATTTCATATTATAGGTAAAAAATATATGTAAATCATCGTTTGCATCTGTTTAAGAATGATTTTTTGTGGTTTTTGTGAATCAATTATCAATATCAAGTGATTTATCTTTGTTTCACTTGCAATGTTGACATTCTTGTCCTTTTAATAACTGAACACACATAATTCATGCATAATCCATCTCTTGCTAAATATAAGGGGTTAAATTCAGACAGTATCAAGCTTAAATATTGTGTCCAAATTTGCCCCAACTGTTTAGGGTTCAACCTCTGCCGTCGTATCAGGCTACACTCATCGAAGCATTATATTTTATACATCTCGTAGCTAGTGCCCCTTTAACCATGTAACATAGTGGTCTTTTATTTTCATTTAGAAAAATATTCTTAAATATGTTTAGTTTAAAGATATTTGAATCTGTAAAATATCTCATTGAATGAAAAGAATGACCAAGTTCCCCAAAAAATTCATTATTTATTCCAAATATTATTCAAATACATCAGGAGGAAAGTCTTAGCTTTTCAGTAATAAAACTTTACTAAGTAATTGGAACACAAAATTTGTGCTCAAAGCACCAAATCCAGTAGTTTGATTGGTTGATTTCTGAGTCTACAAAAAATAATCACACTCACAAGATTTATGATCTTTAGACCTGACGGAACAACAAATTTTGTGTTATATGCAAATAAAGTTTTGTCATTCTTAATTTTTTTTTTATGAGAAGGCAAAGGACAATGTCTCCTTACCTGCTACTTTTCTGCAACTATAGTATAGTGAATATATTTGTATGCAATTAATAGGCTTATATATATATTGTATCTGCTTACTTTAATTGGATTGCATCTTCTTCTTCAACATTTTTTAAGAGCCCTCTGCATAAAGAATCTTGATTATGGTGATGGATGAAAATAAACAGTATTTTTAAAATTTTTAGTTTGAAAAATCAGTTATATAACAAACTTTTATTATTTTTTATTTCTAGCAATTTTGATTCCCCTCTTCATCATTCATGTCATTTAAGAAATAAGGAGATGAGACAACTATCCACCAAAGTTCAAAAGAAGTGGATGTAAGCAATGATAGGAAACTGTACAGCCTTCAACAATGAGAAAAATCTGTACCTGACATGAAAAATATGAAGCTATTCCATTGGGGAAACTTAACAGCCCAATTTTCAAAAATGATTTATAACAAACAATTTACGAAAAAAAATATGTGAGAGACATGAACCAACCACAGCCACTGAATAACAGGCTCCTGACTTGGGAAAGGCATAATTATAAAGAATGTGGCAGTGTTAAAGTGTTGAGCGCTCAAACCTTCCCCTAAATCATTATAGTAGTGTTACAGCACAACATAAGAACAAACTATATACAAATGTAAATCAGTTGAAAAGACTTAACTCATCAGATCCATACAAAGCAGAAAACACAAAAAAAACATGCTCCTACATGTACATGTACGTGTATCACAATGAATTACATGATCAAAACGTAATATGAAATATTATCCATGGATAGCCTAAAATTATACATATGAAAGATAGTTTTTGTTTCATATACAAAATAACAGACTGCTTTCAGATTGTGATTTACTCTAATTAATATAACCACTACTAATATATTTATATATGTATAATCATTATGACCAATCTATTTTTAGGGTTTTAACGGAAGGTTGGCATTTTCTATAGCATCATGTGTCCTAGGAGCCTCCTTTACTTTTGGTTACAACACTGGTGTGGTAAATACGGCTGAAGGGGTAAGTTAATAGCTATATACTGTTAAATAAAATAGAGAATGGAAATGGGGTATATGTCAAGAGACAACAAACTGACTAAAGAGCAGATAACAGTATAAGGCCACTAATGGGTCATGCACCTAAATGTGGGCCTAAGCTGGTCCGTAAATAAAAATGTGTCCTTAGTCTAGTTCAGTGAAAATGAATGTCATACAAAATAAACTCCAAAACATGAATTTAAATGAAAAAAAGTATACAAGACTAACAATGCCAGAGGCTCCTGCCTTGGGACAGGCCCTAAAATGCGGCAGGATTAAACATGTTTTGTGATATCTTTACCCTCCCCTATATCTCTAGCCGATGTAGCATAAAGAATAACACGGCAATACAGTGGGTCTCCTTGGGGTCTAAGCGTGAAGCGGGATTGCCGATTATTTGTAAGCGTGACACGTGAAAGTCAAATAATTGTGTCGTGAAAACGGGAAATGAGGTCTAGCGGGACCCGGGAAAGACAAAAAAATGAGAATTGCTTACGTACATAGTGTAAGCGGGATACGGGAATCTGACAAAACAGTAAGCAGGATCCAGGATCGGAACCCCCCAATGAGACCCCCAATACACACAGTAAAACTCATCAATTTATTGTGGATTTATTTTTTACATGGATTGAGGAAAAATTAAATTTTAATTGCTATTTTATTTCATGGTTTTGTCAAAATCTGAGTACAAAATATACAGCCCTATAGAAAATGTGTTAACCTATACCAAAAAAAACATTTACTTGTAACATTGAAATAAAAAATCTACCATTAATACTATAAAACTGTATTCCACTGTAACAAAATAAGGAGATGAGGTTTGATTGCCAAAGAGACAACTATCATTTAGTTTACATATACAAAACTAAAACATTTTTGGCCTCTTTTTTAACTCCACATGTACACAAACCAAGACACACACTGCTTGTCAACAGTCTATAAATAAACATTTCTTGATTTTTTTCTTCTCTATATAGGTATAGGAAGATGTGGTATGAGTGCCAAGGAGACAACTCTCCATCCAAATAACAATTTATAAAAGTAAACCATTATAGGTCAAGGTACAGCCTTCAACACGGAGCCTTGGCTCACACCGAATAACAAGCTATAAAGGGCACCAAAATTACAAGTGTAAAACCATTCAAACGGGAAAACCAACGGTCTGATCTATATAAAATAATGAGAAACGAGAAACATGTATAAATTACATAATATATATGTGGTTTTATTGCTGCTGCATTGAGTTAGATCAGGCCTAAATTAAGATATTGTTTGTTTGCCCTTTTTCAACCCTATGTTTTGAAACAGGGTAGGTAGGTAGGTAAAATATTTTATTTTTCTTTCCCAAAAAATAGTTTAGCTCGGTACATTTTTTGTCATGGGTAGGCAGGTAGGTATAATATTTTATTTCATAAGATTCAAAATCTGCATGATGTCATTTTGGTTTGTATTGCTTTTGTTTAAGGGCATACGATAGAGTTACAGGGGAGGTAATGACGTTGCTAACGTAAATTGTTATTTTCGCGACGTCAAACGGTGACTTATCAGGAAAAGATGCAGTTTTCGCCTAATTTTTAGCATTCAAACTGATTTAACTTGAAAACCAGTTCATGGACCCCCTTTTTTTAAAATGGCATTTGGTTTGATCACTTACGAAGATTATGTGTACCAATTTTCAATAAAACGTAAAAAGTGCAATTTTTTTAAATTTGATAAATATACAGCCAAAAATTACGTTTTTTTCCTAAAATCATGATCATTTGATAAATTCGAGTTATTTTTAAAAATAAAATGTACAAATTTATGCAACATTTATATAACACACAAATTACAAATAATTTGACAAAAAACAGATCGTGTTTATCTTTTAAAACAAAAAAGTTATGTATTTCTATCAAAAGGAAAAATATGTCCACAAATCCGTATTTTGAGGAAATATCTGAAATTTAAACCTCAATTTACTCAAAAAGTAGCACATGAAGGTATATTTTTTATAACATATTTGATTTGATCAAATTTAAAATAGCCTATATGCAAATTTTCATCAACTTGTAAATACAGGATCAAAACTGTATCATATGCCCTTAAGTATGCTTTTGCTAATAAGCTTCTGGGACTAATAGTATAATAGTCCCAGGAAGTTTTGAAAATAATTGTCATGTAGAATGTGAAGTGAATTCATATGCACTACTATTTTGTTTTCAAATATCAAAATATAGGGCTGTTCAGCATATTTTCAACGTTTATATGCCTGGAACTTTCAAGAGTTTTAACTTACACTAGATATTCTGTACTACGTACCGTGTACGCTTACCTCGATCTAAAGGTTTTCTGTAAGAGATAACTTTGTCCTGGTGAAATATGTCTGGACAGACATATATTACTAGTAGAAAAAGTTCCTAGAGTGTTTAAATTATCGTGTGCCTGTGTTTCCAATAAAAAGGCTACAAGACTTGAAACTCAATTGCCTCGTTTTTTACATCGCATTTATAAATGATCTGTATGGAAAAACTTGGCGATTTTACTGCCAAATATTCTCAACTTTACAGACCTTTGGTTCATGTCAGATATAAATAATATATCAATGCTGGTTGAAGGCATCGTTAACATAATCATCGGAACTCAGGCCATCTCTACATAGGATACAACGTCTGTTTACAAAAATTTTGTACACACATTGATGAATTTGTATTGGACGAGTATAAAGACACAGAGTAACGTTTTTCATATCATGATTTCATAGCTTCCAACATCGATTTCAAACAAATGCTTTGAAACTCCAAATGCAAGATTTCATGTCAAACACTCTAGTGATACCAAACAAACTAGACCTTATACAGGAAAGATAAAACCTGAGGATTCCAGTAAAAAAAGTTTTGAGCGGGAAATACAAATAAAAGATATTTGGTAGGAACGAAAAAATAAAATAAAATAAAATCTTGCTGGTAAATACAAATAAAAGATTTTCAGGCGGAACGAATTTATAGGGTCGGTCGGTAAAGGGTAAACAAACAATATTTTAATTTAAGCCTCACACATCTTTTTTTGTCATGCAAGTTTTTTTTATGAAGAGAAAACAAGTTGAACTACTGATTTATTAGAAAATAAACTTGTTTATGTTACTAATTCTATGTTATTTTGTCTTTTTTTACAGAGTTGTCTCATTGGCAATCATACCACTTTTTCTTGTTTTTATACTGTTTATTTTATTAATTAACATGATTAAGGTCAAATAACATTTTTTTAATTTTCAGGTTATTAAAGATTTTTATAACAGAACTTATGTAAACCGAGATGGTAAAGCCATGACACAGAGTACAATGACATTATTATGGAGTTTTACTGTGGCAGCCTTTGCTCTGGGGGGAATGATTGGGGGTTTCAGTGCTGGATACTTCTGTAATAAATATGGAAGGTAATTTATGAAGTGTTATTAAAATAGAATTGATGCAAACGTTTTTTTTTTTAATGCAAGGGTCTAACTGTTCAGTATGTAAATTGAAATACCAATACAAAGATATTGAAACCATCAGGATTGAAGTTAGCTTATATACATGTAATGAACTATGACTACTGCAATGTAGGTTATTTCATTTAAAATAAGGCCTCACTACTCTGTATTTGTTCTTCATATTGGTTTTAATAACTTACAATGTAGGATTAGTCACCGCGGCAGGTAAAAGGGATGAGAAATATATGAATATTTTTGGGTCCAATACAAACTTAGTTTCTTGTTTCTTTAAATCTTAAAGTAAATTAATCAAATTAATTGAATGAATATTGAATATAATAATAAATACATTTTTTAATTGACCTATTTAAGCATTTAAATATCAGCGACTCTTTTCACAAAAAAATCTAAGAGTAAAAATATTCTAAAGTCATACACATTGCATACTAACATACGATCAATTTTAATTGTAAGATTTTTTTGTGAACATAGTCACAGATATATTAGGGAAAACACAATAGTGGCTATTTTTCATAGATTTTAAAAACAAAACTCACTATTAAAGGCTTCAATAATGAATTTGATAAAAAGCATGAAAAACTAAGTATTCCTAATAATATGATTTTTCTTGATTCACGAAAAAATTGGTACCCACGAAGATAAATTATAAAATTGAGAATGGAAATTTAGAATGTATCAAAGAGACAACAGCAACACAAGGCTGACAATGGGTCTTCAACACACAGAGAAATTAACACACACAGAGGCACAAAAAATGTGTACTAGTTCAGTGAAAATAGAGGTCACACTTTTATCAAAAAGAAATCCACATTATTACAAGCAAGCATAGCCTTATTGTCACTCCCCTCTCACTTCTTGGAAAAAAATCATCAAAGATACTTGGCTTATAATTTTGCAGGCTAGTTGTCTTCTAAAGCAGAGGCGGATTTAGGGGGGGCAGGCGGCCCGGGCCCCCCCTTTTTGGGAAAAAATTGGTTGCTTATATAAAGAATCACTGAAGCTTGACTGGCCCCCACTTATGAAAATTTCTAGATCCGCCAGTGTAAAGGCACATCAGTGATACACAAATAAAAAATGTCAGACTAATATATTTCCTTACTTTAAATGTACCCAATATTTTCTTAAATTTAAAAGATTTATTAACCAAAGTGTTTTGATATGACCATTTAGATTCATGTTGTAAGATAAATAGTATAATCTGTTGATAATTGACAGTCTATGTTTATTTTGTTTCAGAAAGGGGACATTACTGAGGAATAATCTCTTGAATCTATTAGGAGGATTATTAATGCTGTTTTCTGACAGTGCCAAGTCTTTTGAGATGTTAATAGTGGGCAGACTTGTGATTGGAATATGTGCAGGTAAAGTTTGGTATTTATATGACCATTTGTAACAGGAAATTCATATGGAGGCACTACCCAGTACTTTTACCCTCCTATGGTACTGATAAGTACCGCCTGAATATACATGTATATTGTATATATAGAAAAGTACCACCTACAAATAGGAATATACGGATCAACATGAAAGATAATAAAACCTCTGTATTTCCAATTCAAGCTTTACTCATGTTGTAGGGGGAGACCTTTGTCATCTCTATCCGTAGACTAAAAATTTTAAGTGAATATTTAAAGTTTTAATAATATACTGTTGATATTTGATTAAATTTACAATTTATGAAGGTTGATATATTTTTTTTGTAATTTACAAAATGAGGTTTCTGTCTAAAACAAACCAACTAAAGATGTGCAATTATTTTTGCTATTTTCCTGATGCAGGTTAACCAATAAAACAAATCCTTTTAATCTGAAGACATAATCACTTCGACATGTTTGGTTTATTCAGATTTAACAGCAATAGAATTTTTAATATCTTTTATATTGCAAGTGATCAGGTCAAACTGGGTTATTGCCTTTTCTTTCTTAAATCTATGTTGATTAAATCAGATTTAGAAACTATGAAGAGACAATGTTCCAGCTTCCACAGGCAAATGTGACTTTCTATAGATTTGGCTATTCTAATTACATGTAGACACCCATTTTGGCTATTCTAATTACATGTAGACACCCATTTTAGTCATATAGCTTCTCTTGTACTAAAACATCCTTTGCTTTTAAACTTTGGGATTGTGTGTTCCTGGTAAAGATAAATTCAGAGTTTTTGCACCAAATTTATACAGCATTTTTTTTATGCCCTATTTATGGGCATTATGTTTTCTGGTCTGTGGGTCTGTCCGTGAGTTCATTTGTTCGTTTGTTTGTCTGTCTGTCCCGCTTCAGGTTAAAGTTTTTTGTCGAGGTAGTTTTTGATGAAGTTAAAGTCCAATCAACTTGAAACTTAGTAAACATGTTCCCTATGATGTGATCTTTTTAATTTTAATGCCAAATTAGTGATTTTATTCCATTTTCACTTTCAACTGAACATAGAAAGTGATAGTGCGGATGGGGCATCTGTGGACTTGGGACACATTCTTGTTTATTTTACTTTGACAGGTTTCACTGTACTTAACTTTGAATGTTTTAAATTCGGTAATTAGTGCATGCATCTATTATTGCCAATCCTTGAACCATCATAATAATTTCTGTATTTACAGTGCTTACAATACTTTAAAATTTTAATTTAGAATTATGAAATTAAATGTTTCTTTGTAGGTATATTTACTGGAGCAGCACCTCTGTACCTGTCTGAGATTGCACCAATATCTCTCCGAGGATTTGCTGGAGTGTTCAACCAACTAGCTATTACTTTTGGAGTTATGATATCTGAAATACTAGGATTACAGTTTATATTAGGGACAGCTAATTATTGGAAATATGCTGTAGGTTAGTATTTAGTATTTTGTACTATAGACAGTATGGGTTTTGCTCAATGTTTAAGGCTGTATGAAGACTTATCATTGCTTAAGGGCATACGATACAGTTACAGGGGGGGTAATGACGTTGCTAATGTAAATTGTTATTTTGCGACGTCAAACTATGACTTATCAGGAAAAGATTCAGTTTTCGACTGATTTTTATCATTCAAACTTATTTAACTTGAAAACGACTTCATGGACCCCTCTTTTTTAAAATGCCGTTTAGTTTGATTACGCGAGAAGATTATGTGTGACAATTTTCATGACGTAAATAGTGCAATTTTTTTTAAATTTGATAAATATACAGCAAAAAATTATGTTTTTTTCTACATTCATGAACATTTGATAAAGATGAGTAATTTCTGAATGAAAAATGTATAAATTTTAAGGATACTTATAAAATACAGAAATTACAAATTATTGAACAAAAAAAAAATTTGTGTTTATCTTTTAAAACAAAAAAGTTATGTCTTTCTTTCGAAAAGGAAAATACGTCCACAAATCCGAATTTTAACCCTTTCGCCGATGAGTCCCGGTTTACCGGGATTCACGCTTCAGACAGCTGACGATGAGTCCCGTTTTACCGGGATCAGAATACCTCTTTTATGTTTCCCGCTTAAAACAGTGCAAACATGAGTTATCTTTCTTTGATGAATACCCGGATGAAAGTGTAAACATGACGCTTCCGTTTGTTGAAAACCGTGTCAAAATCAGAGGAAATTTACGGAATTTACGAGAATTTGAAATGAGGGAACATTTTTTTTGAAAGAATATGGAAGAATTGAAGCCAAACTAGTATACTTTTTTGACAAAAAATGTCGTTTTAAGTACAAAACACTTGCAATGGACATCGTTCAGTGTGAGGAATTTGTACAGCCTCATAAAAATTTTCAAAATTTTGCCGTTTTGGGTTAAAAAATTACGATTTGGGGTCAAAGAGCAGAATTTTGAGAATTTCACCTAGAAAATGCTGAAAATATGAAAATTTGAATATTTTAAGAAGAAAAAATTATTAAAACATGAATAAAACTGTGAACATGGTGTTAGTGAATGAAATAAATACACAAATAACTACAAACAAGTTTTTATTGACATTTATTATGAAGATCTCCCACTTGAGTAATAGTAGCCAGGGAAGCCATCGTCTCAGAGTAGCTTCTGTCTGGGCAGCAATCGGTGAAATGGTTAAGCAAATATACAAAATTTCGACCTCATTTTACTCAAAAAGTAGCACATGAAGGTATATTTTTTATTACATATTTGATTTAATCAGGTAAAAATAGAAAATTTTTATCAAAATGTAAATACGGGATCAAAACTGTATCGTTTGCCCTTAAGTCCATATCCTTTTGTCTCTTTGAGGGATAGTCGTCTCATTTGCAGTCATACCATATCTCATTATTTGTATACACATTATAAATTATCATAAGTTACCTTTGTATAAATTTATCATTGAATTTAACCTTCAAATATCATCACTTTAATATATTGAAAACCATGAAATAAATCCAAATGAAATCTTATATAGAGACAAAACCATGAAATTCTTACCCCCAAAAAATTAGTGTTTCTACAGTATCTTTAATAAGATGCATTCAAAGTGAACTTGAAGCAGGGTAAATTTATGCCATATATCCACTTTTCTCTAAAGTCTCACAACTTTACTACAAAAAGAGAAGCCCTTCTTTAATTGATTCTGAAGTATTGTGAACCTAGGATCAGATTAACACTACAGATATTTTTTTGCAATAATTATCTCCCATGAAAAACTTTTAAGATGTTGTAGAGTTATTTCCCATTTTTTGTGTGCATAAGTATACACATTTCATTTGTTTGCTAACATTGTACAAATATATTACTGAATTAACATTATCTAAATGGGTATTGATTGAAGAACATTATTTTTTATTATGATAAGGTAAACAAGGAGTCACTTGTTCTTTTATTATTTAGAAGGGGAAACACAGTGCTATTGGTATATACATACAATTTAAGAATAACAGTATATTGAAAATTAATCAGAAAGATTATAAATGAGACAATTATCCACCACCAAAGTTCAAATAAATTGGATGAAAGCAATTATATGCAGCAGTATCACCTTCAACAATGAGAAAACTCATACTGTATAGGTGCATCAAGTTGATTAGAAAATATATCAATAACCTGCAAAGGTTAATTTTTCTAAAAAACATAACATCCTCCAATAATATTTAAACCTCACCAAGTTTGGTCATTAAGTATAATTAAGTCATAAACTTGTGATAACCACTTAGTGCATTTATTACAGTATATTATTTTGTAGTTTTGACTATTGTGCCTTTGTAATTATAATTATATCCTGAAGCCTCACAATGTCTGATAAAATATAACTTGTTAAAGCCATACACTTGTGATACCAATTTAAATCATACATTTATTACAGTATATTATTTTGTAGGTATGACTACTGTGCCCATGTGTTTCCTGTGCTATATGTTTTTAAGCCTCACCAAGTCTGCCTATACACTTGATATTCTAACAGAGTACATTAGTGATACTATTGTATTTTGTAGGTATGACCATTGTCCATGTGTTTCCTGTGCTATATTTTTTTAAGCCTCACCAAGTCTGCCTATACACTTGATATTCTAACATAGTACATTAGTGACATTGTTGCATTTGTAGGTATGACTATTGTGCCCATGTGTTTCCAGCTATGTACTTTAGTTTGGTGTCCAGAAAGTCCAAGATATCTCATGCTGTTAAAAAGTGACGAAGAATCTGCTGAGAAAGGTAAATCTTCTACTCTCTTCACAATCATGAAACACGACTTGTCAAAGTGCGGTTTGCAATCAAATCCTGATCAGTATAGACAGACAAGTGAAAACTGAATATGAATAACTTGGACCACTTGGTCACCAAGGTCCCAAAACTAAGTAGATGCTTCTCAGTTTAAAACAGGTGTCAATACCACTTCTTACTGGAAGTGTGTTTAATCACTTGTTTAAAATAAAAAAAATCATCAAAGTATTAGAACTGTCATTGATCGCTTGAATTCTACTAGTATTCATGTAATTTGATTATTTTCGATAATTATAGTCTACAAAAATTCAAACAAGAGGCAACATAGTTAAATACAGTTATACAGTTTTATAGGAGACCTGCTCCTTTGAAAAAATTGAACAGATATTTTATTTATAAATGTGCACCCTCGGGTTCTATTTATCTATGTCTATCAGGTTATTTAGGTGTTAGGCTTTTTACCAAATATTGCACTTTTTAAGAAAGTCCCTCCATTAAGCATGATCATAGCTGATTAAATTTTATATTATCAGGTTATAAAGGTATAAATTCCCCATTTCTATTCTCAATTTTAAATATTCCTTTCAGTGTTGAATGGTCAACCAATATGTTTGAATTTGAAACCAAGTCTAGCAATATGAACCTCCAGGGTTTTACAGTTAGTTTAAACATATTTATTTATAGTGGATTGGGAAACAAGTTTTGCAACTGATATTAATCCCTTTCCACTTTGCGGGTACTAGTGCTGCCTTGTAGCGGCATTAGCCTACTCTTTTTCAAAATCTACAAGGGTGTTTTTAACGTGCATGAGATATGGCTCTCTCTTAACACGGGTCAGCCATTTATTTACCCTTCCGACGGAATATCATCGTTTCCTCAAGACCATACTCGCAGGGTTAAACAGTTAACTTGACCTGAGAATTTTTCAGCTTCCTACAATTTTGTTTTTAGAGAGAAAACAGCTGTTACTAAATTAATTTTATTTATATACTGAGAAAATAGCTAACCAAAGTTCTCATATATTAAAGGGTGAAAATAAACAAATTACTTAAGTAAGACAATAAGGAGCATGAAAGTGTTTGTAATTTTTGAAACTTATAGTATGTCCAAAGACATTGTCAATGAAAATATTCACTTATAATTTACACATACCATTTCTGTTAACATGATTCAGATTTTAATGATTATTCAGTGAACTATGTTATTTTGTTGGACTATGGTCTGAACATATTTCAATCACTATTTAACAGGATTTGAGAACTCACATGAACTCACAATTTTTGAAAAACATAACATCAATATTATTTGCTCACTATTGATGAAAGTTCATGGATGAGAACTTCAAGATGTGTACATTTGTAACAGATTGTGTCACAGTTCAGCTCAATTATTACTTAATCAGAGTTCAATAATTACTATACATTTATAACAGTATTCACTAGAAAAATCAGTCCTACCCTTAATAGAATGGACTGAACTGTTTACTAGGAAGAAACCATTCTAAGTCCATATTTTGATACTTATATATTTTAATGAACTGAATTGTATTGGAAGAACCCATTTTAGTCCATATTTAAATACCTGCATATTTTAATGGACTGAACTGTTTAGCAAGAAACCATTCTTTGTCCATATCTATAAATTTCAATACCTACATGTTATAATGGACTGGACTGTATAAGAAGAAACTATTCTTAAATTCATGTTTTAATGTTTTAATACCTACATATCATAATGGACTGAACTGTTTAGGAAGAAACCATTCTTAGTCTGTATTTTGATATTTTAATACCAACATGTTATAATGGACTGAACTGTATAGGAAGACACCAATATTTTAAAAACAACATATTATAAATGGACTGAACTGAAATTGGAAACATGATTGGCCCGAGAACAGTTATTTCGTAGTGCATTTCTTTTAGACAATAAATTCAAATTTCAAAAATCGCACCTGCTCAACTTAAAAAGATTTTTACAGTGTAGTGTACCGTACTACTTGTTGGACAAATAATATCAAATAAATAGAAACTTCTACCAGGTCTAACTCAAAATATTGACAATTCTGTGATAAGGGGGTCTAAAATTCAGTTTGACAGCTTCAGACGTAATAAAATTTGACCTTTTTTAACTGGACCAAAATCACTACTTAACATAAAAATTCAGCCACCAATTTTTTTAACATGTAATTACATCCCTTTACTTAATATTTCATGCATTAAGTATCAAGAAATAAATTGGGAAAGTGTATCAAATAAAAAATGCAAGTTAGACACTGTTCACATTAGGGACTAAATTCGTAGACAACAAAAACTAAAGGACAATAACTGTGTCCTTGGAAAAATTGCTGAATACAGGTAGACAACTTTCAAGTTCTTTGCATTTCCGTCAAAAGCTTTGGTTTAAATAAACATCATTCCTGAGTTTAGGGAAAATTTAACATGCATATCAGGACAAGAACTTGATTTAGGCAATATGAATATGAACCTTGCCTTCTACTAGACTGGCTGGCCAAGTCAGATATCTAAGATACCTTGATATCAAGATATAAATGATAACCAGTTTCATTAATCTTAATCCAAGCTTAACAGTCTTTGAAATTACACCCCATGCCACATGCTTGGTAGAGCAGCAGCAAATACCAATTTAAAAGTCTTTGGTTTGACCTGGCTAAGGATTGGACCCACGTTCACTCACACTTTAGGCATTTTGATTTATTTAGTTTTTTCAGTGGTGAATTGAAGATGAGATACTATTTTAATTAGGTGTTGAGCTTTGTTAACTTTTGTTTAATTTTATTTGTAGAGTAAATAGCTTGTCTCAGCAGTCTTCTTTACTCCTCGTACAATTTGCAACGTTTTATTTCAGCATTGAAATGGTTAAGAAATAAAGTAGATGTATCTGATGAAATAGAAGAAATGAGAAGAGAAGGGGAAAGAATGAGAAAATCTAAAAAAGTGAGTTCTATAATATTTTGACAATTCAAGTTCACTTAACTGCTATAAATCATGTAAATTGCAACGGTTCATTCTGGCTATTCCTACATTATGAATTTTATAGGTAAAATAGTAAAATTTTATGTAGGAATAGCCAGAATTTTTATTTAAACAATGGGATTATGTAGGAAAATGTTGTAACAACACTAGACTAATTAATCAAGGTAAATCCAGGTAAATCTTATGGAAAATAAAGAAAAAGAATAGTTTATATTACAATATTTCATAGCACAGATTTTGTAAATTATATTAACAAAACAAAATGAATTCATTGGCATAATGTTATTTGCAAGAAATTACAATTATTTAAGTGCAAACATTAATTTATGCAAGTAAATAATATCAATTGAAACATAAATTAAATTTTAATGATTATGCTTTGAATCACAGCACTAAATTTGATTTATACCTAACAGAGCACCAAACATACACAAAATCGACATTAAGCATACACTGACTCACACAGTGATGCATTGCACTGTCTTATAAATTGAATATACAAGAGACTACATAGTCGTAATCGATGTACAGGACATAAAAAGCAACATGCATCTCCATACTCGACTGCAGTAAGCTCACAGTTTTGTAACCTTGTTTCAGTGTTTGCAGTCTGTTTTCTACCCAGGAGTAGGTTCCAAAGTCTGTAAAAATAATGGTTAGGGTTGGTGTGCTAATATCTGCATCATTGATGTCCCCCAGTGCGTTAAATCAAACATCTTCAACTGTATTGGGTGGTAAAAATGGTAGAACTGCAGCTCTTCGAACAAGTTAGTGAATGTCGCCCTTTTCACTGTATTCAGTTTTTAAACCATGCTTCTGTGCAATCATCCGGATACACTGAGTGTTGTGGAAAAAGGACCCTTTTCTATTGATTCTTAGAAAGATTGAGGCGACTGTGAAAAAGCTATTTTGTAGTCGAGGAACATCGCGGCTATTTGTAGTAGAATGTTGAAGGAAATTTTAAACCAGTTCAAAGTTAATAGCTTGGCTTAATCTATTAGGCCAATTTGTATTAATAATAATTATGTACTGTTAGCGTTACTTTTGATAATATATTCATTTTAAAAAATCGTATTTTATTAAAAAAAAATGGCTTTTACTAATTTTTTATTTCTAGAAATTCTACAGTAATTGAAAAAAACCCACTTAATTTATATATTGGATGCATGTTTGCAAAAAAACAAATTCCATTTTTTACATATACAAATACTTTTTATTTAATATTCACATTTAAATTTACCTTTGATCCAATTAGACATTAATGACTAAAACAATATATCTTTCAATAAAAACATCTATTGTTCTTCCACTAATCCTCCATGTAGGAATAGCCAGAATAGTAAAATACAAAATGTAGGAATAGCCAGAAGACACCATTGCAACATAAGATATATTGATTTTATATTTATAAGATAAAAGTCACTCATATCCAAGGGGCATTAGCATAACTTCTGATTAACATAGAAGTAATAAATGAATATTTTCTCTTGTTCTTAAAGGATATATTAGCTTTGATAAAACAGTGTCTTATCTAAAATTTTCGAAATGATGTTTGTTCTTAACAGAAGATGTTTTATTTAGAATGCAAATTTTAATATTTTATTTTTTTCTGTCATCAAATTGATACCTTAAAAATGCATTTGTGTGGCAATATGAATCTCTGTACTTTCTTGTCTTTTCTGGTCAAATTTCAAAAAACTGAACATTTTGCTGATAAATGATAGCACTTCATTGTTATGTAAATTTTAAAGCAATGGCACAATGAATGATAAGATAAACAGTATTGAAAACATATCCAAATAGACCTGATGACTTCTAAATTTTTCATATTCCTGTTCATTTCCAATATCACAATATTATTGTGTCACAGACAGATTCCATTGACAGTCTGCATAACTCATGCATACAAAGAAACTTGAAATTGGACTGTACTATAGGACTACAGTAAATAAAGACCTTATAATTGTGAATTGCTATTAATCTTGAGTAAGAACCACCATGCTGTCAGTCAGAGTGAGTAAAGATAAAATGCATGGAATAATGCATTTAGGTTTAGAGTAAATGTCCTAATTTTGATTTGATATGACAACTAATGAGACATCTACCAATAAACCAAAGGATAAAGATAACTATATTTCAAATCCATTTCAGCATATGGACAAAGTAGGGTATATTTTTATGGGGTTTAGATTTTATCAGTTTGAATATACAAGCAGATTTTCAGTAGAAATCAATCCTGAGAATAGAATTTATATGATACATAGCATATACACTTTGACTTGTGACTTTATGGTGAAGTTGAAATCGTTCCTTCGTAAATTTTACGGACGCCATCATGAGTTGGCTGACCGTTATGGAATAACCGTTTCACAAATGATATCGGATATGTTCCTTATGTTGTAACTACAATCCCCTTCCCTTTCATGAATGAGACCTAACCAATTAGACTATTTACTGGATTTGTTATCACATAAGCAATTCGACGGGTGCCACATGTGGAGCAGAATCTGCTTACCCTTCCGGAGCACCCCTAGTTTTTTGTGGGGTTCGTGTTGTTTATTCTTTAGTTTTCTATGTTGTGTCATGTGTACTATTGTTTGTCTGTTTGTCTTTTTCATTTTTAGCCATGGCGTTGTCAGTTTATTTTAGATTTATGAGTTTGATTGTCCCTTTGGTATCTTTCGTCCCTCTTTTAGCATTGTAAATAAATTAATGTTTGAGTGTGATTTATTTTCAGTTCTCCATCACAGATTTATTTCATCACAAAGAGTTATTGACACCATTGATAATTGGTTTGGTGATGCAGCTTTCCCAACAATGGGGTGGTATAAATGCTGTTAGTATTGGTATATTTATAAGTTGATTGTAACATATGATAATAAAAATGTAGAGGACTTTATCTCAGTTGATGGAATTCACATTTAAGTTGACATATGGTTCTAAGTAAGCTAAACAAAATAAGATTGACAATGGAAATGGGGAATGTGTCAATGAGACAACAACCCGACCAAAAAGCAGAAACAGCTGAAGGCCACCAATCCGTCTTCAAGACAGTAAGAAAATCCCACATCTGGAGGTAGGCTTCAACAAACCCCTAAACAAAAATGTGTAGGTCCAGAAAAAGTGCTAACTTTTTGTTGATTTGGTTATATATTACAGTTATCAGAATCAAGACTATAACAAATAATTACTATAATACATGCAACCAAATGTTTTTCTTATGATTGAATTCTTTACCTAAACTGTATATGTGATTTGTAGGTGATATATTACTCCACTGAAATTTTTGAAGGAGCAGGCCTTTCTAAAGCAAATGCCCAGTATGCAACAGTTGGAGTGGGAGGAGTTAATGTTGCCATGACATTTGTATCAGCCCTGATCATGGATAGGGCAGGAAGGAGAACTCTACATTTGATTGGTTTAGGTGGAATGTTTGTAGGTTCTGTGGTGCTTACAATAGGTTTAGAATATCAAGTAAGTTGTAGACATTGGTGTAGATTATTTCATTTTTTTCATTTTAGAGGGTCTGGAGGGGGGGTGGGGGGGGGGGGGAGGGGTCCTTCAATTCTGTATTCTGAAACTGTAAAGCCATTGCTCTCTATTTTTTTTATATAAATTTTGTCCATTATTAAAATTGAGAAAGGAAATGGGGAATGTGTCAAAGCGACAACAACCCAACCATAGAGCAGACAACAGCCGAATGCCACCAATAGGTCTTCAATGAAGCGAGAAACTCCCACACCTGGAGGCGTCCTTCAGCTGGCCCCTTATAAAATGTGTATACTAGTTCAGTGATAATGGACGTCATACTAAACTCCAAATTATACACAAGAAACTAAAATTAAAAATCATACAAGACTAACAAAGGCCAGAGGCTCCTGACTTGGGACAGGTGCAAAATTGCGGCGGGGTTAAACATGTTTATGAGATCTCAACCTTCCCCTTGCCTCTAGCCAATGTAAAAAAGTAAACGCATAACAATACGCACATTAAAATTCAGTTCAAGAGATGTCTGAGTCCGATGTCAGAAGATGTAACAAAAGAAAATAAACAAAATGACAATAATACATAAATAACAACAGACTACTAGCAGTTAACTGACATTCTCTATTCTTTACATTTAGCTCTCCTTTATTCTTTATTAATTGTTTTCTTGGCCTATTTTTATGCCCCACCTACGATATATGCGCAAACTACAATAGTAGAGGGGCATTATGTTTTCTGGTCTGTGCGTCTGTTCGTCCGTCCGTCCGTTCGTCCGTCCGTCTGTCCCTTCGTTCGTCCGTCTGTCCCTCCGTTCGTCCGTCCGTCTGTCCGTCCGTTCGTTCGTCCGTCTGTTCGTTCGTCCGTCTGTCCCGCTTCAGGTTAAAGTTTTTGGTCAAGGTAGTTTTTGATGAAGTTGAAGTCCAATCAACTTGAAACTTAGTACACATGTTCCTTATGAAATTATCTTTCTAATTTTAAAGCCAAATTAAACTTTTGACCCCAATTTCACGGTCCACTGAACATAGAAAATGAAAGTGCATGTTTCAGGTTAAAGTTTTTGGTCAAGGTAGTTTATGATGAAGTTGAAGTCCAATCAACTTGAAACTTAGTACACATGTTCCCTATGATATTATCTTTCTAATTTTAATGCCTAATTATATTTTTTATCCAATTTCGTTGTCCATTGAACATGGAAAATGATAGTGCGAGTGGGGCATCCGTGTACTTTGGACACATTCTTGTTTCACTATTTTTTAGTCCAATATTTCTGAAGTAATTGCATAATATTCTGTATTTTGTAAGCCCAACAAGATCTTCATGTTAAACCACAATATATATAATATATCTTATATTATTAATCGCATGTCACAAGATGAAGTTTCAGAGTCTTTAATTTAAAAATTGAGATAATAGCCATTATGTCACAAAATATAATACCACTGTTCAAGAAATTAAAACCCTATTTATTGACATTATTGGTATTGTAAGCTATATAGAAATTTTTTGTTGGATAATTAATTGAAAAAAAAAATAAATAATTAAATCTATCTAATATAAAACATGATTTCACCCCCCATAAACCTGGCCTTTTCTGTTAAAATTTATGCAACAGTTCTTATCTTGACAAACTAATTTATTACATGTGGTTAACCTTCAAATTCACATACTTAATAGTTCACCTTTTCAGAATCTAGAGGACTATGGGTATATGGGTAATCTCATTGTTCGTACACCAAAATGAAAATAATGTTACGTCATTGGTTGAATTTCTATTGTTTATATGCTTTAAACCAATCACAACGTTGTGGTGTACACTTTTAGAAATATTGCTCAGAATGCATTAGATTCTGAAATGGCAAATTATAATTAGTGAGACTGGAGTATTATTGAAATGAAGGCCTAACATTGGTCTCACTTCAAATACAGCATGGACATATGATTATATAACAAACAAAATCCAAATCCCCAAAAAAATAATCAACAGTACAATGAACAAACAAATTATTACCACAATGATTCTGTATTATTTCATACTATATTATTTATAGATTCCAGTGAACAAAGTTAATCACATTATTAGATATAAGTTAAATAAGACATATGGTTTTCACAGTCTAACTTTAGTAAAAGAAAATAGAAATCTATGAAATTTAAACACAAGGTTTATGACCATAAAAGGAAGGTTGGGATTGATTTTGGGTGTTTTGGTCCCAACAGTGGAATTAGGGACAAAAAAGGGCCCAAATAAGCATTTTTCTTGGTTTTTGCACAATAACTTTAGTATAAGTTAATAGAAATTAATGAAATTTTAACACAAGGTTTATGACCACAAAAGGAAGGTTTGGATTGATTTTTCGGAGTTTTGGTCCCAATGAATTAGGGGCCAAAAGGGTCCAAAATTAAACTTTGTTTGATTTCATCAAAAAATGAATTGTTGGGGTTCTTAGATATGCCAAATATAACTGTGAATTCAGATTCTTTATTGTTGGTCCTGTTTTCAAATTTGTCTACATTAAGGTCCAAAGGGTCCAAAATTAAATTTAGCTTGATTTTAACAAAAATTGAATTCTTGGGGTTCTTTGATATGCTGAATCTAAACATGTACTTAGATTTTTGAATATGGGCTTAGTTTTCAAGTTGGTCCAAATCGGGGTCCAAAATTATTATATTGAGCATTGTGCAATAGCAAGAAATTTTCAATTGCACAACATTGTGCAATAGCAAGAAATTTTCAATTGCACAGTATTGAGCAATAGCAAGAAATCTTCAATTGCACAGTATTGTGCAATAGCAAGAAATCATCAATTGCACAGTATTGCGCAATAGCAAGAAATGTTTAATTGCAAAATATTGCGCAATAGCAAGAAATTTTCAATTGCACAGTTTTGCGCAATAGCAAGAAATATTCAATTGCACAGTATTGTCCCGTTTTGAAATTGGTCTACATTAAGGTCCAAAGGGTCAAAAATTAAACTTTGTTTGATTTCAACAAAAATTGAATATGGGTACTTTAATATGCTGAATCTAACCATGTATTTAGATTTTTAATATTTGGGCCCGGTTATCAAATTGGTCCACATTGAGGTCTTAAGGGTCTTAAATAGAACATTATTTGATTTCATCAAAAATTTAATTCTTGGGGTTCTTTGATATGCTGAATCTAATCATGTATTTAGATTTTGGATATTGGACCATAATAGTGGGAGATATTATTGACATAATTGTGCAAATCGTGATACAAGCATGAAATTTGGTATATGGGTGGACAAAATGATAATTAAAAAAAATCAGCTGCTGGCCATAAAAAAATCTCATTTTTTTAAGATGGCCACCACTCATTTTGCAAATGACGTCATCCAATTGGTTACATTTCGTAAGTCATTTGAAACCTGTGTAAAAGGTATAATCCAATGTCAGTTTTCATAAAACTTAAAATACAGTTCTTTAAGTACGAAAAAACAATACCTACATGAAGAAAAAGAGTGACTTTCGGTCCCAAAATGGCGGCAAAATGTTGAAAATGTCAATTTTATCATTTCAATCAACTTAACAAGAGATATTACTGACTGAAGTTCAAATGCATATATTATTTGTTTAGAAAGACAGCTTGCTTATCTTATAATTATCTGACAGATACCAATACACAAACATGTACATGGAGGGCCTGAACGGTAGCATTTACAGTTACCAACACAGCTGAATTTCTGGCATCCGCATTTTAAAAAATCATTTACAATCATGACATGAGGATCAGCGGCCAGCAAAGAAGTCCATTTTGTTTTCCAATTATCATTGGGTCTTTTTATTTAACCCAACTCCTGTGGTCATGAGTTGGTACATGAAACTGTCGAATGCATAAATCCAGAGGAGCCCAACCATGTCCACCTTGATATATGCTTCTCCATTGATGTGCTCCACAAGTGAAAAATCGTTTGCAAGGAAGCAGCGGCCTTATGATGCTATTCCGCCTACCACAGGTAATCGTAATGATTTTGTGGTAGGCGGAATAGCAAAATGAGGCCACTGCTTCCTTGCAAACGATTTTAATCGTGCCTCCTTAACAGCAAACGGTGATGTGTTCGTACATATTTCAAACAAATACTTTTATAATGTCCATGTCTGTGTCATCATACAAAATCGGGCAAAAATGTCCGTTACATCTGAGAATACTTCCAATGTCTGTCAAGCTGACCTTTTCACTTTTCGATGAAATGCCGACTCAGTGTCACACTCACTAAATGCATGTAAGAAAGGAAAAGCTGGTACACGAGGACCAAATAACAAACGCATTTGATATGACATGTTCAGGAAGCAGTCGAAAGTATTTATTCCTTCAACAACCTATCCACAATTTGTCCACACCCAATCTGGCGAGCACTGCAATTCCTAATACTACTACATCTATGTCAGTACTACTTAAAATTACTTTTTACAACCATTTTCAGCAGCATGCTTATTATGGACAACCTTTCGTATATCTGCTTTTTCACGGTTACAAGGGGATAGCTGGGAAGTATCCGTATTGAAATTGCAAAGTACATTTTCACTTTGAGTAGCATAAAATTGAGAATGGAAATGGGGAATGTGTCAAAGAGACAACAACATGACCAAATAAAAAACAACAGCAGAGGGTCACCAACAAGTCTTCAATGTAGCGAGAAATTCCCGCACCCGGAGGCGTCCCTCAGCTGGCCCCTAAACAAATATATACTAGTCCAGTGATAATGAACGCCATACTAATTTCCAAATTGTACACAAGAAACTAAAATTAAAATAATACAAGACTAACAAAGGCCAGAGGCTCCTGACTTGGGACAGGCGCAAAAATGCGGCGGGGTTAAACATGTTTGTGAGATCTCAACCCTCCCCCTATACCTCTAACCAATGTAGAAAAGTAAACGCATAACAATACGCATATTAAAATTCAGTTCAAGCATTCTCTAAAGAAGCAATCCTGTCGGCAAGAAACTTGAACAATTCCGTTTTGTTATCATCTTCACAGAGAAAACTACTTCAAACCCTTGGCGTTCTACCAGAACCAACAACTTCCCGTCTAGCACCAGTACTTAGCCTTTTGTTTTCGTCCAAGCCTTGAAATTATTATTTTAATAAACAACAAATCGATGTCTACTCTTGGATACTTATCGAAGGAAGATTTATTTTAGGCAGTATGATATCATTTACATAATCTTCAAATATGTTTGCCCCAAGTGATGGCAATAGATTAACCATTGCTGCCCCACCAACGATATATGTGTCAGAATTTGAATCAGTTGAAGGCAAATCGCAGAATGTTTCAAGTATACCAATTTTCTGCGATTTATTACCACATTCTGACACATAAACGAAGTAGCAGTTTGGTTTTGATGGCTAAGGGAGCTACCATTTGATTTTTAGGGGGGGGGGGGCTAGGATGAAATTTTAAAAAAATAGGCAGGACAGGAGTTTTGAGTAAAAAAAAAGGCAGGATGAGACACTTTGCAAAAAAAAAAAGGCAGGATGACAATTTAGGTAAAAAAAGTCAGGATAAACTAATAAAAAAAAGGCAGGACCGAATAGAGTGAAAAATAAAAAGGCAGGACAGAGATTACAACTAAAAAAATCAAATGGTAGCTCCCTAAAGAAGAAATAAAAAATCTAAAAAATAGATCGCAATTAGTGTTCAGGTTCCCTATTTTTGTTTTTGACAAAGAAGCTTCCAGTTTCATTTTACAGCTCTTATATGGAAATGTTCTTTTTCATCTGATTAAACGCATGGTACCAACATCGCCGTTCACGACTTATTGTTCTGTGTTTGTGTCTGATTGATTGTAATATAAGAAATAAACTTGCTGGTCTTACGTACAGTAAAAATTGCCATTTGCAAATTTCATTGCCATGTGTGGGTGATGTTGTTGAAGGAAAGTCATATCTTGGAGATGGATTGGTAACCATCGAGCATGATTTACACGATCAAGACCAACATTGGTATCATGCTTGATATGGACTGTTTGTAAATAACTATATCTGACTCGTGAAATGAGCGTACTACTGAAAGAACATGAAGTTCTTTATTCATAATTGAACGCCAGAAATTAAAATGAGATCAATATGACTCTTTCCTTACACCCGTTGATCACAGTCATACTTGAACATCACAGAGTCATAACTATATGTTCTGTGTTAACGCTTTTATAATGGCTGGCATTATCAATTCAAGCAAACCACATATGCAGTTATCTGATGCGCCTGTCTATTCATAATTACATTTCAACATACATGAAAAGCATCTGCTATTCTAGGTGTTGCAATATCGGCTTCAGTGGAATACATGTCTATCCACTATCACGCAATATAGCAATCAGAATTTTAATATAGTCACCAAAGGCACCAGGATTATAATTTGATACGCCAGAAGCGCGTTTCGTCTACATAAGACTAATCAGTGACGCACATATCAAAACAGCTATAAAAGTTAAACAAGCACAAAGTTAAAGAGCATTGAGGAACCAAGTTCCTAAAACTTGTGCCAAATACGGCTAAGGTAATATATTCCTGGGATAAGAAAATCCTTAATTTTTGGAAAAATTCAAGTTTTGTAAACAGGAAATTTATTCAAATGACCATATAATTGATGTTCATGTCAACACTGAAGTGCTGATTAATGAGCTGGTGATACCCTCGGGAACGAAACGTCTACCAGCAGTGGCATCGACCCAGTGGTGTGAAATAGTCACCAAAGGCACCAGAATTATAATTTTCACGCCAAACAAGCCATTTTAATGTCCAATCCACCAAACATGACGATAAACGTATGTTCTTCGTACATGTCTGGCCATTCCAATTGTTTGCCCGATATTTAGAAAGTTAACCACCTTTTTTATCTTATCCATCGAATGCTTAATCATTGCAACTGAAAGGGCGTGTTTTCAAACAGTGGCATCAAAAGCAACACTTTATACTCGAACAGAACCTAGATGCTTAGAGGAATGAATGACGATCAAGATATGTTTAAGAAATTCAAATCCTCATCTGTTTGAAGAACTACGATTTCCACCATTGGGCCCTTGCAGTGCATGTAATTTGTTCTTTATTAATAAATAGTTTACGCATGCGCGAAATGTAAAACACATGTGAATCATTACCTTAAAAAATGTCATCAAACAAATTCATAACATCATTAAAAATTCAAAAGCGCTAAGAATGTAATAAATAATTCAAATGTTTGTGTGTGAATTTTGTAACATTTTCACACATGCGCAAACCAAG
The DNA here is from genome assembly GCF_963676685.1 of Mytilus edulis. Lineage (NCBI taxonomy): Eukaryota > Metazoa > Mollusca > Bivalvia > Mytilida > Mytilidae > Mytilus > Mytilus edulis. Next base: position 47,681,210 of record NC_092356.1, on the reverse strand, counting down.
AACATGTCAAATATTTATTCCTAGTATAAACGTCACATGTTAAGAAGGTATCCACCAAACCTGGTAATATTTTTTACTCAGTGAAGGTCAAAGAAAACGTTTTCCAGAAAAATAAGTATTTCAATCTGGAAAAAATCAGCCATTTTAGAAAAGGTAGTGGCCATCTTGAAAAAATTAAATTTTCTTATGGCCAGCAGTTTTTTCTTAAAAAGTATATAATAATGATGCTTCGTGCTAATTTTCATGCTTGTATCATCATTTGCACAATTCCCTTGATTTTGCTTGCTAATATCTTCCACTATAATAGGTAAATGTCCAATTTAAAATTTTTAAGTTTTTAAGTTTAAGTTCTTAGACCACATTTATTCTGTGTCAGAAGCCTATGTTGTGTCAACTATTTAATCACAATCCAAATTCAGAGCTGTATGAAGCTTAAATGTTGTGTCCATACTTGCCCCAGCTGTTCAGGGTTCGACCTCTGTGGTCGTATAAAGCTGCGCCCTGTGGAGCATCTGGTTTAATTTATATTTGATATTGATTGCCACCAGGTATTTAAAGAAGAAAAGAAAATCTAGACAAAATATTTCAAGTTTGAAAATTATAATAAGATATAGATTACAATTCAGTTTTCTCTCCACAAAAAATTGTAAACAGGATTGTTATTGCAATACCATCTCTTTTCTTGAAATTAAAGTTACACAATCTATAAGAAAATAATTTCATATAGCATCAGATTCACAGAAATATAGCATGACGTTACCATGATGCAATATATATTACCCTTGAAGAAGAAAGAGTTTATAGTTTCACATTGTTCATAACAAGATGACGTATTAATTTTTCTTTTTTTTAGTCTGACCATAAGTGGTTATTCTATCTCTGTATCGTAGCTGTTGTGCTATATATGATATTCCATGTTTTTTTAGTCCTACCATAAGTGGTTATCCTATCTCTGTATCGTAGCTGTTGTGCTGTATATCATATTCTTTGTTTTTTACAGTCTGACCATAAGTGGTTATCCTATCTCTGTATCGTAGCTGTTGTGCTGTACATTATATTCTTTGCCACAGGACCAGGTGAGATTTTAAGATTCTTAAGTCAATGTCGAGGGTTATGTCTATCTACTGTGACAGTGGGTTTGCTGTTGAGCCTGCAACAAAATGAGCCTGTAATATTTTGTTGTGGAAGAAATCGCAAGACAATCATTCTAAATTGTATAATCAACAATTTGGTCAAACCTTTATGGAAATGTATGAAAATTAGACAAAAGCTTTTTTATGTCTAAAAAGACTGTATCCTGAGCAAAATGTTGTCACCATGTTAATGCAGCATACACATCGTATAATTAAAGCACATGCGATTATATAAGCATTAGATGAATACATCAAACAAACTAAATATATTACTTTAAAAAAAAAAAAATTCATGTCCAATACAGATTACAAGTAAAAATAAAATACATCAATATTATTTGTCACATTTGTGTCAATTATGGATCATATTTTTTATGAATTCATTAACTTTGTTTGGAAAAGCTGGCACTTTCACTGAGAATTCAGTTCCACAAGGCTAAACATTTCTGAAAAGTGAAACAATATCCACAATATTAGTAAGTTTATAATACAAGTATATTTGTAATACCGTGGATTCAGAAATAACCGTTGGATACCAATTTTGGTGGATTTCATGGAAACAGGTGAACCAAGAATTTAATTGATTTATCAATTACAAATTTTCTATAGGTGTATATGCAAATTGTTACTTTCAAACACAAAATAAAATATATACAAAAAGTAGAAGAGTTTTCTTTCAATCCACATAATTAGTGCCCACGGTAATAAATCAATCTACAATGTAACCATGACATCAATATGGTAATATATCCAATTAGAAGTTAATTAATTCTTCAGTTTATTATAGTAATTAACCAATGTGTCTTTTTCACACAGGTTCAATTCCATGGTTTATTGTAGCAGAATTATTTGACCAGCAATCAAGGTCAGCAGCTGTTAGTTTGGCTGTTCTAACCAACTGGTTTGCCAATTTTTGTGTAGCATTAGGTTATCCTGAAATGAATGTAAGTTTCATTTTGAAGTTAGTTTACGAAATTATTTATCATATAGAAGAAAATAAAATCTAATGTCTCCTAAAAAAATGTACATTTTGTACTGTCTTTATTGAGGTTCGCTACTCAGTTTCAAATGACAAGCTTTTCATAACACTAGAATATATTGATAGGGGATTATTAAAGGAACAAAAAAAAAATATAGGTCAAAGTTCTTGTTTTTGAGACATTGAAATTTTGGCAAAAACATATTTTCTCTCTTGATTTTTCCTAGCTTTATCATTGACAAGTTTATGGTCTCAAAAACTAATAAAAAATAACAAAGATTTTATATGACTTTTACAGATGACTTATAATTATACATATAAAAGATTTATAAAAAGAAAAATGGGGTTCAATGGGCAAAATTTTTTAAGGCATTCAAATGGATAAAACCAGAGGATTCCAAAAATTGAAAAAAAAAATCCAAAGCATAATGAGTGAACATCCTTAAAGAATACCATATTTTTTTATCCTCAGCTAATGAATAAACATTGTATACTGCAGTAAATAATGGTATTTTCTTTTAACAATAAAAAGTGTCAGCTGCACACACGGACAAACTCTAAATGTCTTCTTCGCCTTTGGGAAATAACAAAAAAGACACAACAGCACAAAAAAAAAAAAAAAAACCAACAAGGGGAACATTTCTTGCAATTAGACGTGAATCAGTCTATTTTCAATATGCCTGTGCTGTTTCTATGCATTTGAAAAATTAGTTACTTATATATCTTGTTTGCATGTTGTGTGTTTTAATATTGTGTTTATGCTATTTTATATTTAGTAAAAAGCTCTTAAGACCTTATGTTTGTATGGTTATATGTAAATCGAATCAAAATAAAACTTAAAAATGTATTCCTATTTGTATTTGTATTCGTATTCATATTAGTATACTTTCTTTTAAGGTTTAAACATTATTATCTTTTTCTTTCAGACACATCTGAAACAGTTATCTTTTGTGCCTTTTGTGTGTCTTCTATTTTTCTTCTGGTTGTTTACATTCTTCAAAGTACCAGAGACCAAAGGAAGAAGTATTGAAGAAATTAGGCTGATGTTTCAACAGCCAATAAATGACTCATCAGAGGATGGAACAGTTCAACGTAGGGGTAAAACTAGATATACCCTAATACCAACAGATGAACCTTCAGTCACATAGGACTGAAAAGTTTAGTTATAGCTATACCATAAAACAATTGAATTTCAAATGATATTAATTTTTATTGGTGTGGTTATCTGAATTGTTTTAGTAGTTTTTTTGTCAAGGTTTGGGTTCCTAAATGGTTTTTCACAGTATGTTTAGAGCATATTATTCTTTATGCTTAGTTATTTTAATAATGATTATTTTTTTTGTTCAATTTTCTTGTTTCTTAATTAATTTCAATAAATGGTGAACATATCTAGAGGTATAGCCATGCAGCTAGTTAATTAAAATTTCTTTTCTGTTTGTCCAAAATCTATGCATAGCATCACCAAGTTTGTATAAAGAATAAATCCATATTGCATTCTTAGACAACCTTAACTATAGAACCAGAATCTATTTTCATAATTAGAGAAGAATCTCTAATGATTGATTACGTGTACTAACAAATAGCCTAAAAACTAGACTACGGAAAGATTCAGTTAATAACATTAGTATAATTAACATGAATAGACATACAAATTAATTCAGTACAAATGTTATATTAGCCAAATTCAATTTTGAAATAGTTTGAAATGCTTTTGCATTGGTGTAAATTAATCAGAATATATTTCAATAGTCTGTCTAAATGCAAAATTATCTAGAACTAATCATGATATTCTTATTTGTATTTGTATTTTTATTGTATTTTTTTTTATTACAAAATGCTTTTCATGGTTTTGGGTTAAAACATTAGCTTTTTAGGGGGGATTATTTTGTAATATGTTTATATATTTCAGGCAATGTCACAAGTTTGTTTATTAAACTACAAAAAATGTATCGGACAGTATTTTGAACACTAGATGTATTGTTATGTGTTGTTTGGTTGCTGTCTCATTGACATATACCCAACATCACTTTTATTTGAATATGATGCAAATAATACCAATGAAATTTATAAACTTTAAAAGATGAGTAAAATTATTGACCTTAATGGTATATCATTGGAATGAAGTAAACATCAGCAGGTAGTGATTTACATATTACCTCAATTATATGGTTGTTATATCTGTGGGCATTTTATTGTGAAGTTATTATTTTTATGGGAGACATACAATATTATATATTCATTGAAAAGATTTTTTTTTATAAAATGTAAGAAAATAGTCACTATACTTATTCATCAGATGTTTTGGAATTATGTTCTTATACAATATTTTTTTTTGATAAATAGAAAACTTTTGAAATCAATGCACTTTCCTGTAAATTTATATTTCACATTGCTTATATGTTATTATATCACAGCAATTTCTTTTGAGGAGACATGTTAACTCCTAGAAATAGAAACCAAAATTAGTATATCTTTTTATTTCCTTACTAATACAAATAATGAAAGAAAGTCTCCTCGAAATTAACAAATGTTTACATGTTATATCCCTTGTCAAAATTAAGAATTCTCGTAGCTGTTTAGGTGTTTTGAATTAGGAATAAATGGTTATTTCAAATTCCTTTATCCTTTCCTCCATGGAATTTGTTTTTTAACATACTTGATTCGCTTAGGATTTTTTCAATAAAAAAAATCATAAAGTTCAAAGTACTAATTAATGCATTGTGAAAACGAATATTTCATCAATGAAATTCCAGTCTGATATTCTCATGAATATCCTTTTCATATTGGATACAAAGTTTTTTAAGTCTGATGCACCCATTTTGTAGTCAAAGCATTTCAACTGAGGTACTACACAGGCGTCAAAAGGTGTCATTATGGAGTTAAGGGGGTGGCGTCAAAAAGCGTCATTATGGAGGAAAGGGATAAATGTTTAATTTGTTTTCTATTATGTCTCCAGAGTTGTTTTGAAGAAGAAAAAAAAACACACATTCAAATAGTTTACATATATTTTATTTCTTGTTTATGGTTGAGGTTCAATTTACTGATATTTTCTTTCATTTTACTGTTTATTTATATGATTAAACCTTAATTATGCTCAAAACAGCATTTGCTTTACTGATGACATTTCCATGACTGTTTAAACATATCTCATATGAAAAAAGAAGGTATGGTATGGTGGCCAATTTTAATTCGACTACTCTCCACCAGAGAACAATTGATGTAGAAGTTAACATTTTTGACATACCAACAACTAATTTAATCTTGAACATTTGGCTTTCAATCAGTTCATGATAATGATAATATAGTCTTTAAAATTCGAGATGAAAGAACTATCAATCAATAGAGGAGTAAATGAAATGAATAAAATTATGTAAGTTTTTTTTATTTTTCATGAAAATGGTATCAAGTAGGACAAGTATTTTTTTTTATCAGGACTGCAGTACATTTATTTTAAAAGTTAAGATATTTTGTCCATTTTACATGATGGGAATTTTGTGTTTTCATCACATACTAGTTCAAGATTATAAATAGGGATAGATTACAACTTATTTAGGTTATTGCATTTTGATTTAATTTCTTCATTCTACAAAAAATAACGGTGTTGATCAGAGTTATTATTTGTTAACTTCTGCAAAATTCAGGTATTATTTTTGAAAACCAAATACCATACATTCATAAATTATAGATTGTATTTATTATAGTGATTGTTAAAAATATATAAAAAATGAGATTATTATATAATGTATAAATAAAAGATATAAAATATATAGAATTCACTAAGTGAAATAACTCCTGAAATAATAGTATAAACTGTATAAGATTAAAGAACAAATACCTCTGAAGACCAAAGAGATTTACATAAACTGTTGATTTACAAGTGTACCAATAATTAAATAAGATGAAACCAAAGAATATACATATATCTATTTAGCCTGTATCTCCATCCTAATGGATTTTGCCAGGTTTGTTTAGTAGTTATACTGCAGTTGTTCACAGATAGAATATAAGTTAAATTAAATATGGTTCTTGTTCAGAATTCTGTATCTTGTATAACCTTGTGATATTTTGTTGTTTCATCTACACAATACATGTACATTATAGATATTAATATAAGTGATAATTGTGCATATTGCAGAGATATTTTTGTGTTTGTGTATTCACACATTTATTTTATATTCTTACAACTTATATTTATTCTTTGTGAAATGCTCAGGAACAGTGCAATAAATATATATTATTAATACCTTGCTTTTATCTAGTTGTAATAATATGATGCAATCTTGCAGTGTACAGTAATAACCCATTTTAAAGGGAAAAAAATCACATTTTCAGTTTATTGTCTTGCTTGACAGAGTCAAAAAGCGAGGCATAGATATGCTGTTTCAATGTATTAGTTTGTGATTAGGTCTAATTTATGGGGAACCACTAATGGTAAGTCAAAGATATTTGGTATGCAGTTGTATTAGTATTGGAACATCTCATTACCATGGAGATTATTTGTCCCTGTCCTCTCAGTTATGGTCTGTTGACTTTGAAATTTTTGATTAGTTTTCATGTATTAGTTTGTGATAAGTTCAGTTGATGTAGAACCATTAATGGTAAATTAATGATAATTGGTATGCCGGTGTATAAGTTATAGTTATTGGCGACACATGACACAATCAATTTACGTGACCTTTTTAGAAATGTGGACGATATTCCACAATCCATGGATCCTAGGAAAGTTTCTTATAGGGTAAAGAAAGGGGGAAAATAAAATAACTTTTTTTTATTTAGACTTGTTCTAAAATTGAGATTTAATGGTCGCTTTTTTTTTTATCGTTTCTGTTAAATTTATTCACAATTTAAGTTAGATTAGTGACGATTAAATCTTTGACAAAATTTATAATAGGGGCAGATCCAGCCATTTTAAAGGAGGGGGTGGGGTCCCAACCCAGAGTAAAGGGGGTTCCAACTATATGCTCCCATTTAAATGCATGGATCGTACCCACAAATTTCTTTTCATCTACTGTATTAATTCTTAAGACGAGTCCATCTAAATGAAGTCTGATTGATCCCCAGCTGATCCCCCCTGTTTTGAAACAAATTTAAATATGATCCTCATTAAATTCGATCCTAAAATAGTCACTTTATAGGAATAGATATTCAAAAAGTCATTATAAATTCCAATGAGTCTAAAACTAATCCAAATTAAATTTCTGTTATTCGGATATTCTTAGATACATTTCTTTTTTTGGCAGAAATTACCAAAATTGTTTGAATTGTCTTTCTCTTTCTGATTTTAAAACACTGATTTAAGATTTACGTTTTTCACAAAATATGTTGAAGTATTTTATTTCCCAGCTTAGATAAAATGAAAAAAGGAATAAGAAACCTTTCGTTTTTTCTATTTTGAAACTACGATATTCGTACAATTTTCAACTTTTTCGTAATTTTAAGGCAGATAGCCGATTCGGGGTGGGGCGAATAGGTCGTTCACCCTTGGATTGGACAAAGTATCGTGTTATAGCATTATCAATATTATTTTAATTCTCACTTCACACGGTGATATTTTTTTTTATTTTATAGAATAACGGCCCATTCAAAATCCAGGAACCACCCGTAAAGGTAAAAATAGATTTGAACTGTGCAGTATATCTGAGGTAGTTAATGCACACCTTTGCTGTACATTATCCAGATTATTGCACAGTAAGAACAAAGAGATTTTACCTTTGTCACAAATGGAAGTTTTTAACGACCTTTATTGGCTATACAGCCCTTGCACGGTCGGCTCACCCTTTTCATGTACTAAGCATTGTTATATCTCATTTCCATGGAGATTATTTGACCCCGCCCCCTAAGTCATGGTCTATTGACTTTGAAACTTTTGTTTAATTTTCATGTATTAGTTTGAGTTTGTGTTGGTTTATGGGGACCCACTAGTGTTAACTCAATGATATTTGGTATGCAGTTGTATAATTAACATTGACATATCTCATTACTATGGAGATTATTTGACCCCGCCCCCTCAGTTATTGACTTTGAAATTTTGCTTAGTAAACATGTATTAGTTTGTGTTTAGGTTTGTTAAAAGGGAACTGCTTATAATAAGTCAATGGTATTTGGTATGCAGTTGTATAAGCATTGGTACATCACATTTCCCTGGAGATTGTTTAGCCGTGTACCTTCAGTCATAATTCATTGACTTTGAACATTTGCAAAACTTTCATGTTAAAGTGTTGTTATTTTGATTTCAACACTTGCATTATTGAAATTACAAAAAAGCGAGACATATCTCTGTGATAACAGTTTATTTAGCAATACTGTCTTCTTTCGATATGAATCTTCATTAAATAAAAGCTTAAAGCCATATGAAATGAGTGAATGGAGAAAAATAATGTTTCTTCTAAATTTAGACAGATTATAGAATTTTCGTGAGACTAAAGTATATATACATAAGTTTTATAATAAAAACAAGCCATTTCATTGTTGAAGACCGTACAGTGATCTATAGTTCTTATCTCTGTGTCTTTTGGTCTCTTGTGGAGAGTTGCTTCATTGGCAATTATATCACATCTTCTTTTTAATATTTAGTTTAAATAAAAATTGAAGTGAGCACATCTTAATCTTCTAAACTCAAAAGCTGAAAAACGAATCATAAATTGATTAACATTTTGCTTACTTTTCTTATTACAGACAAATCAATCAGATAGTCACATCCATTACTTTCAGGTTTTAACGAAGGCATCATCTTACTAACATTTGATTAGATAGTACAACATGTATATTTATTCCCTCAATGAAAGGCGAAGGTGCATGGTATATATTGTTTTCTAGTACATATGTCCTATAATTGGTTTCTATATGAAAAAGCCTCAATGAAATCATTTGAAAGTTAGAAATGCTGTAAAAGAAAATGTAAAATCACAAAAATACTGAACCCCGAAGAAAATTCAATTGGAAAGCCTAATTAAATGGCAAAATCAAATGACAAACACATCAAACGAATGGACAACAACTGTCATATTCCTGATAACAACTTTTATATTCAAGATCACACATAACACAGTTCCAGCTACAATTTGACTGTTTCACTTTTTGTCTCTCAAAAGTAAGGTCTAAATAAGCGATCCTACATTCCTTCGTTGGCATCGTCATCGTCGTCGTCGGCATCATCCACAAATATTCACTGTGGTTAAAGTTTTTGAAATTTTAATAACATTCTTAAACTATTCTAGATTAATATTGAACATGGACAGAAGCTAGTTGATGATCGATCATAAGATAGTATCCAGAAGTAAATTTTGTGGAAAAAAATAAATCCTGTTTATCCGTATTTTACGTATATATGGACTTAGTTTTTTCTGCCAGTGAACATTACATTCACTCTGCGATTGAAATTTTAAAAATTTTAAAAACTTTCTTAAAATATCCTGGATTCCTACCAAACTTGGACAAAAGCTTGTTTATGTTCATAAGATAGTATCCAGAAGTAAAATTTGTAATATAAAATCCTGTATATCCAAATCTTACAAAAACTACCAGTTAACATTACATCCACTCTGTAGTTAAAGTTTTTATATGTTTCATAAGTTTCTTAAACTATCCTGGATTTGTACCAAACTTGGACAGAACTTGTTTATGGGTTAAAAAAGCTAGTATCTAGAAGGCAATTTTGTAAAAAACATATTTCCTATTTATCCGTATATTACCTATAGATGGACTTAATTTTTCCTCCAGTTAACATTACATACAGTCTGCAGTTAAAGTTTTTAAAACATTAATTAGGTTCATAACTCATCCTGAATTTTTACCAAACTTGAACTGAAGTTTCTTACAATCAAAAGATAGTATCCAAAGGATTTTTTTGTCATAACGTTTTCCCCATAGACAACAGAAAAAGTAGACGACACACTTGGTTCCGCGGTACCATTATGAAATTGTGCATTTGATTTTTTTCACTTTCCTCTTTCTAGAGTTATGTGACTAGATAAAGTAAAATCAGCTGTTTTGACTAGCCTATTATGAAAGTCACATTCTTCGGGACGTAGTGATTACTTCTCAGCGGTGGCGGTTGTCATAATCTGTTTGTATAAAGATTCATATTACAGACGGTTTAAGACATGGATACTTTTTACTAGACCTTGTATGCAGATAACTTTTATTAAGAAGGTTCCGTCTGTCATATGTCCATTGTCTATGGTTTCATTTTCATGGGCTATTGGTTCAGCTACTGCTTCCTTGCAACGATGACATGTCCGCCAGAATATGGCTCATCTGAAATCTACCTCATTTAATAGACCACTGATCATGTTTAAAGTTACAGGATTAAGTTCGTTTCTCAGATACTATTAGTTGTAGGTCAACTATACGTGGCATATGGTATAAATTTAAGGGATGCATGTCAGTATGGCAGCTTTCCTCTGATCACCTGGACCTCCTTTGCATTGTTCATTGGTCAATCTTTAATTTTTCCTGTTTAAGTCTGTTTCTTAGATATTATTAGCAATATGTCATCTTTATTGATGCATGAAATGAATTAAGGTGAACATGTTTGTCTGATATGTTTCATTTGACCTTGACCTCATTTTCTTGGTTCAATGGTTTATGGTAGTTTTCCTGCCTCACTCGGCTCTGATTTTTTATTTGCTGGTTTAGATTTTTTTTAGTATACGTTTTATTTTGTAGTTAGTCACCACTTGGGTGTTATCATGTATATCTATTATATAGTCATTTTTATAAGTTTACTGTTGGCAAAAGTATGAATTATTTTAAATACAAAGGGTGTTCTTATCACAGGCAAATAATCTTAGCCGTATAGGACACAACTTTTTGGAATTATTAGCCTCAATGCTCTTCAACTTTGTACTTGTTTTGGCTGTAGAACTTTTTTTATCTGAGCGTCATTGATTAGTCTTGTGTAGACGAAACGCGCGTCTGGCGTATTAAACTATAAACCTGGTATCCTTTAATAGCTATTATTTGTGTGTTTTTCTGTCCTATATGTTCTCCCATTTATTTGTATTGTAGTCATGCCATGTAATGTTGTCATTATTTAATTATATTTAACATTGCCATAAAAGCGGGAGGTTTGGCTAGCCACAACACCAGGTTCAACCCACCATTTTTTTCTTAAAATGTCCTGTACCAAGTCAGGAAAATTACCATTGTTATATGATAGCTTATTTCTGTGTGTGTTACCTTTTAGTGTTGTGTTTCTGTTGTGTCGTAGTTCCCCTCTTACATTTGATGTGCATCTCTCAGTTTTAGTTTGTAAGGCGGATTTGCTTTTTCTCAGTCGATTTATGAATTTCGAACAGCGGTATACTACTGTTGCCTTTGTTTATTTTAGATACTATATGCAATAGGTGAACTATAATCAGTGCAAGGAATGATTGTAAGATGTGTCTGTCCGTCGTGTATTATCTGACCTTGACCTCATTTTTATGGTACAATGTAAGTTTTTTGAAGTTTTAGTTTGTTCCTAAGATACAATAAGCATAACGGCAATTATATTTTGTGTATGAAATGACTAAGTTTTTCAGTACATTTCTGTCTACCATATTCTATCCAACCTCGACTTTATTGTCATTAATACTTGATTATGTTCAGCTTTTGTGACACTTACACCAAAAACTTTATTTTTAAAACTTAACATAACATTAATCATGGTCAGTAAAACAGACGAGACATTTCAGTATGTGTACCTTTGTTTATTTTATGGTTCATTTAACCCTTCACAAAATCATTTAAATATATTATGGAAATAATGTGAGGGACTACTTAATACAGATTCATGCAATATCTGACTGATTTGACGTTTATTTGTCAAGGTTAATGCCTTTAATAAAATAGAAATTAGCAAACATAATGTTTAGTTTTTGTTTGGTAGCATTGGTAAGCCTTTCACAATGGAATATTGTTACATTAAAATGCCATGTACCAAGTCAGGGAAATGGCCATTGTTATATTATAGTTCGTTTCAGTGTGTGTTACATTTTAATGTTGTGTTTCTGTTGTGTCGTAGTTCTCTGATTTGTTTTTTTCTGTATAGATTTATGAATTTTGAACAGCGGTATACTGCTGCTGCCTTAATTTATGGATAACTAGATACACATCATCTCTTTAGTGACCAATTATGCACCTTGATAAAGTGGAAACAAGTCAACTTTCCAAACGATAACTTTAGTAAGCCTTCAACAAATAATTTGATATTTTAACAATGTTGTTTAACTACTGCATTGCAGACTTCAGATATTGGAATGTGTCCTCTCTAAAGAGTAATCTTTTAAAGACCAAGTTAAATAATGAACTCTAAAACTAATATAATACATTGAATCACTCGGCACAAATGAAAAACTCTGCGAAAAAGGAAAACAATCTTCGATTACAGATAGCTAATGTAAAGACATGGGTAGATAACTGGTACATTTGAACTAATTGTCATAGCATATCATGTTAGATCATGTTGGGATGTTAAGCAAATGCCTACACTGCAATGTGATTCCAATAAAAGGTGACAAAAGTCGCATAACAAAGAAAAGAGAAATAGATATAAGTGGTTTGTTTATAAAAATGAAGCAGAAATCACACAGTCCACCAAAAACCATACCCGAAATATATCAAGGATCTCTCAAACTCATAATTCAAAAACATGCTGACTTGCTTAGGCATGACCACAGTATTGAATTTGAAGACTGTGCAACAAGAACACCACCAAACCGGGGCTCACCTCAGGTTCTTAGACCTTGTACCACATATGAAACCTGTCATGACGATCATGCAAGTACAAATCAAGTGAAACGTCTAAATCTGTAGATCACATTTGGAGAGTGAGGACGGGAATGTGACTTCGAAAATATATTCGCCGTCATACAATTCGTGAAAGTGTCCGTAAAATATTCGAAGGGATGATTTCAGTTTCACCACTTGGAACTTAAATAGCCTCCTTGTGAGCAATAGCTTTCTATCAAGGAAATAACTGTAGGAAATGCAAGATCTGGAATATCGAACTAACTGGGGGATAAACTATGTAGGCGCTCCTGGAATTTTGCTAATATGAAATTTAAAATTTCGCACATGCACACTTAAGATTATTTAAGAAAGACTACAGAGGAAGCACCTCGAAACAATGCACAGCACAATATTGGATAATGAATAAAACTTATCATACATGTAGATATCAGGGATACATTATTTTTTACTCTAGACGTGTGTTTCATCTACATGTTCAAAAAATCATGAGGACATTCGAATCAAAAGTTTAAAAAGGAAAAACATGATTGGTGAAAAAAGGCCTGCCGAATACAGCTGAGGTAAAAAGTAAAATCACAAAAATAGGAGCTGCAAGCTATTGAATATTAAATAAGTTGGGAAATGTATATCCTATATATACAGGTGAAGTTGGTTTATAGCTACTGAGGTGGGGGAAATTGATAATTCCAAAATAGAAATCGTCTCGTTTGTCATCGATTCTGGTTCTTAGATGTCTGTGTATTCGAGGTATAAGTCTAAAAATGGGGCGGAGGAAGCCGTGTCTATTGTTTCTTTAATTTCTAGTTCTGGGGAATATATTAATGGAACCCAATCAGAAAAGTTTGGATTATTAATAGAAAGACATCATCAATATATCTAAAAGTGAAATTAAATAATCTGGCGTCTTTGATCTTCTTTTTTTTGACAAGTGTCTGAAGGAAAACCGATTCAAATCAAAATAAGAAAAGGGTGGCAAAGAGAGGCGCACAGTTCGTTCCCATAAAAATGCCGCCAATTTGTTGAAAAAGTATACCTCCAAATTCAACAAATATGTTATCGATAAGAAACTCCAGCACTCACTTGTTCCTCTGTGTAGCATGTTTTACCCTTTTGTTCAATATTAACAAAATATTACTTATTGTATCCCAAAGTAAAATATTTATAGCGTATGCTACCATTTTTATATTGAAAGGTATTGTGTATTATTTCTTTCAGCCGATTTTTCAAATTCACATAGGTAATAGTGGTATACAGGTTTGAAAAATCAAAAGCTTTGATTGAACTAATTTCAGAAAAAGACTGATATTAAAAATTATCCAGAAGTTCTTTAGAAATTTAAAGAATCCACATATGGTTAATACCACTGAGCGAGTAAACAGTTTCACCTGAAGACCCTCTTTCACTGTGAACAGAATTTTAGCAAATCTAATTGACAATTCTTTAGCGGATCATGCAGATGCTCCAGATTCGGTTGTTCAAATACAACGTAAGGGTCTTGTTCCCACTTGTCTGACAGCTTGTGTTTGCCTTCAAATGCCACTATTTTCACCAATACTAAATCTCCTATCTTGATGGTACCTCCCTTTACGTTGGTGTCATAGTTCTTCTTCTGTCTCAATTGTGCTTTCTTAGATGTTTCCGTAGCCAAGCTGTGAGCAACTTCCAACCGTTCTCTAAGGTCCTTGATGTAATTGGATCCAGTATCTTTTCGTATGCCAAATGCCACATCCACTGGAAGTCTAGGATCTCTTCCAAACATGAGGTAGTATGGCGCGAATCCTGTAGACTCATGCTTGGTACAGTTGTAGGCATGGGCAAGTGGTCCTACATAGGCTTTCCAGTTCTTCTTCTTGTCTGGTTGAAGTGTTCCCAGCATGTTAAGTAGTGTTCGGTTGAACCTTTCGCACATGCCGTTGCCCATCGCGTGACTTGGTCATTCCTGTTAGACTGCATAACTCCTTTATGATCTTTGATTCGAAGTTAGCTCCTTGGTCTGAATGTATACGGTCGGGTGTTCCATAATGCACTATGAAATGCTGTTAAAAGGCTTCAGCTGTTGTCTTTGCCGTTTGGTTCTTGGTGGGAATGGCTTGAGTGAATCTGGTAAAGTGATCTGTTATGACCAGGATGTGTTGTTGACTTCCTTTAGATGGTTCTAACGTAAGGAAGTCCATACAAACTAACTGTAGTGGTGTTGTTGTCTCAATATTTACTAGCGGAGCTCTCTGGTTTGGAAGTGTCTGTCTAATAATGCACCTTCCACAATGCGCTATCCACTCTGTAACATCCTTGGCTATACCAGGCCAGTAGAATCTGTCTCTCACTAATGACAAAGTACGGTCTTTCCCCGGGTGTCCCATGTCGTTGTGTAATGCTGGAGTGTTGTAGAAATATGAGCTGCTGGAAGTACTAGCTGCTGTTTAACTTCATCGTTGATAGTAACTTGACGATATAGTATTCCATCTATGACCTTCAGATGATGATCTATTGATATAAAAACAAACCCTATATGCCATATAGTGTCAGTGCTGGTATTTACTTGTGTTATAGTCTGTTATTTTATGTATTTTGTATATTTTTATATTCTTTTTTTTTTAAACACTTGAATATAAATTTATTGCACTAAAGCTGTTAACAATGACCTTACCGCTACAGCTTTAATTGTAAGGTACCCTGAAATGGTTAGTATCTATAAGAACAGGGTTTCATATAGATAAGTATTATTTTCTTATATTTTATATTAGAATATTAGAATATAACAATTAAATACAATGTTCAATAATAAAATAATACAATTCAATACTCTGATTTGAAATTAATGATATACTTTTCTTCAATACATGTAATCAAATTAATAACACCCATATAATACACCTATCCGAAATTGATTGTCTGGTGTCAATTTATCTCGTTTAAAAATTACATGATTTAAGAGTGTGTGATATCGATTTTCGTGATCGGATGGTTTACCTTGTTTAAAGGTGAGAGAGAGCATGCTTTTTAAAGGAAGTATGTTGAATTTTGCGACTTTATATCTTTTTTATTTGGATTTTAAACATTTAGGTGAGTCATTTCTTTATTTATATTAGTTGAAGTGTCCTAAAAATATCTTAAGGGGGCTCCTGGGTATAAATCAAATTTTGTTTTCTAATATAGGGTTACGCTTTTTTTTTTATAAATGAACTTTATCATATACTTAAAAGAAAAACGAAATAAAAAAAATGCGGTCACCATTCATTTAAGCTCACAATCTGCCTCCGGAAGAAGCATACAATTTTGTTAATGTCCTTTTTTTCTGTTGAACTAATAGGAAAAATAGAGGTAATATCAAAATAAAAAAATAACCTAATTACAGAAATCGCTTAAATTTTACAATTATTTAGTTTATGTACAGCTTATATGAGAACAATAATAAAAAATATAGGTCACCGATGAGTTAAAAAAGATATTTCAAATTTAATGCCAAAAAATGGCATTTTTGCACCAAAGGCAGATAATTTGGAGCTTTTTCAATGATATAAACATTTTAAAAGTCATGTGGGGCCAAACTGAATCGATTTTTTGGGTTGATTTTTTTTACCATATCATCATATGATATTTTACAAGTTATATTGTTAGCTTATTAATTATATTCTGTAATTAAGGATTAGTATTATGTGTTATTCTATTTTAACTTATTGACATGGACTATTGACGGACGAATTCTATTCTAATGCTTTGGCTAAGTCTGATTTCACTGTAGTTATTACTTTATTTTCACGGTTGATTTGAGTGCTTTCGGACATTTCTACTATTGGTCAGTACTTTTGGCGGTTTAATTCTTTTGTTCTATATCTTATGGGAAGACATCTTGTGGTCAACACATATATTTACCTGTCTGCAAATTAACAACTTTAGAAATTAATATATGCAATAACAATTCTGTGATTGGAATTTCTTTTTTAAGGTCAGTCCTATATCTTTCTTTATTAATTTTGCAATAATTGTCCAATAGTTCATATTTTACACGTATGCATGTTTATAGATTGAATGTCGAGAACGCGAGTTAAATTTCATAACAAAGGAGATCGTAAATGTATATAAAAACATAAGAAGAGTTGAATTTTACGATCATATAAAATAATACTTCAATTAAATCTGGTATAATGATTTGAAGATAAAGTTTAAATATAAATTGAATGATTGCGAGTGTCGAGTGGACCGAAAGAATCTTGTAATGTTTAAAGGTTAATCGAATTAAAGTAAATCGATATAAGAACTAAAAATAGATATCTAGGTTTAATATTATTTTTACTATAAACAATAAACATTGCTCAGCAAAGAGTTATAATAATCATTTTTGTTATACAGGTATATTTAAACCTTACTAAAGATGTAGTGTGCTATATAATGGTTATATGGAAATGTGCCACTTGCACGATATGTGAGGTAAGCTATAGTGTGTGATAACATTGTGTGAGGGAATTCGACGTTTGATGTACCACTGTTCACTCCAGTGCAATTTATGACATAATTACACCTTATATTAGAATGCCAGCTTTTGATTGGCTGATAGCCAGTGTATTTTTCGCATATTCTAACATTTCTTCCTCATTTCAAACGAATCTGACTGTTTTTCACCACTGCCGGTGAATATGCCTCAAATACCATGGTATTTGCCATTTTGGATATTCCTTTTTTACCCTCTCGAGCATTTTCCCGCCAATTTTTCGGATATGACGTTACATAAAGACAGCGCGAACGCGTATAAGTACATGTATAGTTCCCGCGGTATATTTTATGATAGTACTTGTCCTCAAATAAATATTTCCTTTTCCTAGTACAGAGAGTTTTAATTAAAATTCATTCGGTGTAATTAAACAGATATATCATGTTATGGAGGGGTATTTGCAAAAAATACAAGTCTTGGGACAAAATTTCCCTCGACTTGTATTTTTCGCAAATACCCCTCCATAACATGATATATCTGTTCAATACCACTGCATCAATCAGAATTATTTTTTTTGCAGTGTTTTAAGAAATGATTTTGCTTTGTTGTCGCGTATTATTTGTGAAACATTCAATGTTTTAAAAAGGCGAATTTTCTTTATAAAGTCAATGATTATGTTGACTTTTGAAGGCCAAACTTTCTACAGCCTTAAATACGCGAATGAAAGATCCAAAAACTATACCAATACATAACGACATGATTATGAAATTATAACAAATCTATTGGTTAACAAATTTTTACTCGTTATTGCAAAATAATGAACTTAATATATCTGACATTTTCTCCCTACCCAGTTTACCCCTATACATTTTTATGATGTGGACTGGTCATTGTTATTGAATCGTAGGCAATTTGATTGGATTAAGTTGTTATTAGTTTACCTTCAAACTTGTTTATGCTTTTCATACATGACTATTGATTAATTAGAACGTGCATGAATGTGACCGGTAACTAAAATGACCTTCAAACTGGACACTGGACGAGTCAATATTATGTTTTATCAATGAAAGTTAAGGTATGAAAGGTAAGAATTGCCACTTATTCGATTTTCACAAAATTTTCGGAATATACAGTTGGAAAGGTTATTTTTAAAAGCCCATTGTGAAGAGTAAAGAGAAAGTTTACAAATAATACGTTTTGTTCCATTAAACAAGTCATTTTCGTAAGAGAAATACCGAAATAAATTTTACGCACGACTACGGCAGGTAAAATTATTATTTATCATAATAAAAAAAAGCATTTTTCAGTCTCATTGGAATATGTTGATTACAATTAATCCCAAACTTAAGAAGTAAGTAACTAAAGTCAAAATATGTCCGATCTGCCTATTTCTGCACATCAAAAGTCAATACGATCGTTTTAAAGTCAATTTCGTCTACCTCACAAAATCTTGTTAGGCACTTATAAGTGTATTTATATTCTTGTTTCGCTTGGCTTTAGTTTTTAATATTTGCTTTGCTTTTATTGTTACTTTTTGTGATTAGTTGCTTTTTGATTTAACAAGCATGCAAGTCACGTTTTGTGTAGTTTATATTATCAACACAAGTATTGTTCAATAGACTTTGGTATGAGACAGCATATGAGAACATGTACTATAATAACTTAAAGTCGAATTAGTATAACTGTAATTGAGACAAGTAATTGCTATGGTATCCACATTATATATTTTTGTGATGAGATACATATGTATGCAGCTAAATAAGTTTGCATGATAATGAATTACGAACATTAGTTTTAATTATTATTACTTAGTAAACAGATTTATCTATCTGTAACTTATAAGTACATTTATATTTTACAGGGCTTTATTTACATATCCATTATAGTTTAAACAACTAATCAAGAATTTCAATTATTATCATTAAATCATGGGCGGATACTAACTCTACAGTACTTATTTATCCACTGTTCTTTATGGTATTTTAACAAAATTTCCCAAATATATCTTTATATGTTGCCATAAATTATTACATAGCTAAATCTTAATTATGAAAATTTTTGGTCATAATTATCGTAGATAAATATATTTTATTCCATTTTCTTACATGTTGCAAGTGAGGATATGGATAACTGATCTCTGGCAATCAACTATTAATAGGACTTACTGAATTAGTGAAGCGTTCATAGGACTTGCTTCCATAGAAAAAAATTCTCAGCTACCATGTGAGAGTACCGAGAAATTGCCTAAAGTGTCAAAAATTTGCGATTTTTTAACCCCCCCCCCCTTTTTGCCCTTCGACAACTGTTTTAAAAAATCTGCACCACTTTGGCACTAATCGACATGCATTATTCAAAGGGTAATATATTTATCTACAAAATAAGACCAAAATTAGCCGTGAGGTATTTCGGTCCATTAAATTTACTAAAAGCTTTGTTGACTTACGATAAACAAGTTTGGTAAGATCAAAACAGCACAGACATTGAAAAGAAGAATGTACACAATCAATCAATGCAATCTATAAAACAAAGATAAAGGAATCTACATAAAACGAAACGTGAGGTAAACTCAGGTGCAACAAGAATATATGGCAATTGTTCATGTAATTAATTGTACTACATTTCTGACAATCTCATATATAAATTAATAGGACACATTATTTTTCGGTTATCATAATTACATTATATAACTATGACAAGGATTGATTAGTATTTTTATCAGTAAATCCCACATTGGATTATTAAAAGTAGTATCATTAATGAATTGCAGCCAGGAAAATGTCTCGCATTTTTTTGTTTCGTTTTTACTATAATATGGATCAGTGTGTTTGCATGATTGTCTCCTAGAGACCAGTACTCTGGCTAAATCTGTAGGCGGACAAGCTAGCAACTTTGGTAACGACAACATTATTCGGCACGTATAGAACTATTGATGGACGAAAAGCAATACCGATATCAACTGGAACAGCAGGTAGCAACTTTAGAGCAGACAAACAAAACAAACAACAAACAAATAATTTATTTGCCAATCACGGCGCCCAAAATGAGCAGAATAATTACAATATAATTTTCAAACATAATGTGAAGTAAATTAAAAATAGGTTGAACAAAGTACATAATATGATTGATTTTGATTTAATTGATTGATATAAAATATTAAAGCAAATGAAGTAGGCAATTTTTAATATTAAAAATATATAATATAATATGATCAAGTGTCTGTTACTCTGGTTCCTTTATTGGACAGCACACCTCATAGTATACTAATAATTTATTAATTGTAAAAGAAATAACTTATGTAAATGCATATTTGATCATACATATCATTCTTTACATTTATATAGAGAAATCTAATTTAATATTGTATTTCTGTTTATATTTAAAATCTCTAATATTTGACAAATTATTATCAAAATGTTTTTATCTTCATTTCCCATTAGCCAAATAAAAAGAGATTTGTTATCAAGTTTTGAAATATTTTTATTTTTACTATATATTTTGATTAGAAAGGGATTTCTAACATTATCCAAAGTTTTACATGTTAAAAAAATGCATCTCATCTATTATTTCCTCATTACAGAGTTTGCATATTCTATTTTCTAGTTTAATATCAAAGTAACGACCTTTTTCTATTTCAAGTTTGTGAGCTCCAATTCTAAATCTTGTTAAAACACATCTTTGAATATATGGTAATTTCAATAAGTAAAGCTCAAAATTAGAATTTAGTTTAAATAATCGATAAGTTCTAAGTTTATTTCCAGGCAGAGGTCTTATTTTGTCTTTTATCATTAAATAATACTCTTCCATTTGCTGCAATACTTTAAATATAATTTCTTTTTCACCATATTTCTAATGTTTATTTTAGATGAGAGCACATGATACTCTTTTAAATCAAGTAATTTTAAGATAGCATCAATACTTCTAGCCCAACAATTATTCCCAGCTTTAGATAATGTATTTGAGAGAGAGTATGCATTATGTTAATAAAATATTATTTTTAACATGAATTCTTTTTCAATATTTAATCATGTTTGTTAAAATATCTATCATTAGAGGATAACGACTTAATTCGCCAAATATGGCTAAATTTGTTGCGTGCTTATTTACTTCTAAATTAATGTAAATCTGCAGAATTTTAGATGCATTTTTTTATTCTTTAGATCTTTACACAATCTATAGAAATAATTCAGTTCTGTGTCATTATTTTTTTTTTTTTATTAAAACAACCCCATGGTTTTTTTTGGAAAAAAAGTTTGTTTCCAGTTTTTGGAGAAAAAAATAATTTGTTTTTGATTCTGAGAAAAAAAAAAATGTTTGTTTCACCCTCAGCTGCCACTATATGTAATGCTAAAATTGAAAGAAAAAAATTGTTTTCGACTTGTCACGAAAAAAATAGATTGTTTTTAATATTAAAAATATATAATATAATATGATCAAGTGTCTGTTACTCTGGTTCCTTTATTGGACAGCACACCTCATAGTATACTAAAAATTTGTCCAGAAAAAAAAACCATAGCCCCCCCCCCCCCCCAGAAAATCAAATGGTTGCTGCCTTATGGTTTCTGAAAAGCTGCCAGATGCACTAAAAGTTACATCAAGATAAGTATAATGTTGGGTACTTTGGATGTACGTGTCTTTATATGAAAGCTGTGCATCTTTGATACGGCCAGATGTATTAAAAACTAGAGACTTTGTTTTTTTTAAATTAACTTCTAACCCCCAATTTTGACAATAGATTTCCAGCTTATTTAATGCATTCTATAAGCCTTTTTAGATTCAGAAAGCAGTACAAGATCGTCAGCATAAAGAAGACAATTTAATGAAACATTTGATAGCAATACTGGGTCGCAGATTTCATCTACCAAAGATTTAAAATCATTTATAAATATTAAAAAAAGCCTTGGGCTCAGATTATCTCCTTGTCTTACTTCAATATATGATCTAAAATCTGAAGTTAACATGTTTCGTGTTTTTATACATAGTATGTCATTAGAATACATACTTTTGATTATATTATAAAAATGAGTTCCTACTCCAATTTTACTAAGGTTATAAAACAGTCCTGTATGATTAACCGTATCAAAAGCTCTTTTAAAGTCAACAAAACATGTGTATAATGGTTTCCAACCTTTCCAAGAGTTTTTAAGACAAGAAGATGATCACTAGTCATTTTACCTTTAGAGAAACCAATTTGTTCTTGGGATATAATGCCATGCTTTCTAAATATTTTTCTAGTCTGTTATTTAATATTCTAGTAAACAACTTTCCAATATTATCATCGTGTAATGTGTTTTCGTACTATTAGAAGTGGGACATTTAAAGACGCATCGTATCCGTTTCTGATACCTTAACGTATCTGAATGTATCTATGGGTTATTGCTTAAAATTGACTATTTACGTGTTTAAGGATGTACTTAGGTGAGGTTTTTGAATTTGTGCTAAATGTTCGGACTTCTTGGTTTTTTTCCATACAATACAATGTAAAATATTTTGCCCCATAACACCCTTTTACTTTTTCATATTAGACTTAATAGCTCATGGAAGGTCATTTACCAAAATTTTAGAAGATTCCGAAAACAGGAAAAAGAGAACCGGGTACAAATAGAGAAATGTTGATGAAATTGATTTTGTTCTCTTATATTTTTTATATTTGAACAAAAAGTATTGCCTGCTCATTTATAACTTTTATCGGACTTTGCTGATAGTGAATGATTCAGTCACCATTTACTTGCAAATTCAAAGTACACGTATACATATTGTTAACGTCATAATAACTTTGTTTGTTTTATAATTCAACTTCACGCCTCAGTAGTTCTAATTATTTGAATATCGAGTGTTAATACATATACAAGTGTATAGATACATGATTGTTAAATGTTTGTAAATGTTGTCGTCTGTATTATAATAGACACTGTAAAAATATATCGTAGCAACATCACTTTTATGGCAATAAATGTAATAACTGGTATAATAAGTTAGGATTTGACATACAAGAAGCATGTATGTAAACACATATAATACATTTATTTATAAACGATTATCAAAAAACAATTTAGATATTAAAAATGAAAAAGACCAAAAATTTTCATCTCCCTTTCACTATGTTTTCCAACTGAAATGCCTATAGGCGTGTGATATTTTCAGAAAAGACGCTGAGTTAGTGACTTTAATGCACCCACCTAACACACAGCTGAATTTTTTATATGTTATAGTATGATGTCTGAACTTCCTTTTTTGGTCGTTCGTAGAAAAATCGTACGGTGCAACTTTTGTAAAAAATGAATTAAAATCGGGAAATAATTTCAATTCGAAAAATGACCAACAGTGTTGAAACGTGAAAAAAATAACATGTAGTTTTATTTTCTGTTGTCACAATGCAAAAATTATGTACGTTTAACATGTCAATGTATAAAAAAATACTTTTCAAAAATAAAAGAAGTAATTTTTGCGAAAAAAAAAAAATTTTTGTAAGATATTTTGAATTTTTTATAAAAATGGTGCCAATTTTTATATTTTTTCTCATTTCTTAGATATTTTCGGGTTGAAACCCAAATTAATGATGTGCGTATTATTCAAAAGTTCATTACTTGTTTAATACATATAGTTATCACTGTATTATTCTGGATTTTATACACTTTTACACACTCCCCCTTTTCAAACAAATTTCCGAAATCGCTTTCTCTGTTAATTTCCATCAATTTTAAGGGACCTAAACGTTTCGAAAAAGAGTATGAATAACCATGAAAGTATTTTTTTTGTACAAATATTACGCAAAGTATAAAAAAATTCAAAGGACCATAGAAGCTGAGATGTCAACGTTTTTTCTTGGTAGAAAATCAATATCTTATTATTCTAAGTCAATTTGCACTTACAAAAGGCAGAGATTATGAATAACTATTGAAAAATACTTCTTTCTCAATTGGATCAAAATGCACATTTTAGTTTTGCAACTAAAAGTACGCAAAAATGTGTCAAATCTGATATTTTCTCCATGAACTTGAACGTGAGATATGTCCACCTTTTAAATTTCCTACCGTTTTACCATCGCATATGGTAGACTTATTGATGGTGCAAATTTGGTCAGTATTTTAGAGGAAGCATAGTGTATGTGCTAGGGCCACGTCAAGAGCCTGTATGTTGACATGCTATAAATAATTTAATATACGGGTATATCTATTCATTCATTTTAAATAGGATTACGTGTTCTTAAATATTCTTCGAAGTTTTACTTGGTTCGAGCGTCACCGATGAGTCGTATGTAGACGAAACGCGTGTCTAACGTCAACAATCGATCACATGCCTGATATCTTTCAAATTGATTTGTTATTCATTATGGTGGTCGTTAGTTGCTTTTTATGATTTTTGCTTTGTTTGTAGTTTTGAGCATGAATCAAGCTTTTGGGTATCTAACTAAAATTGTTTTAGAACCTTTATAGCTTATTATACAGTGTTGGCTATTGCTTTTTGTTTTAGGCCATACGATAAGCTATAATTGTTTACCTTATTGTCCTTAAAGCATTTAGTCTCTGGTATACAGAGATCATAGTGTCCTTTTAATCATACTTATCAAAGGTACCGGGCTTATAATATGTTATCTTCAGGCTTCTTATTCTAAATACGGATTAACAATTTTACCTGACATTTCGTTGTATTCTAGACATGGAACAACTGTGTGCTGTTTACGAGTTGTATAACCAGTTGGAATTATGGTTGGCGATGCACCTTGTTTATTGTGCATGTATAGTTTTTTTTTATCGTTAAATATATGTACCTTTACCAGCAGTTCATGCTCTTACAGGTTCTTACAGCTCATCATCTATCTTTGTTTCTAAGAAAACTCTCTTTTAACGCTTTCGAAATCATCAATAGATGGCGGGTCTATCACAAATTATACAAAATTCATATTGACACGTATATCTGTGCTGCAAGAAAATTCTAAGGTGTCCGAAACCAAAAATTAGTATGTATAAGTATAACCAAGACGATTTGAGCAAGCTATATATCAGACTTCCAACCAAAAAGATTGCCATCGTGTCACGCCTACCACCAAGTGCATCATCATTCAAACCACATGTTCTGAAAGCTAGCAAACAAAGACATGGCGTCATAACAAACAAATACGGCAATATGTTTGCCTAAGTATTGATACGGATTACAAAAGTGGTCTTAATACGTCATACTTTCTTCTGGATTTGATAAATTTGTTCTTGTGAAAATAGATGCGTGATTAGGGAACGTGTGCATGTATTCAAAATCATTGTAAGCCTCTGTTACACAAAATTATGTCAGTAACAGCGAAGTATCAGGAATTGTTCCAGTAAAGCAAAAGCTTCACAGGCTCAGTTTTAAAATATGAATTTCGACTGTCTTATATTGTTAAAAATCACAAAATTGAAAATTGCATTAGTTGTAATAAATTAGATTTATTTCCTTTCTTTTAAAGAAATAGATTATTCACAGAAACTCCTCCAGAATGACAAAAAAAAAACAAAACAACTATATTTAGGTTTATATATAGCCGAACTAAATCCCGCAAATTCATATTAGTTGATAAATATCTATATATATCTAAGTTTTGAATACTGGTAAGAAGGTAATGCTTGCATTTTTAACTGCAAACCTTTTGACTGCACAAATGTAAGTGAAAATAAATGCAGTCGTAATAAACAAAATACGTTAAGAAATTTAAGTGTTTGTAAAGTATATAATACCAAATGTCAACATAAAGGTCACCGTGGGACCTAACTTTGGTTTGTAAATCACCGCATTCTAATTTTGCATCTGGGGTCAGTTTCACAACAAATCTTACGACTAATGCTGGTCGTAAGTCACGAATAGTTCAGTTTACTTATGATTAATCTTGTCTTAAGTTTTTTTGTGAAACCGACTTCTGTATCTGAAGTTTGGTATAAACCTTAGTTTTGCAGCTATATATTTCGCGGGCAGGATTCCATTATCATTAGATTCATTTCACAGTGACCTGATTTTAGTTTATGACCATCCCCTATTATATGATGTATATGCATACTTAGTTTAGAAAACCCAGGTTCAGCGGTTCAAATTAAAGATATGGACCGGACACAAACCGAACAAGAACGAATCAAACAATGGTTATAAACTTGACGGCTCAAATGTCAATGTCAAAATGAACTGATTTAATTTATGAAGAACCACGTGCCATCCCATAATACATTTCTGAACTAAGTGTGTTTAACATCAGTTCTATAGTTCAAAGCAATGCATTTTATATTTGAAATCATTGGTTTTTGGATGAACTGTATATCTGTATAAATGTATAAGTTATATTCAACTGATTTAATTCGACACGGGCCGCAAACAAGTGGGGACTGACGGACGGACAGACTTAAAATGTGATTCATATATCCTCTTGAACTTTGCTTGTGGTATTATTAAACATGTAAGATGGTAATTTCCGATCTTGACACTGTTTGTAGGCTGTTAACAAACAGGAGACTATTGTGACAAAGACGTCTACTTTTTACTCTCTATATTGCGTTGTTTTCTCTTCCTTTTACTCGTCCAACTGACAAATATTTCATCATATTTTTTTTTAATTTGCATGGCACACCATCAATTATAATAAATATTAACACATTTAAGGTCAAATATTTGTTATTTACGTCGTTTTTGTAGAAAGTACCGTTTTACCTATAGCAGAGTGAAAACGTCAAAATGACGTCAATTATCGCCAAACCATGAACGAAATGCAACTAAGAATCAGAGAGACGTTATCACGGTATCGTGTAAAGTAAAATTTGAATTAAGTATATTACCAGCTGCTTCAAATAAGACAATAATACTACAAAAGTGTTATTCTTTCAATTTTTTTATGAATGACTTTTGACCCCAATTTAAAAAAAAAATGCACCATATTTCACTATTACGACCGGGAAAAATGGAATCTACACATGTTTTCCTTTCGAATGATATATAATATAGCTGTGTGTTAGATAGGTGCATTAAAAATATTTTTTAGGTCTGAATGTCACTCGCCTACTATTCTCGATTGCTTCATATATTTAAACGATAATCAATTGATACGTTTAGCTACATCAACGTATCAGATACATATACGATACGTCAGTTAATGTCCCACTTCTAATAACAACTTTTACTGCTTACGGTTTTCACTGTTGAGTTTTTTCAGGTGTTTACACAAATTTAAAAAGCATGTCCTGTAGATTGATTTTAGGCATTCAGTTTTTTTTGTTAAGGCTTACTATGATTTTTTTAATGTTTCCGATAACTTTGAAATTTTTGTATGTAAAACAAAACGGCGTCATATGTTTTCGTATGAAATAAAAATTGGATCAGTACACAGACAGAAAATGACTATAAAATCCGGAAATTAATATTTTCTAAAGTCGTGGTTCTGGTGATCGCTTTAATCATAAAAAAGGTTATTTAGTACTTTTCAGTACTAAAAATTACTAGTAAATAGATTTAGGTTGGTGTTTTATGTGCTGAAATTATTAGATTTTTATTAATTTCAGATTGGCACCTAGTTTGTACAAAATACATTATTTTTTCTAAAATAAAATGCAGTTTTCAAAATCTAGGATTAAATATAAAAAGTTAAGACTGTATTCATTTTCATGTATCAAAGATGTATAAAAAGAATCGTCGATAAAACATTGAATAATTAGGTTTTGAACAACCATTTCATATAAGAACCCTGTTAATTTTAACTTACCGATATGTAATCAAAACGACAAAAAAAACCCCCAAAAAAGACATGACAGTCACATGTCTTGAAGATCAGATGTCTGAAAGGCAAAAAACATATCTGGACTTTATTCTGATCCTTCAGATTTTTTCCACAACTATTCTAGTGATGAATATTTTTGACATTAAATAAAAATGGCTAAATAGGTCAGTTTTTTTAAATTTTGATTAACGTCTTTAAAAAGCGACGTTGAATATGTTTTAAAATTGTCAAGTTGTAGTGGTGTTATTGTTCTAAATAAAGAAAGCGAAAAACACGTCACAATCTACGAGTATGCAGTTGAAACTGACGAAATGTGACTGATACAAAAACAAATGACATACGAAAACATATAACACGACAAATTAATACTAATTATTGCAATCCCCCTGTAATTACTAGGTTCTGATGTGTCACCTGACTTATGTTTAGGAGAAAAAACTTTTACACCAAATTTTAGGAAAAATTCCACAAGTTAGGACATTATTAAATATTTTCAAAAAGGGGTTGAGAAAAATGTAGAAAACCATATTTTAACATTTCATTTGATATTTGGTCAAATCCGCAGGCTTTTTTAAATTTTTTTAAAGATTTCAGTGCATCAAGAACCTCTTTTTCAGGTATTTTAAAATCTAGTTCATTAAATTGCTTACATTTCTCTGCTTCAGCTAACAATTTATTTAGATCCTGTTTTTTTTTATATTTTTAGCAGTATTTAATTCCCTAAAATAGTTCAACCATTCTTCGGCTGATATGTTGTCTTGCAATTGTACTCTAGAATCTCCACCATGATTTATTCAGAAGTTTCCTGTAAGCTTTTGGATTGTTATCTTTTAAAGTATCAAGCTGATTGACTAAATTTTGTCTATAGAGACGTATTGTGTTTTTTCTAGATTTTCTATAATGCTTTAAAACACTAAAATAAGATGATCTAATATATGGATCTTTATTATATTTTTTAAATAAATTTTCTTTATCAATGAGAAGCTTTTTTTAGGACTGATAGAGATAGATTTTCCCAATTAGGTTTTTTTCTTTTTCTTGTTAGATTTTTTTAAACTATGATGTTTCTTTCTTAGACTTTTGTTTGCCACATCATATATTGCCTGATTAAAGTTATTAATTAAAGAATTGATTCCTGATTCTGTTTGATTAACATGTAATTTCATAAAATTGGACAGATCATTCCGAATTTCTGATGAAGACAACTCATTTTGGAATTCCGCAGAAGATTTATCTGTCCATATGTATAAAGGCGGAAGAGGTTCAAGAGGGCAACCACCATGTTTACAATCATTTTCTACAGAGTATTTTACATTTAACATCATAGATATTTGACAATGGTCAGACATTGTTCCAATAAAATCATGTACATGAAAAAATGAAATATATTTTACTAAATATTCAGATACAATGAAATAATCTATGACTCTACTACCATTAGGTTGATGTGAGGTGTACTGTCCAAAAGTATCTCCAAATGTTCTACCATTTAGAATTCTTAATTTATCTTGAATACATAATCAATCAAATATGTCCTCCTTTGAGAAAGTATATTATCTTGACTACTTCTAGAGGGTATATCTAACTCAGGGCTGTATGAATTAAAAAGGGGTGTGTGATTTGAACTATCGCCCTGAATTAGGTCAGGTTCATCTCCAGTCCTGGCGTTAAAATATAATATCCCCATCTTGTGAGTGTTTAGAAATATCTTTCTCAATTAGTGAAAGAATGTCAGCATCTAATTGGTGACTATAAGTTGATTCCGCTTGTGAGTCATATAGGAAACATAGGAAATATGTCTTGATATTCCAAAAAAGTATTTATCTAATTTTAACCAGATGAAATCACTGGTTTCATGTTCAAGAAATTTCACCCCTTTTCGAATATCTTTTTTTTTTTATATAAATAGATAATACTCCTGATCGCTTTCTACTTCTTGGAGATCTAGGCCTTATTAAGTTAATCAGTCAAATTCAGGTCCTTTGAGGCAATTTTGCACATTAGACAGAATATATCCTTATCAGAGACCAGACTAACAAACTCAGGGTCTTCAAACTTAATAAAATCTTGCGATTTATACCCATTGATATTCCAACTAGCAATATGAAGTGATGTTTTTTCCATTTAATCTTTCTTATATTTAAATATTTCTTTTACCAAAAAAAAAGAGAATTAGTTAGTAGATTATCGCTGTAACTAAGTTTTTGTTGAAAATTAAAGTCAATCCAATATAGTGTGAACATTAAAATGAGATAACAAAAAAATAATTGTAAAATCTGCATTTTATTTTGTCAATGAATAAATGAAAGATTGATTTCTTAGTTAGAAAATTTCTTTTTCTTTCTTTTCTATCATGTCTATCTTTCTTTTGTTTACCAATTAAATATCTAGAATGGAAATCACCACTGAATTCAGTTTTACATAAACAAGATAAACATGCTATTGAAATAAAATAAAAGAATGTCTAACAATACAAAATTTTCTATAACCTCAATAAAAACCACCAGCAAAGACTTTAACTGTACTACATGTACAGATTCATATATTTAAGTCAAGCAATCTTACTATTGGTATATGTATTAGTATTCTTATTTGTACATGTATATAAAATAAGTGTAGGCTGAAGGAGTACTTCACCGTTGAATAAATATATACCTGACAAGTATGTCATTTTAACATAAAGTGTAAAGGTAGTACTTAATGATAAACATACCTATGAAAATACTTTTTGAAGTTTTTGAAATTAAAACTAGAGTACAATTTAACAAGTGCAAGTCAACCATGAAATATTTACTTTAAAGATGAACTTTTCCTTTCTTTTTATCCTACTTGTTTAATGGATTGATGTTCATCATACTGATTAATTTCTTTTTGTTTTTTGTTCTTTCCTTACTAGCAGAAATTTTGACTAAAATAATAATTGGCAGATTTAACGAATTGCAACATAATATTAATTAAAGTATGTCACCATTAATTTTCTTTTAAAAAGTTACATGCATGTTGTATTACATTTTAAGCATTTCTTGACAAAAACAAAAATAAAAAGGATAAGGAGACTAGCCTGCATATAGAAAAATTAAAAAAAAAATTTGAACATTAATGTAATTCTTTATAACTGCACAAATGCTATGAAATTTAGCTACAATGTACACTTTATTCGCTTCACATCCTTCATGTATTGTTATTATATCCTAGTAGCCACGTCTTCTTCTGGTGTTAAATTGGCGAGTTGAACCATAATTATCGTACGGATTTCTGTAACTACCATTTCCACCATTTTGAGAATTATATCAAGAGTACTGTCTGTTTTGATCTGAGTATTGTCTGTTTGGATCTGAGTACTGTCTGTTTTGATCTGAGTATTGTCTGTTTTGATCTGAGTATTGTCTGTTTTGATCCGAGTAATTTCTTTTGTGATCTGAGTATTGTCTGTTTGTGTCTGAGTACTTTCTGTTTGTGTTTGAGTACATTCTGGTTGCATATGAGTACTCTCTGTTTTGATAAGAGTACCTAGAATTGTACTGACGAGTTCTATCCCTTACATGACTTTCATATTTTTTTTGAAAGGATTTTGAATGCATAAGGTTTCGTGCACTATTGATTTGATGATAAATCGCAGGTGGAAGATAGGTCCGCTGCTGTATGCCCTGAGGTAATTGGTGCCCTCAGGTAATCTTGGTAATAGTGCCCATATGCGTAGAAATAACATGATCTAAAAATAGAATAAACTAAAAATACATTATTCTACTTTCTATTTAGACTGACAATACACAAGACTGGTTTAATAAAGGTTACCTCAGGTAATCTGTTGTGTTAAGGAAGCTGGTTCAATAAAGTCCACACGAAACTTATGTATGAAGAATGGTTTAATAAAAGTGACTTTGATATTAAACATTTTATTTATTAAGATTAGAAAAGGATTGAGCAACAAGCACATTATATAAAAGCGCTAACTCCATATTACATGTACAAGATATAATTCAAGTATCAACAACTGTATTTAAAATAATGTAATATAATGAAACAATCATGCTACTTATGAGCACACACGAGCAAATATGATGTGTTTACAGTGCTACTTACTAAATGTAAAGTATATTTAAAAATATAGGCAATTACTCATCATTTATTCAAGTACCTTGAAGCATGCAAATAGCCTTTTAAGGTCATTATGAATTTATGTTGAAGTGGAGGGGAAAAATTAAAAAAAAAGGAAATTTCAAACAAAACGTTTAGTGTCTCTGATGAATTTCTGAACAGATTTGAAAATAGCAATATTAATATCACATGTTAATAATCTGTTTCCAAAAAGTACTAATTCAATATTTATGTCAACATTATCAGCAATAGAGTAAATGGAATCAAATAGGATCTGTATTACACCATTGTACTTAGGGCAAATTGGTTGTCTTCAACAGGGTGATTACAATTTGTACAAAAAGTGTTGTCGGATAAGAACTGATAACACAAATGAGATTTTAGGTTGGTAGCATTGTTTCTGAGTTGACAATGACTTGTATTAAGCATCCGTATCCCATAGTTGAAAGGTTAATATGTATCATCAGTCCAATACAACATTTCCCATCCTTTTCTTAAAATACCCAAACTTTGGGGGGGGGGGGGGGGGGGGTTAACTCATAGAAAGACTATTCCAAAGTCTAATAGTGGAAGGAATACAACTATTTAAAAAGAACTAGTTCTAGCAAGATGTGGGTGAAAAGCGTACTTTTTATTCCTCATAGTATTAGGGGTTTGTCTGGGAAGATATGACTTGACTTTTTGGAATTTTGGATCCTCAATGCTCTTCAACTTTGTACTTGTTTGGCTTTATAAATATTTTGATATGAGCGTCACTGATGAGTCTTATGTAGACGAAACGCGCGTCTGGCGTACTGAATTATAATCCTGGTACCTTTGATAACTATTGACTAACTGATATAAATATGCAGGTGGCATCCCATTTAATATTTAATAGAATAGTATAAGCTTATGTTTATTACGTCTATTATTCAGAGTTTCTAAACCTAACGCACATCTGGCGTATAAAATGTTTAACCTGGTACCTTTTTTGGCTATTATTCGTGTGTTTCTCTGTCCTATATTTTTTCCATTTATTTGTATTGTAGTCATGTCATGTAATGTTGTCATTTTAATGTTATAATTAACATGGCCATTAAAGCGGGAGGTTTGGCATGCCACAAACCAGGTTCAACCCACCATCTCTGTTCTTAAAATTCCCTGTACCAAGTTAGGAAAATGGCCATTGTTATATCATAGTTCGTTTCTGTGTGTGTTACATTTTAAAGTTGTGTTTCTGTTGTGTTGTATTTTTCTTATATTTGATGCGTTTACCCCAGTTTTAGTTTGCAAGCTGGATTCGTTTTTCCTCTATCGATTTATGACTTTCGAAAAGCGGTATACTACTGTTGTCATTATTCAATATAAAGTTTTTGTCTTGAGGAATTACATCGTAATCCTGTAATAGTTCTAGCAGCTTCTATTTGAATATTTTGAAGACACTCAGACTTATGCTGCAGGGATCAATTACCCCCAAAGAAAACATCATCATTCTCTTATATGGGTCTTATAAAAGCATTATAAATATATATAAGTGAACTCCTATCTCATAAATGTTTAACTTGACAATAAACTAATAATAAATACTAGGATTAATTTTGTATTCACGCCAGACGTGCGTTTCGTCAGACATCAGTTACGTTCGAATCCAAAAAAGTTAAATTGGCCTAATACAGTACGAAATTGAATAGCATTTAGAACCTAAATTCCTAAATATTTTGCCAAATACATCTAAGGTAATCTATTCCTAACGAAGCACAGATAAACGAGAGCATGTTTTTTTTATAAATAATATCGATATGTGTGTTCTATGAACCTCATGACTGAAATGTTGTCCCAAGTTGACATTGCATATCTATTTTCTCAATCTCTTCGCCATGATAAAGTTGACCTCGTGTAATCTATTGTGTTTGAAGACTGGTTTGATAAAGGTGACCTCAGGTAACCTGTAGTGTATCACGACTGGTTGAAAGAAGGGAAAATCACGTAATCTGTAGTGTATGAAGTCTAGTTTAATAAAGCCTTTATGTAATATGTTGTGCATATACAATTGGTTTAATAGAGTCCTCAGGTACTAATAACCAGTCTTAAAAACAATATGTAGTGTTATGAGATTTGTTTTATGCAGGTGACCTCAGGTAATCTGTCTATGAAGACTCTTTTTTTTATAAAGGTGACCTCAGGTAATCTGTTGTGTATGAAAACTGGTTTATAATAATACTTAATTCCAAAAGCAAGTACAGCTTATAGGATATCGTTCATTTTTTGACAAATTAATTATACATGCACCATATTAAATAAACAGACATATAATAATAAAATGTGAACTACATTGAGATACATTAAATTACTTGTATACAATACAATTTCAAGTATAACGCAGAGTATGAAATTCATAAAATTATTAAAAGTTAGCAGCGTAGTTTTTCTCTAATTTTAAGTTATTTAATATTCTGTACAGATAATAATTGTATCAATTTATAAGTAGAGGGGTGTCTCCAATAATATTGTTTGATATATGTATATATATTGATATATATTGTTTAATAAAGGTGACCTCAGGTAATCTGTAGTGTATTGAGATTTGTTTCATTAAGGTGACCTCAGGTAATCTGTCTATGAAGACTAGTTAAATAAAGGTGACCTCAGGTTATCTCTGTATGCAGCATGGTTTAATAAAGGTGACCCCAGGTAATCTGTTGTGAATGAAAACTGGTTTAATGAAGGTGACCTCAGATAATCTGTAGTGTATTGAGATTTGTTTTATTCAGGTGATCTCAGGTAATCTGTCTATGAAGACTAGTTAAATAAAGATGACCTCAGGTTATCTCTGTATGCAGCCTGGTTTAATAAAAGTGACCTCAGGTAATGTGTGGTGAATGTAGGCTTGTTTAATAAAGGTGACCTCAGGTAATCTGTGTACGCAGACTGGTTTAACAAAGATGACCTCAGGTAATATGTTCTGTATGAAGACTAGTTAAATTAAAAACCAATTGTTCAGAGAACAATTGAAGGTCTTTCCACTCTTTACAATTTATTTTGATATGAAAATATTAGAATTCGGTTTAAAATGTAATTTCCAGTGTCAAATGAAAGGTAATACTTAGCTGATTCCAAAAATATTTGGTTTCTATATACTTTTTAATGGAATAAGTCCCAAAAGAGCTACTTCCGGTTTACAAAGGTCACTTCCGGTTTGGTTTTTTAAGTCATTTTGTTTGTAACCTTAGGTAGCAATAAACAGTTAGGAAAAAATACTAAAGTTTGCCCTTATGAATTTTACCATCCCCTTTTCATTGCTTTCTTGCAATATCAAGCTTACTGTTTGTGTCATATATGGGCATATGTATGTAATCAGAATCTTCCATAGATTTTATATCCAGTATATAAAATGGTAAAATATAATTTCTTTTTGGTGTATCCATGGCAACAATCTGCATTTATTTGTTATAAAATATTGCAAAAAGGGGGGAAAGATGTCACATATTTCCCAAAAATTTGGCTAAAAGTAGAATTTCAATCGCTTGAAGTAATACCTTTTCTGAAACTGTGTACATATATCATTCAGCAAATCCAATGAAAATCATATGTCTTTCGTCTCATTTTTTTGTAAAATTGCGTCAAAAACTTCGTGTAGAAAAAGAGTGTTTGTAAACAGTACATTAATTTCTGGACCGATGGCCGGTCTAGCTATGAAAATACGGATTGTCAAACAGAAAACAGCCCATAAAACATGTAAAAAAAAATCTTGATGCACTTATAAACCATCTTTGAAGGCTAAATTAGCACTCATCTGTCTAAAAATGAATTTTATTACACAATAACTTTCCTATTTGAAAAATCCACCGGGGCCAAAATGCGAAACTAAACTCCTAACTGTGTATTGCTACCTTAATAGTATATATTTTTTTCAAATTTTCCCTTTTAGCTTATTTTCTGAGTTCTGCTAGCTAATACGAGTAAAAT
Organism: Mytilus edulis; assembly: GCF_963676685.1. NCBI lineage: Eukaryota > Metazoa > Mollusca > Bivalvia > Mytilida > Mytilidae > Mytilus > Mytilus edulis. Next base: position 47,645,166 of record NC_092356.1, on the reverse strand, counting down.
GGCCTTTTATTTTTGAAAATTGGTTGAGTAATGAATATTTTATGAAGGTTAGCAGTTGACACTGAAACGCGACAAAAACTGATTTTAAAGAAAGGTGCCAAGTCAAATTGAAAATCTTGTTTCTACCTCAATATTTAGCCAAATCTTAAAAACTGTACCTCTTTTGTCAGTTTTTAATGTTGAATATCTTAATAAGATCTCTGATGATGCAACATTTTATAAAATTTAGCAATTTCAAGCATAAAAATGTTAATCTTTATGCTTATTGCATACCAAAGACTTGATTAAAAAACTTGGTGATAGGGAATCAATTTCTTACATCTGATTTAACTATACATTTAATATATGCCAAAATGTAACATGAAATCTTGATAAAAACAATAATTTGATATATTCGCAAGAAAAAAACCAACGCGTTCAATACTTAGGCTACTACATGCAGCCCAATCCATCAGAAGCAAGAGTTAAGCCGATAGAGTACAAATATAAGCCTTGTGTCAAAATGTCTAATTTTGGTTGCTAAGGACTGTAAACAATAAAATTGACATATATTGTCATTCTTAAACACTTAATTTACTCAGAAGGTGATTTAGAATCTAAATATCAATAGATTTGTGGCATGAAAAGTCTTAAATTATACAATTCTGAGCTTGGTAAGTATGCCATAAGGTAGCAATAAACAGTTAGGAAAAAATACTAAAGTTTGCCCTTATGAATTTTACCATCCCCTTTTCATTGCTTTCTTGCAATATCAAGCTTACTGTTTGTGTCATATATGGGCATATGTATGTAATCAGAATCTTCCATAGATTTTATATCCAGTATATAAAATGGTAAAATATAATTTCTTTTTGGTGTATCCATGGCAACAATCTGCATTTATTTGTTATAAAATATTGCAAAAAGGGGGGGAAAGATGTCACATATTTCCCAAAAATTTGGCTAAAAGTAGAATTTCAATCGCTTGAAGTAATACCTTTTCTGAAACTGTGTACATATATCATTCAGCAAATCCAATGAAAATCATATGTCTTTCGTCTCATTTTTTTGTAAAATTGCGTCAAAAACTTCGTGTAGAAAAAGAGTGTTTGTAAACAGTACATTAATTTCTGGACCGATGGCCGGTCTAGCTATGAAAATACGGATTGTCAAACAGAAAACAGCCCATAAAACATGTAAAAAAAAATCTTGATGCACTTATAAACCATCTTTGAGGGCTAAATTAGCACTCATCTGTCTAAAAATGAATTTTATTACACAATAACTTTCCTATTTGAAAAATCCACCGGGGCCAAAATGCGAAACTAAACTCCTAACTGTGTATTGCTACCTTAAGCACAGAGTCATATGGCTTTATGGTGTATAGAAATGAATATGAAGCAAAGGTCAAAATCTATAACGTCCAATTAACCTATGACCTTGACCTCAATTTCAAGGTCATTGACCAAGTACTTCAAATCAAAAGACCCTAGGTCTCTGCAATGTATAGTTTATAAATTATATCACTTTACGCATGATTCTAGATATAATAGGGGTGAAAACTCCCATTTATTGGCTACGTATCCTTTCAACCCACATTAATAATTTACAACATGTCGCAACTAACAATTTAGTAAAAAAAATTGTCGATATGTTAAATAGTTTTTGAAAATAAGTGAAAATAAGCCAAAATCAAAATTTAGAATATGACCTTGACCTTTGACCTTATTTTCATTATTTCGGACAAAGGATCTTAAATCAAAAGACCCTAGGTCTCTATCACTTATGCTTTACCAGTTATAAATGCATATTCTTATATCAAACATAAAAAGGGGAAAACTCTCATATGGAATCTATATACGGCTTTGGTCAAAATAAAACAGAACATCCTGAGGATATAACAAGCAATTAGGAAAAGTAAATTCGTCGGTTTCTAATACGGTTGCGAAGCCTTAGAGATAACAAGAAAAACAGTATTTGGGGAGATAACTCTTATATGGAAAAATATTCAGTTAAGCAGAGTTGGTTTCAAAAGCGTATAAACTGTTCGATATCATATTCCAAAAATCTAAGCGACATCTTGTGAAACAAAAAAACAGCAAAGGAAAAAAAATTAGGCGGAAGAAAAAACAAATTATAATCCAAGTTTTTCCACCAGTTAATATCTATTTTGATATTAAAATATTAAAAATCAGTCTAAAATGTCAGTTCATATGGCTTTATGATGTATAGATATGAATTTAAAGCAAAGGTCAAAATCTATAACGTCAAATTAACCTATGACCTTGACCTAAATTTCAAGGTCACAAACTGATGATCTCAAATCAAAAGACCCTAGGTCTCTAATATGTATGGTAAATAAGTTATATCACTTTAAACATAATTTTAGATATGATAGGGCCGAAAATTCCCATTCATTGTCTACGCACCCTTTCAACTAAAATTATTAAGTTACGACATGTCGCAACTAACAATTTAGTCAAAATAATTTGTCGATATCTTATAAGGTTAATGAAAATGAGTGAAAATAAGCCAAATTCAAAAATAAGAATATGACCTTGACCTTTGACCTTGACCTAATTTTCATTTTTTTGGACCAAGGACCTCAAATCAAAAGATCCTAAGTTTCTATCACTTATGGTTTACAAGATAGAAATGCATGTCACTAATATCAAATGCATAAGGGGAAATAACTCTCATATGGAGTGTTCATATCGCTTCGGTCAAAATAGGACAAATCATGCGAAGGATATAACGAGCAATTTTGTAAAATAAATTTGTCGTAATCTTTTACGGTTGCGAAGTAGTCTTGGACACAAGGTAAACAGTGTTTGGGGAGATAACTTATACAAAGAAAAGTATTCGGTTACGCAGGGTAAATTTCAAAAGCGCATAAACTGTTTGATATCATATACCAAATATCTAAGCGACATATTGAGAAACAAATGTTTATCGCAAAAACAAAATTTGGCGGAAGAAAAAAAATTACCAGAAGAAAAACAATAGGTCTTTCCACAGAAAAGTGGAAAGACCTAATAATAATAATCAGAAGAAATCCAATAGGTCTTTCCACGGAAAAGTGGAAAGACCTAATTAAGGTGACCTCAGGTAATCTGTAATGTATGAAAACTCGTTGAATACAAATAAGATCAGGTAATCTGAAGTGTATGAAGTCTGGCTTAATAAGCCCTATTGTAACCTGTTGTGAATGAAAAATAGTTTTATAAATTTCTCAGGTAATCTGTCACATTTATGTAACAAGTTGCCTTACACACAGATTATCTGAGGTCACCTTTATCAAACTAATCTCCATGCACAACCGATAGCTTAAGGTTACCTTTATTAAACCATTCTTCTTACTTAAAAGAGGGACGAAAGATACCAGAGGGACAGTCAAACTCATCAATCGAAAATAAACTGACAACACCATGGCTAAAAATGAAAAAAGACAAACAGACAAACAATAGTACACATGACACAACATAGAAAAATAAAAAATAAGCAACATCCCAAGAACTAGGGGTGTTCTCAGGTGCTCCGGAAGGGTAAGCAGATCCTGCTCCACATGTGGCACCCGTTGTCTTGCTTAAGTGATAACAATTCCGGTAAATCGTCTTGTAGGGCACATTCATGAAAGGGAAGGGATCGTAGTTACGACGTAAGACACATATCCGATATGTGAAATGGTTATTCCATAACGGTCAACCAACTCGTGATGGCGTCCGTAAAATTTACGAAGGAATGATTTCAACTTCACCATTTGGAACTCTTGGTTTTATAGCTTCAATGTGAACAGCAACTCTCTATCCAGAAAGTCAGGATAAGAAATGCAAGCACGGGAATATTATCGTCTCAATTGGGAGATACATACCCCGCATGCAGGTGCTGCTGAAATGTTGCTACTTAAAAATGGAAAATTCACAATTGGAAAGCTGAAATCTCTTTTGTCGTAAAGTTTTGTTTTCAACCGACCCTCATTGTCAATTTCTAGATATTAATCACGATATGAGGCCAACTTAACTGTATCTGTAGTATCCTTTATCTCTAGTTCGATGGGATAAATGCGTTCAACATAGTCACAAATTATGAATTATTTAGTGAAAGAACATCATCTTTATAGCGGAAAGTAGAGTTAAAGGATATTGCTCACTTCTTATTTTTATTCCTAAGAAAGTCATGTATGAAGTCAGCCTCATAATCATAAAGAAACAAGTCGACAAGAAGAGGGGCACAATTTGTTCCCATCGAAATACCGACATTCTGTTGAAAAACATTTCCTCCGAACGTAACAAATATGTTGTCAATCAAAAAATCAAGCATCTTGATAATGTCAGATTCAGAGAACTTTCTGTTTGAATCAGAGTGATCCTTTACGAAGTGGGATTTATCCCTCTCTAAGACAAGATACTTGTTTCTACGTTGGCCATTCTTTTTTATGAAACAAAGCAATACCAACTCTTTCAATTTGTCTTTCAGTTTGGAATGTGGAATACTTGTGTAAAGTGAAGAAAAGTCAAATGTTTAAATACTATTACAAGATGAAAGAGATTAGATTGTATGTACTCTAAAAAATCTTTAGAATTTTTAAGTATCACATCTGCTTCACGCCACCTCTAGAATAGGCTGTTTCAAAATAACTTTGAAGCCCGTCTTTGATTGTTGATAAAATAGATGTTAATAATTTAGAAAGAGATTTCGATGAGCACTTGGAAGACCCAGCAATATACCGTTGTTTGTAAGGACTCCTACGTAATATAAGTATCCAATACAGTGATGGAAGATCCAGTTCTTCATCTTTGGTTGCAATTCCAGAGGAACATAGAATAAACCTATGGTTATCCAGGATTTCCACTTTGGTAAGTGTCGTCAGGGTATATAAGTGAATTGTCAATACCTAATTCGTTTATCAAGCAGTTAATGTATTGCGTTTTACTCACAAAAACGATGTTGTTTGGGGCTTTAGCTGCGGGGACAACATCATATTTGTCATGGTGGTAAGTGTTTTGCATCATTTGGGTCTTTAAAAGATTGACATAGCATGGACATTAAAAGACCCATTCAGTTTCTTAATTCTGATTTGTATCAACTACTTCACTGCCTTAATCGATTCTGAAAGAGTGTAAACGTCTTCCAATTGATGGATTTGGGCTCACGATATTTCGGAACTTTTGATAACACATTTCGTTACTTAGGTTGCGTGAGGACTTGACTAAAGGTAACCTTTATTTATCTATTCTTTATAGACAGATTACCTGAGATCACCTTTATAAAACAACTCTGAATATACTACAGATTACATTATTAAAACAGTTGTCATTCAAAACAGATTACATAAGGGGTTAACTAAACCAGTCTTCATACACTTCACATCTTCATTCAACGAGTCGTCATACACTGCAGGTTACCTAAGGTTACCTTTATAAAATCAGTTTTCATACACGAGAAGGGCTCTAAGGGGCAAAATTGGCCCCACTTCAGAATCTATTGATATTTCCTTCAATTGATATCTATGATATGGAGCTTATAAAACACCAAACATTTTATAGTTATCTCTTACCGTTTTCTTATTATGACGTCATAGAAATGGTATGCCGACTAAGCTAAAATATCAGCTTTTTACGTATGTTATCCTTTTTTTTTATGTATTGTGTACTTTTTACAAAAAATTACACCTTAAATAATCAACATGAATACATTATTACTAGTGAAACATTGTATTAATACAATGAAGAATAAAATTGATATAAAAACTATTTAATATCAGTAATATAGTTGCTATGGTTACAACAAAATTAACATTCGTTCAATGTATGACTAAATTAGAGGAAATCTACAGTTATTGTTTGTGTTTTTTTTTTTACCTTGAATTACCAAAAATTAGTTTGTGTGTACTTTTATGTACTCTGCTGATAAAGTTCACAATTTCATAAACTATACATTTCAAGAATTACTCAACCTTATTAAAACTAAAATATTGTAAGCACATTTTATTTATCTTTAGAAACTTTTCACGTGCTTCATATCAAACTAAAAATATAATGCGTAACATCCCGATCAACAAAACTGTTACTAGACTTTGATTCTGATTTTTTAAGCAACAGTTATAAATATAGGTATTATGTTATCAATAATAATTATGCCAGTTTGGTGTGACAAATCAGTGTTCGAATTTACCAGTTAAACTATTGCAATAAATGTCTTCCCTTCTATATTCGTCATCTCGGCATACTGGTACCCTGATATCGACATACGTCAGTTTCCCTCTCAACAATGACATACAAAACAAAAATGTCATTATACTATATGCCTATATGTCCAAGTAATTGTCCAGTAAAATACAAATGCTTAATATGTTTACTCCTCCGATTCACTGTCACTATCATCAATTACTTCCGGCTGGTTAGCATCATGGACATAGTCCTTCCATTGCTTTGCTTGATTTCCTTTGCAACTTTGATGACGGTAAAAACTCAGAAACCATATGGCTGACAAAATATGACTACAAGTACCAAAGATTCGAGCACCGGCCTTGCAAGTACAGTACCAAGCTTTTATGCAGCAGGCATCATATGTAATCCATAGATTATGCGTTTTGCTGCTTGTATGTCTGCTTGCCATTCTAACCCTAATAAGTTGATGTCCCTGTTGCATGACTTCATAGTATTCGTCACTTTCTAAATGTTCCTCAGTATAACTCTATTATAGTTTAACCTGGTATACACCGAGCGTTATGTCCCTGATGTCCTCCTCCGACAGTTTCGGAAAATCTTCAACTGAATCGTTGCCATCTATTTTTTGCCACCTACCACTTCTTGAATGTAAGTTTTCATTTGATACCCGTTCCATTTTTCTTCTTTGACATGTGAAGCATGTTTGCACCTAAGAGAAGGTCATCAGTTTTATTACCAGCATTAAATGGTGGTCTATACTTATTACAGATGGCACTGACAAAACGTGTATATTCACCAGTATACGGTATAAGTGAATTTGGTAATACTTTGTCAAACAATCGCCACTGCTTGATTCTACCATTAACGGACTCAACAACCCAGTGGACCTTTGTTACTAGACGTGTTGTGTTACCGTCTTCAACCGAAAGTTGCTTTTCGTAACTTTTGATAAAGCTTGACATTTTTGTTTGAATATCAAATTCTTCTAAGAGGTCGATAATGTCTCGAAATCCCCGATCAACCACTACAACATCATCTTCATCAAACCATTCCTTGATTTTCTCAAAGTTATTTTTGAAAATTGACCTTAAAATTTTGGCATCATTGTTTTTGCTGTTAAAAAGGTAGGGTCCAATCACACTGACAATGTATCCTGTAGTTGTGACAAACATCATTGGCTTAATCAGGTTCCGAAATTTGTGCATGCTGTATGTACTACGTTGAAATTTAAATTGTCCACTCTTTTGTATGTAAATATATGTACCATCAATTACGAGTATGGCAGTTGTGTTTGTGATATCTCCAAATAATGTTTGTGCCAAGGGACGAGTGTGGTTTTGTATAACACTTTCTTGGGATACATGATCAAATCCTAAATATTTTGGTACAAAGTGCTGTTTAACTGCATCTCTTGCGGATGAAATAGCTTTCCTGATAGAATCTTTGCTTATATTAAACAAAGTTGCTAGTATTTTATTAGACATCCCCGAACGAAGTTTGGTCAAAAATATACCAATGCATGTTCTCATGCTTCGTAATCGGGTATCTCTTATAGTTGAGTTTGGAATGTGAGAACATAAAGTCTTCAAAATCAGTTATTGTTAAGCCAGTCAGATTTCGAAAGTCTGTGTCATTTACAGAAGAAGATTTATCAAAATCAATTCTAGCGTTTTATTTTATTAATGCATGTTCTCTAATTGTATCTATCAACTCAAGTAGTCCGCTACGATTGAAGTCAGAAACAGTATACACACTAGTTATGTCTTCGTTAGCTTCTTTTGTAAAACCTTCAATACATAAATGACGAGGACCGTGATCCGGCAGGAATAATTATTTCTTTTCCAAAAATGTGTTAAATCGTGCTTCTTGGGGAACAACCATAAGTTTTGGACCACGCTTTTTGCAAAGACAACATTGTGCATGACCTTTAATTGTTGAAGATATCGGAAGCGATATTGATAAAAGAGAACTTAATTTTGCTCTTTTAGGTGCGGATGGTGGCATAAAATCAGGATCATTTGCATTTGTATCAGTTGTAAGAACAGTTGGTGTATTTACTTGTGCTTGCCCTTCTCTGTAGTATTTCCGTCGACAAGTATCACCGATAACGTCGTCATCATTAGGTAAAACAAGGAAATTCTTACTGAGAAAATTGCGCAGATTTGTATTTGTTTCTCCACACAAAGGTCTTCTTTTTTCGGGTTTTGTTCTTTTTTCACACAATATACATTTAGAATCTTTTCGTCCCCTTCTTATGTTATCTATTCTGAAACATAAGAGGGTACAATTAATATTTGGTACATTCAATTGCAAAATCTATTCAACTCCTAAACAATTTCATTGCAATCTTTTTTTGGCAAATATATATGTGTTAACTGTATTTCAAAATCTTACGTTAGCATGCACTGTAAAAACGGTGTTTAGATCCTAAACACAATTCTTAGCACAGCGTTTGAGCACTTTTTTTACATGTTTATATCTAAACGTGTATCAGTACAATGTGTTTAGGGTTGTGTTTAGAATCGTGTTTAGCTTTCATAAACGTGTTTAATTATTTCTATACACTTTCATTTTTAAACGTGTTTAAATTCACGTCATATTTAAATATTATGTGCTTACTGAAAAATGTGTTTAGAAATTAAACACAATCCTAAACACGTTTAGATCTAAACATGTATCACAAGTGTTAAAATTCTAAGCACGATTTTTACAGTGTGTGATAATTAAAAGTTAATTGTAAAGAAGGGAATAGATATAACCATGTTTATGAATATAGGCGAAATGTATTTTACATGTACAATGTGGTGTGCAGAATAGCCATATCAAATGTGGCGGCGAATGAATAAGACAGCAAACCATGCAACTACAGATAATACCAGAACATTTTCGACATCAGACAAGCCCAGCATCATAATGAATGTTCAACTAAAATTGTTTTTTTAAGAAACAGTCATGTTGTTTGATGTTTGTTATTCACATAAGACATTATTTTGATCAAACATAACAATTTATTGTTAAGATGAAACTTGTCTTCCACTCTTCTTAATAGCGTAGATTATGCAAGTCAGTGCATCAAAACTTCCATAAGATTTTCCATAGTAGAAATAATATTCTAAGTTGCCAAATTCATTTCTGTGTTTGGTTATATGAATATTAAATGAATATATTGATGTTAACATCCAGTGGCAATTATTTCAAACATAATCAGACTATAACATAATGTAGTCCATATTTTGTAATTTTACTTCTGGATGCTGCGCATGAATAAATAATTTTAAATCTGGTTTTGCAATGCTTTTAATTGAACTATGAATCTTCTGCACTCAGTATAAAAAAATCGACTGCATTGGCGGATCTCCCCTTTTTTGGACGATCAATGCATTTGAGTGGGTACATATAGTTGGAACCCCTCCTTTGTCATGGGTTGGGATCCCCCTTTTCAAATGGCTGGATCCGCCTCTTGACTGCATGAAATTATATAGATACTCACTCACTCATTTCTACAAGGAAATTGTCATGTAATAATTTAGGTCCACTGTCTGCAGTATCCATTTATGTCTAAAACATTAAAAAAATACGTCTTAATGTATATTGGTGCATGTTGATTTTGTTTCTCTTTTTTATATCTATCACGAAAGTCAACAGACGGAACTTTCCTGTTAGCACATATACCATTTCTTCATGGGTAAAACACATGCAAAACTGTCAATAATGATAGTACATGTAGCTAAGAATTAAGAATTAACAAAGTTGGGGTATATACTTGCATTTATCTTTTTTTCAGTTATTGTTTTTTGTTGTAAAGGTGTCTTTAATTATTTATAAATGATCATGTGATTTAAAACGACAAATGTAAAAATTTACGAAATGATGAAAAAAAAAATTGGACCTGATGAGACTCGAACGTAAAATATTTTGTCAGTTGCGTAGCGTGTAGGCGATGTAAACCACATGGACACACGAATGTCTGACGTAAATAAGTCATATTTATCATTTTGATTCATAAATTTATTTTGTTTTTATTTCTTTACTTCTTATTTACGATTCAACTTTATAACAATGATATGACCATTTCATTGTTGTTGATTATGTCATGGTTTAAATTATGTTTGTTTTACCAAACAGCGGTCAGTGCAAAATGGAAACTGAATTTTCGTCTGCTGTGCCGTGGAATCTATACAAGTTTTGTAATTTGTATTCCGTCTGATTTATTTTTGAATAACTTTGAAGCAATGAAAAGAAAAAAAAATCATATAGATTTAAAATTTTGTTTTCATTTCGCTTTTTCGTAAGAGATAATAATGATTAATATGAAAAGACGGAAGAACTTTAAACGTGACAAGTTCATGATGTAGTTAAGCATAACTTACCTTTCACGGAGTACGAATTCCACCATTTTCAAAAATGATCACATCTTTTAAATTATATCAAGTTCTTTCAATTCTGTCTGTTAATACCAAGTATTTAATGAATGATACGCTTATTTCTATTCCGCTATAAAAAGTTTCTCAACAACAGCACCAGTAAAATTCCGTGCGTCAGTTCCGTAATAACTTACAATAAATATAGACGGCAAGGGCTAGGCTTAACTTGAGAGGCTATGTTATACTTTAATATGAAGAAAAACACTTTGTAATTTACTTTCTATAGCCAAACTTTATTGTTATCAACCATTGACAAAAAAAAAACATGTTAAAAAATACATATATGTTCCTGATCAACCTGTTTGTCCGATACCGGGGAAAACGGACGATAATTAGAGAAATTTGCTGCCGGTTTTGTGCAAGTTTTCAATTAAAATTCAGTATGAGCGCAGCTTTGCTCCACGAAAATATTTCAACATAAGATGCATTTAGTTGATATTATTGCTCTGACAAAATATTTCGTTGGGGCAAGAATGCGCTGGTACTTTATCCGAAAAAAACGTAGTGTAAATGAGTTAAAAATTGCGAAAAGCCAACAAATATGCACGTGAGGTGTTGTCAAAACACGGCATTGTGACGTCATAACTACAAAAAAAACCCCATTTTTTTTCATAAAATGAATATGTCCAACGGAAAAAGAAAGTCATACACATACGAATAAGTAGAATTTGAAAAAAAAATATCTGGAAATTGAGGCCAATATTGGCTATTATAGCTCCTTCTCCTTACCCGAGGTCGTCTTTGTTAAACCAGTCTGCATACACAGATTACCTGAGGTCACCCTTTTTTAACCAGTCTGCATATACAGATTACCTGAGGTCACCTTTATTAATCCAGTCTTTATAGACAGATCACCTGTGGTCACCTTTAATTAACAAATCACAATACAGAGATTACCTGAAGTAACCATTATTACAAAAGTCTACATACACAACATACTACTAGGTCACCATCCTCCAACAAATCTCAAAACGCTTCAGATTACCTGAGGCCACCTTTATTAAACAAATCCCAATACACTACAGATTACATAAGGTCACCTTTATTGAACAACTCTACATTTAAAACATATTTCTGAGGTCACCGTTATTTAACAAATCGAAAAACACTACATATTACCTGCGGAAACCTTTATTGAGCCAATCTTTTTTTTAAATCAGTCTGCATACAGGGATTACCTGAGGTCACCTTTATTAAACCACTCTTCATAGACATATTACCTGAGGTCACCTTCATAAAACAAATCTCAAAACACTCCAGATTACCTGTTGACTTTATTAAACCAGTTTTCATTCAAAACAAATTACATGAGGACTTTATTAAGCTATTCTTTATACACTATAGGTTAACTTTGTTAAACCTGTCTGCATAATACATGTACAAAGATGACCTGAGGTCACCTTTATTAAATCAGTCGACATATACAGATTACCTGAGGTGACCTTTATGAAATCAGTATGCATACACAGGCTACCAGAAGTCACCTTTGTTAATCACGTCTTCATAGACAGATAACATAAGGTCACTTTTATTCAACCGGTCTACATTCACAACAGATAAGCTTTGGTAACTATCATCAAAAAAATCTCAAAACACTTCAGATTACCTGAGGTAACCTTTAATAAACCAGTCTTCATGCACAACAGATTACGTGGGTTAACCTTTATCAAGAAAGTCTGCATACCTAGACAACCTTTATTAATCTGTTTTTATACAACACAGATAACCAAATGTCACCTTAATTAAACCAGTCTGCATACACATATTACCTGAGGTCACCTTTAATAATCCAGTCTTTATAGACAGATTACCTGAGGTCACCTATATTAAACTAATCTCAAAATACTACAGATTACCTGAAGGCACCTTTATAAAACAATTATGAATACACTACAGTGTTATTGAGGACTTTTATTCACAACAGATAACATCAGGGGTTCATCAAACCAGTCTTCATATACTTCAGATTATCTGAGGTCACCTTTATTAAACCATGCTTTAAAGACAGATTACCTGAGGTCACCTTTATAAAACAAATCTAAATACACTGCAGTTTACTTGAGGATTTTGTTTAGCCAGTTTTCAATCACAACAGATAACATCAGGGGTTTATCAAACCAGTCTTCATATACTTCAGATTATCTAATCTCACCTTCTTTCAACCAGTCTTCATACACTACAGATTACCTGAGGTCCCCTAATAAAATCAATCTTCATACACAACAGATTACCTGAGGTCACCTTTATTTATTAAATTTGCATATACAGATTACCCGACGTCACCTTTATAAAACAAATCTGAATACACTACAGATTACCTGTGGACGTTATTTAACCAGTTTCATTCACAACGAATAACATCAGGGGTTTATCAAACTAGTCTTCATATACTTCAGATTATCTGATTTAACCTTCTTTCAACCAGTCTTCGTACACTAAAGATTACCTGAGATCCCCTTAAAAAACCAGTCTTCATACACAACAGATAATCTGAGGTTACTTTTATTTATTAAATCTGCATATATAGATTACCTGAGGTCACCTTTATTTATTAAATCTGAATATATAGATTACCTGAGGTCACCTTTATAAAACAAATATGAATACACTACAGATTTATTAAGGACTTGAATTAACCATTTTTTATTCACAACAGATAACATCAGGGGTTCATCAAACCAGTCTTCATATACTTCAGATTATCTGAGGTCACCTTTATTAAACAATGCTTTCAAGACAAATTACCTGAGGTCACCTTTATAAAACAAATCTAAATACACTACAGTTTACTTGAGGATTTTGTTTAGACAGTTTTCATTCACAACAGATAACATCAGGGGTTTATCAAACCAGTCTTCATATCCTTCAGATTATCTGATTTCACCTTCTTTCAACCAGTCTCCATACACTACAGATTACCTGAGGTCCCCTAATAAAACCAATCTTCATACACAACAGATTACCTAAGGTCCCCTAATAAAACCAATCTTCATACACAACAGATTACCTGAGGTCACCTTTATTTATTAAATCTGCATATACAGATTACCCGATGTCACCTTTATAAAACAAATATGAATACACTACAGATTTATTGAGGACTTGATTTAACCATTTATTATATTCACAACAGATAACATCAGGGGTTCATCAAACCAGTCTTCATATACTTCAGATTATCTCAGGTCACCTTTATTAAACAATGCTTTAAAGACAGATTACCCGAGGTAACCTTTATAAAACAAATCTAAGTACACTACAGTTTACTTGAGGACTTTAATTAACCAGTTTTCATTCACAACAGATAACATCAGGGGTTTATCAAACCAGTCTTCATATTGATTTCACCTACTTTCAACCAGTCTTCATACACAACAGATTACCTGAGGTCACCTTTATTTATTGAATCTGCATATACAGATTACCTGAGATCACCTTTATAAAACAAATCTGAATACACTACAGATAACCTGAGGACTTTATTTAACCAGTTTTCATTCACAACTAATAACATCAGGGGTTTTACAATCCAGTCTTCATATACTTCAGATTATCTCATTTCACCTTGTTTCAATCAGTCTTTATACACTACAGATTACCTGAGGTCCCCTTAATAAAACCTGTCTTCATACACAACACATAACCTGAGGTAACGTTTATTAAACAAATCTCTCTACACTACAGATTACCTGATGTCAACTTTATTTAACCTGTCTGCATACACAGATTATCTGAGGTCACCCTTATTAAACAAGTCTCCATGGACAGATTACCTGAGGCCACATTTATAAAACAGATCTAAATACACTGTAGTGTATAAAGACTGGTTGAATGAAGGTGAAATCAGGTAATCTGTATTGAATGAAGACTGGTTTAATAAAGCCCTCATTTAATCTGTTGTAAGGTATTACAGCATAATTATATACTCTAGAATGGTATCTATATATCTTTTACTACAGAGTACCTGAGGTCACATCCTCACTAAAAAACAAGTATAACCTATTTTAATCAAATTAACTCAGTTGATCTGAAGAAAAACATTACACAAACAATACAACGTCCATGAGGTCCTACATTTTAAAGTGAAAAAGAATGATTTATTGCGGAATTTTAAACCCTAGCATTGTATCTATTATTTATAAATTACAAGTCGTACCTATGGTAACCCTCCGAAAAAAAACCCAATAAATATTACCAATTAGGCTTAAGTTATCTTAACAAATATATGACATAAACTATGCAATTTTCATCATGTCCATGAAGTCATACGTTTAAAATGAAGAAATTAGTTTATTACAGCATAATAATATACGCTAGCATTGTATCTTTTCCCTTTCATTACAGTTCACCTCAAAAATAAAACCAGAGTATAACCCATTTAACTCAAAATAAACTCAGTTCACCTTAAAGAATACATTTCACAAACAATACAACGTCTATGAAGTCCTACATTTTAAAATGAAGAAATTAATTTATTACAGAATAATTATATACCATAGCATTATATCTATTACTATTTTGTTACATGGATAACTGAGGTAACCCCAACCCCCCAAAACGAAAATTAAAAAAAACAATCAAGAAATATAACCAATCTAACTCAATTCTTATCTTAACAAATATATGACATAAGCTATGCAGTGTCCATGAAGTTCTACATTCAGAATGGAAAAATTAGTTAATTGCAGCATAAAATATATCATAGCATAGTATTTACTCTTCTTCAATTACGGGGGTTACCTGATGTCACCCCCCCCCCCCAAAAAAAACAACCTTGAAATACAACCAATTCATTTCCAATGAACTCAGTTCACATAAACACATACATAACATAAACAATACAACGTCCACGAAGTTCTATAATGAGAATGAAGACATTAATTAATTACATTGGTTTTGGTATTAAGTCACATTACAATGTGGTATTAAGATTGATCTACATAGGGAACTATATTTTCGTGCGAAATAATCGATGACCAATTCCCCCGGTTATCTGAGGGCACCGATTACCTCAGGGCATACAGCAGCGGACCTATTTTCCACCTGCTGATAAATCGAGTAACAAAAGAAAGAGGAGTGGCTTAAATGCGTGGATGTATCCGCACTGTAAAAACATGTAAAGGTATTAAGGTAAACAATACAGACACTCATTTCTTGGTAACTTGTATTGTTTAATGACGTTTACTGAGAAAAAAGGCATGATATCAGGAAAAGGGTCATGGCGTTGCGCCATTCTAAATTGCTTTTGATAAAACACTATATAAAAGCAAATATTTTTATAAGTCACTACTGTTTTTATTAAAGATCGTTATACAATGTACTTCCGTCTAACAATTTTCTGCATTTGTACATGCTTATTAAGTGAAATAATGATCAAAAGAGTTAACGGTAAGTTTTATAAGTTTTTGTTTAATTACATACCATTTCTATAATTTTGTAAAAAAAAAAGTATTTCACCTTGGTCTATGTGAATATTAAACAAAGGAAACAGATGGATTCATGACAAAATTGTGTTTTGGTGATGGTGATGTGTTTGTACATCTTACTTTACTAAACAGTCTTGCTGCTTACAATTATCTCTATCTATAATGAACTTGGCCCAGTAGGTTCATTGGAAAATGTTAATAGAAATTTACAAATTGTATAAAAATTATTAAAAATTGACAATACAATATAAGGACAATTACTCCTTAGGGGGTTAATTGACAATTTCGGTCATGTTGACTTATTTGTAAATCTTACTTTGCTGAACATCATTGCTGTTTACAGTTTATCTTTATCTATAATAATAATCAAAATAATAACCAAAAACAGCAAAATTTCCTAAAATTACCGATTCAGGGGCAGCAACCCAACAACGGGTTGTCCGATTCATCTGAAAATTTCAGGGCAGATAGATCTTGACCTGATAAACAAATTTACTTTGTCAGATTTGCTCTGAATGCTTTGGTTTTTGAGTTATAAGCCAAAAACTGCATTTTACCCCTATGTTCTATTTTTAGTCGTAGCGGCCATCTTGATTTGATGGCCGGGTCACCAGACACATTTTTAAACTAGGTACCCCCAAAGATGATTGTGGCCAAGTTTTGATTAATTTGGCTTAGTAGTTTCAGAGGAGAAGATTTTTGTAAAAGATAACTAAGATTTACGAAAAATGGTTAAAAATTGACTATAAAGGGCAATAACTCCTTAAGGGATCAATTGACCATTTCGGTCATGTTGATTTATTTGTAAATCTTACTTTGCTGAACATTATTGCTGTTTACAGTTTATCTTTATCTATAAAAATATTCAAGATAATAACCAAAAACAGCAAAATTTCCGTAAAATTACGCATTCAGGGGCAGCAACCCAACATCGGGTTGTCCGATTCATCTGAAAATTTCAGGGCAGATAGATCTTGACCTTATAAACAACTTGTCAGATTTGCTCTAAATGCTTTGGTTTTTGATTTATAAGCCAAAAACCGCATTTTACCCCTATGTTCTATTTTTAGCCGTGGCGGCCATCTTGATTTGATGGCCATGTCACCGGATACGTTTTTTTTATGTCCAGATCTTTCACCTTAAAGAATACATTACACAAACAATACAACGTCTATGAAGTCCTACATTTTAGAATGAAGAAATTAATTTATTACAGAATAATTATATACCCTAGCATTGTATCTATTACTCTTTTGTTACATGGATAACTGATGTAACCCCAACCTCCCAAAACAAAAATTAAAAAAAACAATCAAGAAATATAACCAATCTTACTCAGTTCTTATCTTAACAAATATATGACATAAGCTATGCAGTGTCCATGAAGTTCTTCATTCAGAATGGAAAAATTAGTTAATTGCAGCATAAAATATATCATAGCATAGTATTTACTCTTCTTCAATTACGGGTGTAACCTGAGGTCACCCCCCATAAAACAACCTTGAAATACAACCAATTAATTTCCAATGAGCTCAGTTCACATAAACACATACATAAAATAAACAATACAACGTCCATGAAGTTCTATAATGAGAATGAAGACATTATTTAATTACATTGGTTTTGGTATTAAGTCACATTACAATGTGGTATTAAGATTGATCTACATAGGGAACTATATTTTCGTGCGAAATAATCGATGACCAATTCCCCCGGTTATCTGAGGGAACTGATTACCTCAGGGCATACAGCAGCGGACATATTTTCCACCTGCTGATAAATCGAGTAACAAAAGAAAGAGGAGTGGGTTAAATGCGTGGATGTTCCGCACTATAAATACATGCAAAGTTCTTAAGGTAAACAATACAGACACTCATTTCTTGGTAACTTGTATTGTTTAATGAGAAAAAAGGCATGACATCAGGAAAAGAGGCATGGCGTGGTTCCATTCTAAATTGCTTTAGATAAAACACTATATAAAAGCAAATATTTTTATAAGTCACTACTGTTTTTATTAAAGATCGTTATACAACCGTCTAACAATTTTCTGCATTTGTACATGCTTATTAAGTGAAATAATGATCAAAAGAGTTAACGGTAAGTTTTATAAGTTTTTGTTTAATTACATATCATTTCTATAATTTTGTAAAAAAAAAAGTATTTAGGTTAAAAAATGCAGAATATTTAGAAACCAGCTAAGAGTTTGCTAGGTATTTCTGACCCAAATAATATGCACATGTTTAACACTGCAAAACAAACAAAAAAAAAAATAAAAAAAAAAAAAAAAAATAAAAAAAAAAAATAAACAAGAATGTGTCCCCAGTACACGGATGCCCCACTCGCACTATCATTTTCTATGTTCAGTGGACCGTGAAATTGGGGTCAGATCTCTAATTTGACATTAAAATTAGAAAGATCATATAATAAGGAACATATATACTAAGTTTCAAGTTGATTAGACTTCAACTTCATCAAAAACTACCTCGACCAAAAACTTTAACCTGAAGCGGGACGAACGAACGAACGAACGAACGAACGAACGAACGGACGGACGGACGGACGGACAAACGACCGAACGGAGCCACAGACCAGAAAACATAATGCCCCTCTACTATCGTAGGTGGGGCATAACAAACAATCACTACAAACTGCTCAGAGTCTGAATTGACCAGTTTTTGTGCTCGAACAGTAAAATCGAGCACACATTTTACTCGACTAGGTCTCTGACTTTACTTAATTAGTGTGATTCAGTACTTGATGATCTTTGTGTAGTCTGAAATGGTCTTGACCAAGGCTCGACCTGTTTCGACCTGTCTCGACTAGTCTCGGCCTGTCTCGACTAGTCTCGACTCAGTCTCAACCAGTCTCGACCTGTCTCGACTAGTGTTGACCTTCAAATTTAGTTTTGACTGGTGTAAATCATCCCATCTAACTAAATTAAATATTGATCTTACAAAATTCAAGCTTATTAGGTAGTTTGATTTATTGCTGTGAAATGAAAGAATTTAATTTGACAAAAGTAATCTTGGTAAAAAAAAGCTAGGATTTGCAATTCTGACAAAATAGAGAGAGTACACTTTAATTTTTTTAATAACTTTTTCAAATCAACTTGGATTTTCATCAAACTATGCAACTGTCTTACATATATATTAAGCTTACTGAATCCCATGTCATTTAGTTTTTTGTTGTATTGCTGTAAAATTCAAGAATTAAATTAATCTATGTCAAAAAAGCTAGGATTTGCAGTTCGAACAAATAAAGATAGTACACTTTAATTTTTTTAATAACTTTTTCAAATCAACTTGGATTTTCATCAAACTATGCAGCTGTCTTTTATATATATTAAGCTTACTGAATCCTAGGTTATTTTGTTTTATGTTCTACTGTTGTCAAATTTAAGAATTAAATTAATCTAGGTAAAAAAAAGCTAGGATTTGCAGTTTTGACAAAATAGAGATAGTACACTTAAATTTTTTTCATAACTTTTTCAAATCATCTTAGATTTATATCTTTCCTCATATATTAAAGGACATTAAACTTTTGTTTTTACAGAAAAATAGGTGTCTTTTTTAAGATTTCATACACTACAAACCATTAAAGTCTGAAATGGCCTATATTTGTACTCGACTGTACTGATTTTTACTCGACCAGTCTGAATTGGTCTGACTTTTACTTGACATTACTCGACCCCAGTCTGAACCATACTTGACTGTACTGAATTGTACTTGACCCTTATATTTGCCGTTGAAAATAGTCTGAACTATTACTCGACCAGTCTGAAACAGTCTTAACCCATTCTTGACCTGTACTCGACCTATTTTTCCAGTCTAAACTATACTTAACCAAAGGTCTGAACAATACTCGACCAGTCTGAACCATACTAGACCAAAAACCCTCTACTTTTTTAGCTGTTTAAATAAATTTCTTTTTAACTGACATATATAACAACAGCCAACAAAATTTATATAAGATTTTAACCTTATAAAAGAAATATATCTCTGATTATATTTAGGATAAAAAAAATATATTATATATAACTTATATCAAAAAGGGATAAAATTAAATAAATAAATAAAATTATTTTTCTGATTAGTGGTGAAATATAAAGTATAACCTCTGCTTGGGGCAAACTAATAAATAAGATCACACCTGGTCAGAGGTATTAAATTCTATAAATAACATTGATTCAAAATTGCAACATCCTGTTTAAATTAAATAACAAGGCCTTTCGAATATACATGTATGTACTAGATAAGTAATAAACGAATTTAAGAAATTAGGGCTTTCTTTTTACCTGTAAAACACACATGTACTGAGTTAATTAGAACATATTAAAGTGTTTTATGTATGCCATATTAATTTGACAAAAAAATACTTAAATTAATTTAAAAAAATGTTTACTGTTACTTTGGAATACATTTCCTTTTTCAAAAAGGTTATCAAGGATTGCTAGGGAAATTCTATTATAATGATTATATTCTTGGTTTAATAAAACAAAACAATTAAGCTCTCATTTTTTTTAAAATTTATTAAGTTGTTTTATATACTATTTTATATATATCTTAATAAAAAAAAAACATTCACTGCATTATAAACTAAAGTCAACTGACACCATAAATCTATACTAGGCTTAAGTTAATGGTGAAAGTAGTCCAGTTACCATAAAATACTTCCGAAATATTATTCATAAAATTTGAATAATATTGAAAATATTAGTCACAATTCATTTTTTTTTTAGATTATTTGATCAGCTTGTTTTTATTTATATTTTTAAAGTTGATGTATATTATTATGTAAGTGTTGAAGTTATATTATGATTGATTATTGTGAAATTTTAATTTCAATACTGTATTGAATACATTTTTAATTTCAAGTTGTTGTTCAAATTTCATTTCTATTAAAAAAATTCCTAAATTGATAAAATTCAGTTAATAGATACAAAGAATAGGTCTAGTTTGGTTAAGACTTGCTCGAGTATGGTTCAGACTAGGTCGAGTATGGTTCAGACTAGGTCGAGTACGGTTCAGACTAGGTCGAGTACGGTTCAGACTAGGTCGAGTACAGTTCAGACTCGTATAAAACGATTAAGTACTGGTCAAGTACACAATCAGACTGTTAAGTATGGTTCAGACTACAGTCGAGTATTATCAAGTAAATCTCAGACGAATTCAGACTGGTCGAGTAAAAATCAGTACAGTCGAGTACAGATATAGGCCATTTCAGACTTTTAATGGTTTGTAGTGATAACCTTTTCAAATCAGCTTAAACAAAATAAACACCTTTTTTTTGTTGTTAAAACCAAAATTACCTTAAGATATTTGTTTTGTCAAATTAAATGACATGGCACTATACATGGTTTAATTAGATCAGTACACATGACTTTTACAGGACAGGTCAAAAGAAAGCCCTACTTTTCTTAAACTCGTGTATTACTTATCTAGTGAATTAAAAAAGCCTTGCGATCTAGATTTAACAGGATGTTGCAACTTTGAATAAATGTTATTTAGAATTTAAAACGCTCTGGTAGATGTGATCTTTTAATAAGTTTGCCCCAAGCAGAAGGTATTGCTTTATAAATCACCACAAATCAGAAGAACTATTTTAATAATTTCTTTAATGTTTCATCCCTTTTTGATATATTTATAAAATGTATATCAAAAGGAATAAAACATTAAAGGAATTATATAACTATTTTATATATACTTTTTCCCAAGTTATGAGGAAAGATATATTTCTAATATCGTAGCTTTTTGACCTAGAATAATTAAATTCTTAAATTTGACAGAAATACACCAAACTATATAACAACCTAAGATTCAGTAAGATCAATATATTGCAAAGATAGTTGTAGAGTTTGATGAAAATCTAAGTTGATTTGAAAAAGTTATTAAAAAAATTAAAGTATACTATCTCTATTTTGTTCGAACTGCAAATTCTAGCTTTTTGTACCTAGATTAATTTAATTCTTAAATTTGACAACAGTACAACAAAAAACAAAATGAGCTGGAATTCAGTAAGCTTAATATATATCAAAGACAGCTGCATAGTTTGATGACAATCCCAATTGGTTTGAAAAAGTTTAAAAAAAAATTAAAGTGTACTATCTCTATTATGTTCGAACTGCAAATTCTAGCTTTTTTGACATAGATTAATTTAGTTCTTGAATTTGACAGCAATACAACAAAAAACAATATGACCTGGGATTCAGTAAGCTTAATATATATCTAAGACAGCTGCATAGTTTGATGAAAATCCAAGTTGATTTGAAAAAGTTATTAAAAAAATTAAAGTGTACTATCTCTATTTTGTCCGAATTGCAAATCCTAGCTTTTTTTTTACCAAGATTACTTTAATTCTTAAATTTTACAGCAATACAACAAAAAACTAAATGACATGGGATTTAGTAAGCTTAATATATATCTAAGTCAGTTGCAAAGTTTGATGAAAATCGAAGTTGATTTGAAAAAGTTATTAAAAAAATTAAAGATGCCTATCTGAATTTATATAATAATTTTTATTTTTACCTATTGTAAAATTAAATTCTTTCATTTCACAGCAATAAATCAAACTACCTAGTAAGCTTGAATTTTATAAGATAAAAATGTAATTTAGTTAGATTAGCTAATTTACACCAGTCAAAACTAAATTTGAAGGTCAAGACTAGTTGAGACAGGTCGAGACTGGTTGAGACTGAGTCGAGACTAGTCGAGACAGGTCGAGCCTTGGTCAAGACCATTTCAGACTACACAAAGATAATCAAGTACTGAATCAGACTAAGTAAGTAAAGTCGAGACCTAGTCGAGTACACTTAAGTACAGTTAAGAACAGTCGAGACAATGTCGAGACTGATCGGGTAAAATGTGTGCTCGATTTTACTGGTCGAGCATAAAAACTGGTCAATTCAGACTCTGAGCAGTTTGTAGTGAATACAGTTTTTTTTTAATAATTTGCATATATTTTAAACTTTATTGAATATTAAGTGACTGCACAATAATGGCTGCTGTATCCATATTGTTTGATAATTTGATCGAGTATATCTGTTTTTTTGTTCCCATATTGGTGTAAATGTGATTGAGTTTTATACAAAGTCTAACCCACCATTTTCTACACAAGGTAATGCCTGTACCAAGTCAGGAATACGACAGTTGTTTACCATTCTTTGGATGTGTTTGAGCTTTTGATTTTGCCAATTGACAATGGACTGTACGATTTGAATTTTCCGTGGAGTTCGGTATTTTTGTTATGCGACTTTTACTCTTACACAATGATTTGATTCGAGAAGCATTTAGTATACATAGAGGTTGTGAAATATACAATAATGATTAAGTTTATTTTCCTTTTCTAGGATTTTTGTTTTTATTTTCATTCGAGTGCAATATGTTCTTTTTGAAAAAGTTGAAATTGTATTATGTCTATATTAGTATTATTTAATATAATGGTGAAGTAAAGTAAAACAATGCTTGATGAACATACCAATGCTTTTTCACTACAACTTCACTAATTGAAACTAGCCATTTAGATTCGTATATTTGTGTTATCAGCATATTTAAAGAACGAAGGTGAATAACGATTGTTTTCGTGTACTCTGAACATTTGTTTTTCTCTTTCATTATCAGATTTTTCTTCAAACGATTATTATCTTTTTTGTGTATTTTATGTAGTTTCTCAATATGCTTGTTTATATTGATATAAAAATAATAGTTTTCATCTGTCGGTCTTTGTATGTCAAACGCCCATTTCTATCACTAGGTATTGGACGTTTATTTGTTAGACTAACTTTCAACAACTGCAAGATTAACATCTCACGTAAAGCTTTGTATCACACAATAGTTAACCTGCATCCCACTGTTGAACACAATATAAAGAAAATAAGTACTTTCTAAAAAATGTATTCCGCGCCTAAGGGTAGGCTCATATTTAAATGAACTCAAATTTGACGTCAATAGTCTGAAATTCTTGAAATTGAGAACACACCATTGTCTCTAATAAATATGCTTACTAGTATATACCTGTTAACTTATAAAAGTATGTAGAATATTTACGTAGAAAAAGTGCATTTTCAAAATTAAGATAGCGTAAATTATGTTAAATGTTTTCTTATAACATATTGATCAGAATAAAATGTTTTACAACAGGAAAGAAATAAAAATGATAACTAAACAAACAAAACTTTAACATTTAAAGATGCAAACGCGTTCTGAGCATATAACGAAATGACGTCGAAAGTGTAGTACTGTCATGTAATGTTGTCATTTTATTGATGTATAAAACATTGCCATAAAAGCGGGAGGTTTAATTTGCCACAATACCAGGTTAAACCCACCATTTTTTCTTAAAATGTCCTGTACCAAGGAAAATGGCAATTGTTATATTATAGTTAGTTTCTGTGTGTGTTACACTTTAGTGATGTGTTTCTGTTGTGTCGTAGTTCTCCTCTTATATTTATTGTGTTTCAGTTTTAGTTTGTAACGCGGATTTGTTTTTTTTTCTCAATCGATATATGAATTTTGAACTGCGGTATACTACTGTTGCATTTATATTGCATTGGTGATAACACAATAAAATGATCAACGCATACTTGAACATCGTTAATGATATTTGCAACTATTTCAATAATTCATAGTTTTGTTAACAGTTTATTCTTAATTATGCACGGATACTTAAATGACGTTCAAACACTTAAGTCGAAAATAATTTACAACGTCATTACTTAAGAAAATGACAATATACACACCAAAGTACACAATAACAAACACTAAGCAACGCGAACCCAATGAAAAAAAGGATTGATCTCAGGTGCTCCGGAAATGTAAGAAGATCCTGCTTCACATGAGGAACCTGTCGTGTTGCTCATGTTGATATAAACCTGGTGATACATCTGATTTGGTAGGTCAAAGTTCGGGGAGAAGGTGACTTGATCGTAGTTATAATCCATAACGGTCCATAAAATCGTGATGGCGTACATAAAATGTACGGAGAGACGATTTTGTCTTTTATCACTTGGAACACCTTGTTTAATAGCGTACTTGTGAGCAGCAACTCTCTTTCCAGTAAACTGTTTAAGTTATAAGATATAATTCAAAACTGTAAATTTTCAACAAAATGACACTTCATGGGCATAAGTACCATTATTGGTTATGTGACTTTTCTGAAAAATTGACAAGAGATAAATCTTGACATGCAGATAATTATTTTTGTTGTCAGTTTTGCATTAACTGCCTAAGGTTTTGAATTGTACATCTATTTTATATTTAAAGCCTAGCTATGAATTATTAGTCGTATTTGTGGGTGGATCTAGTCCCTGGATATTATTCAAACGAAATGTCTTTCATTCAGCTGAAGTTTGGTGCATTTGACCCAGTAGTTTCAGAGAAGAAAATATAAAAGACGAGTACGACGACAATCAGATGACGTACAACGGGCGATTGGTGACTTTGGATGCCAAATAATGGCAAATGCACATTTTGACAAGGTGAAACAACACTCAATGCTACCAAGTTTACTATTATGTGTCTGTTTGTCTTTTTATTTTTAGCCATTACTACATCATATTCGTCATTTAACAATTAATAATTCTTATATGATTTGCATATTTATAAATACTTGAATTGAATTGGTCAATGAGAATTTTTTTCTAAGTTTACACTTTGATAAACCATGTTTCCGAAACTACTTCTGTAATCTATTCATGCGCGATACACAAGCTTGCAGTGATTCCGGGATTTTCAGCAATTTGAGATTTAAAAACAATTGCATAACAGTTGTGACTATTCTAGTGCATATATAACAAAAAAAAAAAAAAAAAAAAAAGAAAGAAATTTAATGCACTAAAGGTTCGAAAATGCATAAAAATAAAATTTGATAAAATTCCGCGAAATTTCATGAAGGTTTTGGCGAATTTACGTCATGGCAAAACACGACGTCATACAAATAGACGTAAAGGGAAAGATTATTTAGTTACGTGTACGCTTCAAATTCGGATAACATTTAATTAAAATGAAGTTTTTGAGGTAGGTGCTATTTCATTTAAGATTCCGTTGTATTTATCGGACATTTATGGTTTTTATGAAGTCAAGATGGCGGCGTACTCTTTAGTTACGACTTGCCATTGTGCTTTTGATGGTAAATGTATATAGCCATCAACAAAAAAAAATGTTTATTAAATATCACAAATGTTTGGCTGAAGAATTTAAAGGATTAAACACATTTTTTCTAGAGGTTATTGATGTGTAAATAGTTATCAAAAGTACCAGGATTATAATTTAGTACGCCAGACGCGCGTTTCATCTACATAAGACTCATCAGTGACGCTCAAATCAAAAATATTTATAAACCCAAACAAGTACAAAGTTGAAGAGCATTGAGGATCCAAAATTCCAAAAAGTTGTGCCAAATACGGCTAAGGTAATCTATGCCTGGGATAAGAAAATCCTTAGTTTTTCAAAAAGTTCAAAGTTTTGTATACAGGAAATTTATAAAAATGACCACATTATTGATATTCATGTCAACACCGAAGTGTTGACTACTGGGCTGGTGATACCCTCGGGGACGAAACGTCCACCAGCAGTGGCATCGACCCAGTGGTGTAAATAGTTATCAAAAGTACCAGGATTATAATTTAGTACGCCAGACGCGCGTTTCGTCTACATAAGACTCATCAGTGACGCTCAAATCAAAAATATTTATAAACCCAAACAAGTACAAAGTTGAAGAGCATTGAGGATCCAAAATTCCAAAAAGTTGTGCCAAATACGGCTAAGGTAATCTATGCCTGGGATAAGAAAATCCTTAGTTTTTCAAAAAGTTCAAAGTTTTGTATACAGGAAATTTATAAAAATGACCACATTATTGATATTCATGTCAACACCGAAGTGTTGACTACTGGGCTGGTGATACCCTCGGGGACGAAACGTCCACCAGCAGTGGCATCGACCCAGTGGTGTAAATAGTTATCAAAAGTACCAGGATTATAATTTAGTACGCCAGACACGCGTTTCGTCTACATAAGACTCATCAGTGACGCTCAAATCAAAAATATTTATAAACCCAAACAAGTACAAAGTTGAAGAGCATTGAGGATCCAAAATTCCAAAAAGTTGTGCCAAATACGGCTAAGGTAATCTATGCCTGGGATAAGAAAATCCTTAGTTTTTCAAAAAGTTCAAAGTTTTGTATACAGGAAATTTATAAAAATGACCACATTATTGATATTCATGTCAACACCGAAGTGTTGACTACTGGGCTGGTGATACCCTCGGGGACGAAACGTCCACCAGCAGTGGCATCGACCCAGTGGTGTAAATAGTTATCAAAAGTACCAGGATTATAATTTAGTACGCCAGACGCGCGTTTCGTCTACATAAGACTCATCAGTGACGCTCAAATCAAAAATATTTATAAACCCAAACAAGTACAAAGTTGAAGAGCATTGAGGATCCAAAAATCCAAAAAGTTGTGCCAAATACGGCTAAGGTAATCTATGCCTGGGAT
The DNA here is from genome assembly GCF_963676685.1 of Mytilus edulis. Lineage (NCBI taxonomy): Eukaryota > Metazoa > Mollusca > Bivalvia > Mytilida > Mytilidae > Mytilus > Mytilus edulis. The sequence goes on along the minus strand of NC_092356.1, from coordinate 47,617,677 downwards.
AAGAAAATCCTTAGTTTTTCAAAAAGTTCAAAGTTTTGTATACGGGAAATTTATACGGGATTATAGCTCTTCATCTTTTATATAAGCTTTGGATTTCAAATATTTTGGCCACGAGCATCACTGAAGAGACATGTATTGTCGAAATGCGCATCTGGTGCAAGAAAATTGGTACCGTTAATTTTATTATAAAAATGACCACATTATTGATATTCATGTCAACACCGAAGTGTTGACTACTGGGCTGGTGATACCCTCGGGGACGAAACGTCCACCAGCAGTGGCATCGACCCAGTGGTGTAAATAGTTATCAAAAGTACCAGGATTATAATTTAGTACGCCAGACGCGCGTTTCGTCTACATAAGACTCATCAGTGACGCTCAAATCAAAAATATTTATAAACCCAAACAAGTACAAAGTTGAAGAGCATTGAGGATCCAAAATTCCAAAAAGTTGTGCCAAATACGGCTAAGGTAATCTATGCCTGGGATAAGAAAATCCTTAGTTTTTCAAAAAGTTCAAAGTTTTGTATACAGGAAATTTATAAAAATGACCACATTATTGATATTCATGCTCTTACTCACAAATTCAACATAAAAGTCCTTCGGAGTTTTATTCAGTTTGTGAGTTAATCGCCCCGGTTTACACATCAATAACCTCTAGAAAAAATGTGGTTAATCCTATAATGTTTCAGTAACATTAATTTTAGTACACATATGAATAGACTAATATATTATGATTCTACAATCAAAATGTATATGCCAAACCCTGTATGTAAGTACTTCAGCATTAGGTATATATATAATGGGTTAATACCTCGACGAATAACGGTCCGTCTATAACGATACAAAATCAATGAGTAAAATTAAGTACAAACAATTCATTACAACCATGTTGACGCCACATGAAACAAGTGCCTAATATCATATTATACTGTTAAGTTCCTATAATTCTTATATGATTTGCATATCTATAAATACTTGAATTGGATTGGTCAATTAGAATTTTTCTCTAAGTTTACACTTCGATAAACCATGTTTCCGAAACTACTTTTGTAATCTATTCATGCGCGATACACAAGCTTGCAGTGATCCCAGGATTTTCAGCAATTTGAGATTTAAAAACAATTGCATAACAGTTTTGACTATTCTAGTGCATATATATAAAAAAAAAAAAAAAAAAAATAAATTTAATTCACTAAGCTTCGAAAATGTATAAAAATAAAATTTAATAAAATTCCGCGAAATTTCATGAAGGATTTGGCGAATTTACGTAATGGCAAAACACGACGTCATACGAATAGAAATTTTCAAGGGAAAGATTATTTCGTTACGTGTACGCTTCAAATTCGAATAATTCTTATATGATTTGCATATTTATAAATACTTGAATTGGATTGGTCAATTAGAATTTTTCTCTCAGTTTACACTTCGATAAACCATGTTTCCGAAACTACTTTTGTAATCTATTCATGCGCGATACACAAGCTTGCAGTGATCCCAGGATTTTCAGCAATTTTAGATTTAAAAACAATTGCATAACAGTTTTAACTATTCTAGTGCATATATAACAAAAAAAAAAGAAATAAATTTAATTCACTAAGCTTCGAAAATGTATAAAAATAAAATTTAATAAAATTCCGCGAAATTTCATGAAGGATTTGGCGAATTTACGTCATGGCAAAACACGACGTCATACGAATAGAATTTTCAAGGGAAAGATTATTTCGTTACGTGTACGCTTCAAATTCGAATAACATTTAATTAAAATGAAGTTTTTGAGGTAGGTGCTATTTTATTTAAGATTCTGTTGTATTTATCTGACATTTATGGTTTTTAGAAAGTCAAGATGGCGGCGTACTCCTTAGTTACGACTTGCCATTGTGCTTTTGATGGTAATATATATAGTAGCCATCATAAAAAAAATGTTTATTAGATATCACAAATGTTTGGCTGAAGAATTATAGGGATTAAACACATTTTTTCTAGAGGTTATTGATGTGTAAACCGGGGCGATTAACTCACAAACAGAATAAAAGTCCTAAGGACTTTTATGTTGAGTTTGTGAATAAGAGCCCCGGTTTACACATCAATAACCTCTAGAAAAAATGTGTTTAATCCTATAGTAAAGTTAGTTTGGCAGCCTTACACATATATGTCTGAATATAATTGTAAAAGTAAATAAGGCGACATCAAACAGTGAAAATCAAAATATTTAGGCATGCAATAAAACATTATTTCAAAAGTTTTGGACAGACCGTCGCTAAAAGTCAATTTATTCCGAAGAACGACATCTATTCATGTTTTTCCTTTTTCTACGACTATTCCTTGGAACATGAGTCTTTTGGTTTTCCTCGTGTTTCCTCATGAATTTCCCAAACGATTTTCTTTTCCTCCGAGTACCAAAATTATGCTCTTCTATTTCACCAATATTAACACATTCGCTGTCATTTAATTCGTCATCATTATCTGAGTTTAGGTTATAACCATGACCATTTCGATTAATAGTACTGCATTGATTCAAGGCTGTGTGAATTTCAGTTTTCGTAACACTTGTACAGTCTGTAGTCCTGAATCTTAGACTGCGTAATAGTTTATCATGTTCTTCATATTCATATTCATTTACGCTATGCTCTATTTTACGACAACAATCTCTTTCCCTCCGTTGCTCTGTCCAAGTTCCGTCAAGTTGTAGACGATGTTTAACTATTTTGCATACCCGACATTTTTGTTCGCGATCGCGAACATGTTTCTTTACAAATTCATCGTACGGAAACATTCGTTCACATCCTGTGCATATTGTATTTCCTCTTCCTTTCCCCTTTTCAGTAATGATGTCAATAGGGAGGAAGGTTTTTCGTTCATATCCATCGAAATATCTCCTTTGCATTTGTCTTCGTAAATTGCAATAAGTTGTAGAGCTTATTTCTAATCGATCCATCATTTCATCCAATGATCTGTGGATGTCGATAACCTGAAAAGAGGTCGTGCAGTGTATTCTAAGAAAGTTAATACATCCTTCTGCAATGGACTTATCTCCCAAATATTCTCTTTTAGATAAGCAGAAATCTTATTCATTTTTTCCTTGATTTTAAGTATGACACTGAGGATCGTAATCTTACAACCTCTACTTTTCGAAAATGTCACCGTTCTTCGAACATCTGACATCGTATTCATATATGCACAGTAGTAATTGGACATCTAGAACACATGTAAGCATAACACCATATACATGATATAACACACCCGCTGGCTCACAACAATCAAAAACTATTTTATACAGTAAATTGTTTTCAAGAATCAATGCAATGCCATGTTCAAATGCATATTTTCCTAATTCTAAAATGTCAATAGCGAAGATGTCACTTCTGCTTGCTAGTGTCAATAACGAAATACTTCCTTTTATAGAAATAATCGCTTCCTCATATCCAACAGCTATATATTTGTGTTTATTGGTATATATAAAAATTATATCTACAGCCTTTTTCAATTGCATCTATTACCAATATTATTTCAACTGATCGGGTGGAGCTTACATTTTAATTTGCATAGGGACAGTCTATTTGAAAATGTGTGTGTGATAAGGATGATTGCCGTTATAATTATTACTGATTTCTAATGACTTATCAGTGTCATCAAAGAAATTTACAAAACAATGACTGGGCACTTCATTGATGAGTTTACCCTAAACCTATCTATAGATGGACTGGTTTATTATGAGCGAACTGGTTAAACTCCGCCCAGTCAAGTGAAATAAATCGAGTAATACGTGTTAACATAATGAAATGACTCCATGTTTGTCGGTATAGTTTCAAACAAATAACTACTGTTGTTAGATACTATTATGTCTTATTTTTGTCATCAATGACGCATTAAAAATTTCATAAATGAATTGAAGGCCTCATTGATTTTGAATACTAGTAAATATAAGAAACCGAATTTAATTTCTACGTTGGCTTATTCATACTGTTAAACGTCATTTGTTTTCAAAACTCAACAAATATATCAGAATATTATACTGCATATGGCATGGTGTAAATATGACTTTTTAGTAAGGATATAGTGATTGAATTAACTCAGAGAAATAAATGTTTAAAAGTTGATGTAAATAAATAGTACTTAGGATAATTCGATTTAAAACATAATATTCAAATACGACAATAGGTAAAATGCACTATTATAAAAAAAGAAGATGTGGTATGATTGCAAATGAGACAATTCCCCACAAGAGATTTATTCATTTTAGATTTGAAGGGGTTTTGAAGTCATATGATACTTCAAATTAAAAAACGAATATAATTTATTTACTTGAATGGATAAATGTACTACGAAACACGTCTACATAGCCTTTCTCTTCAAAGAAATCTTGCATCTATCAATATTTTCAACATTGTACATGCATTGAATTATTGACGTCCCGTACATTCATCGTATTTTGATTTTCGTTATCTACAAATAAAGTTCCTTGTGACGAAAGTCTATTCTTTTCAAATGTTTTGCTTTGTGTTTCATGCCCAAAACTGCAAGTACGTAATTCAGTTGTAAGACCTTTCATGTTAATCAAGTTTTACATTTGGTCGACTGTATTTTACAAAAAAACAAAAAAAAACATAATAATTTTGTTAAGTTTTTTAAAACTATGCCACCTAATGACAGAGAATTCAGATATAGCAATTTTTATAAGGACTGTGTTATTCATTGACCCCTTTTTTAATCATGTATCAAGAAAATGAGTCCTGAGACTTCATTTATTCTTCGTTTCAGTTACCCGAACGCATACTATTAGAGATACCTTCTTATATTTTATCTTAAAATTTATGGTTAAGTTTTCGTTTAGTACACACTATTAGGTTTTCCATGCATAATGTATACCATCTGACAATATTGTACATCCTGTAGCGCAACAAATAGTCTGATTAACTGCATTTTTCTCTATATTCTGGAAATGCTTGATATTAACTGCATATTGAAAAATTATTTCAAATAAATTTGGATTTCAAGGTTGACCCTCATGTACCTTTAGTTCACGATTGATAAAGTTCCGCAACATATCCCGATAAACAACACACATTTTTGTTTTCCAATCACTGAACGAAATATTGTTTTAAACTATATATATATATATATATGTAGCATGGGTTCGAATCCCGGCGAGGGAAGAACCAAAAATTTGCGAAAGCAAATTTACAGATCTAACATTGTTGGGTTGATGTTTAGACGAGTTATATATATATATATATATATATATATATATATAACTCATGTATTTGTAATAATTGTAAAACACACACAGATAAGTTAGTCAAGTATAGATGCATGCATTGGTTCAATTCTTTCCGTTACATTATAATCACAAAACAAACAAAAATACCCAAACATCGTTTCATATGACTTTAATGTCATTGAGCTGAATCAGATACAATGTTTGCACATTTGTTCAGGCATGTCTAAGTTGAAACAAATGTTTGCACGATTGTTTATATTGTACCAAACACACCTTTTTTATAGTCAAGAGTCATCATTCCCATTTTCATTACCCATCTCAAAGGCGTTTGAAAGAAAGGGAGTAAAACTTGTATTCATATGTATGTTAACTGTATACATTTTCGAGGACGCTTACTCTGATTCCTCTCTGATGGGTCTTTACACTTATTGCTCAGTGCCTTTGTTTAATGATTTGTGCTTGAACCATCAAATTTCAGGACCAAACCGACGAACCAAACACCTAGTAAAAGCATGCTTCTCTGCGAAAACCAATGTAGTTCCATTATTTTTTTCTCATTTGAAAGTTATCTCATCGGTAACAAAATTATCATGGACAAACAAGAAAAATACGATGTATTCTTTGTCTAAAAATAAACACTACATAGGCGTTTAATGCTTATATATTTTGATGCTTTTTAGCGGCCTATAACCCATCATTAATCGAAACTCCACTTATTAGTCTTGTATGATTTTGAATTTTACTTTCTTATGTATATTTCTGAATTTATTATGACGTCAATTATCACTGAACTAGCATTCATTTTGTTTAGGGGGTACCTAAGGCACGCATCCGGGTGCGGGAGTTTCTCGCGGCATTGAAAACCCATTGGTGGCCTTCGGCTGTTGTCTCTTTCACATATTTCCCATTTCCATTCTCAACTTTATTCTGTCTATACTGCATCTTGTTGTATTTATTTCCTAAATATAGCAAAACAACTTTATATCGGGCAATGTCAACTTCATCATGGAGCACTTTTTCAATAATGAAGGATTTATTAAGGGATGAAAATAAGTTTGAAACTTGTGTTACAATTTGAATAGCTATCAACTTATTTATTGAAATTGCAGTATAAAAACAATAATAGGCCAATGACAGAAAAATATAAACTGTTTTTGTATTCGACAGAAAACTGGGGAAATATTTTTCCACTTTGACCTAATATTGTTTATTTATTTGACAATAAGAACCAGTGCAAATGACAGAATCATATAATAAACAGGTGTACTTTTTTTGGGATCCTTTTCGGTGTGAGCCAAGGCTCCGTATTTTAGACCGTAGTTTGACTTATAATAGATTACTTGTACATATCGTGACATGGATGGCGAGTTGTATAGTTAGTACTCATATCACATCACCTTATATATCTGCAATAATAGAGTATGCAATTAATTATCATTTTGATAAAGACAATGTTTTATCCGTTGCACGTCATGGAACAACTTTTGTATACTTTCAGGTACGACAGCTGATGACATACAAACCTGGAGAATCTGCAATCTTTTGGAGCCCATTTTCCCCACATCGTATTGTTCAGAAATAATTGAAATGAAAAATTTAATGTGTCAACATTGCAGTCGATATCCTACTAATAGGTGTCAGCGGTATAAGTGTTTAAAATAACGTTGTGTTCGAGGAGGAAGATCAAATATGACTGTTTGTTGATGCTAATACAGTAAACTACACATGGAAGAGTCTGGTTTTGTTATTGCTATTGATGTCAAACATCAGCACTAAGCGTACTAATAATTTTCGTATACGCCTTGATGATGTTTATATAGATAATAAAGATTTGAGGCACACAATGTTACTTTATTGATTTTCTTTAGAAAAATTACATTCAAAATGGTGGCTTTTCTCAATTAAGCTCTCGAAGATCGTGGACTCTTACATTTCCAACATCGAATAAAAACTATCATTACCACCAAAATACATTAGATTAAGATTTTTTATTGTTTATTTCATACGTCGGGTCTCTCTTTCTTATATCCTTTTTGCCCAAAATACAAGACCTGGATGAAATAATCGTCATTGAAGGACAATAACTATAAAAAAGTAGTGAACTATAATTACAGATTTGTTTACCTATTTATAAAGATCTGGTTATGCTGATATTTACCCATGTTGAATCAATAGTAGATCTTGTCGTGTTCCTCCTCTTTTATGTTAACAGTGCTTCGTGATCTATTATAGTTTTTGAAGAAAAAAAATGCAGACAGTGGGTCTGCAGACAATTGATGATAAAATAAGCCAATTTCAATATCTTCCAGTTTTTATTTACCAACTAAAGCTGTTGCATAAAAAGCATTAATTGAGAGAAAAAAAAAAACATTATGCAAGTAAAACAGCTCATATGAAAAGCCGACAAACAAGTGTGGCTATTTGACAAATTTGTTACCTTTTCCTGATGAGTATAATTGCTTTGCAAGTTATTTTATATTAACTTTGTCATTAAGAGACAAAAAGGCGTCGACCTATAATTTCAACCACGTTCACTTATTTGTAAATCTTGCTTTTCTTCGAAATATAACAGTTTTCAAGATAATAAACAAAACATGTTATTTTCCCCTTGTTTTATCTTAAACATGATGTTTGGTATTGACACAATCTAAAAAGTAAAATCACAAAAATACTAAACCCCGAGGAAAATTAGTACGGAAAGTCCGCAGTCAAATGGTTCAACCAAAAAGTACAAACACATCAAACGAACGGACAACAACTGTCATATACCTGACTTGCTACATGCATATTCTTATTTAGAAAATTGTGAATTAAACCTGTTTTTAATGATAGCTAACCGCTCACTTGTTTTACAGTCAAACTTCATTACAGTTACAACGACGTGTGAACAAAATAAACAAACATAAAAGGTGAAAATGTCACAAATAGGAGTATATCAGTCAACATTGTGTTACAATCAAAATCACTACAAATACAAACAAATATGTAACAGAGAGGCACATAAAGGCTTATAGATGCAAAGACCCTATACGTGAATCAATATTAAAGCAAAATGTTGAATATTTAATGACCTTCCAACAGTATCGATCGTAACTATATGCCTTCTGAATAAATCTATTTAAAAGTCTTGTTAGAGTTTGAAGTGAATGAAAAAATTGGATGTGAAATACCTGAATGTATAATTCTGTATGTCTGCATGCTGTTTTATATCAACAAATGATGTCCGAGTACCGATGATGAAATATAGTAACTGTTTTGAATCGTTTGTATCATCGAAAACCTTCGTGTTTTTTCAGTAATACAGAAATTGATTTCGTAACAATTAAATACGTTATCATATACATGAAGCATAGAAGTAAATATAAATGAACACCATAACACTCTGGCAAAGGGAATGTGGAAAATGTTCTTAAGAATGTTTAATAGATAAAATCATTTATTATATCAACAATTTTCATTACTGAACTAAAAAAATTTAAGGACTTTTATTTGTCAGCTTTGTCCCCGCATGATCTATTTTGTGTAGTACGTACGGCGTAAGTCATGAGCCAGGATCTTGTTCTTTAACGGAACGATCATTTAAGAATTGACAATTTGTTATGCAAGTCAATTATGATTTATACAATGAAATATCTTTTTTAGAATATCACCATTTCACTTGACGGTTCTAATCAGTTTATATCATAGTGAAAAATTGCATGTATATTTTTTTGATGAACCAAAGCCTAAAAATACCACGGATTTCTGTTGTGTCGTTGTTGGCCCATTTCTCTTCTAGATACAAGCACCATGGAAAAAAGTGAACGCAGATTTGTTATTAAACTGAGTACTACTATTCGGCACATTTTGAACTTTTAATAGTCAAATGGATTTCAAAACCACTGGACTATTCAGTTGTAACTACCAGGACTTTATGTATTTTTTGTCACATTCAAGCGGAACAGCTTTCACTTTATATCACAATAACTATGATATCATAGTACATGCATGTTATTTATTTGGCCTTTGTAACTTGTTTGGATTCGAGCGTCACTGATGAGTCTTTTGTAGACGAAACGCGCCTGGCGTATTTACAAAATTTGGTATCTATGATGAGTTGAAATGTAGGACGGAGATAGTAGCAGTACTAGAAACCATATCAGCAGCAGAAGCAGTACTGAATGTAGGCGCTATTATCAGTGTTAGAAAAGGTTCTTCTTTTCAAACATCTTATTTTCATGCATGACTTTATTCAACAATAAATAAATCAGAAAAAAAGGTCTTCAAAGTTAAACATGCTTGAGACGCGATTCATCCTAGCAATAGTATTGTTCAATGTATTTCTATTCTAAAATAAAACTAATGGAAAACAGTAGAGTACAAGATGTGTACACTCAAAATGATACATAGTTTAACAATCGATTTTTTTCTTCATTTTGTCAATGAAAAAGCACAGATTGGACATGTATTTATTTGTCAAGCCTTTTTCTAAATACATATCCTAAAGAACAATGAGAATTTATGATAGAAACTCCAGGGGTTATCATACACATATGTAATTCAGATTTATTAGTCCTATCTTTATATTGTACATGTATGTTATAATGAAATTGCTCAAAATTAGTTAACTTGGTGAGGTTGATGTCAACAATTTCAATTTCTATATGGAAGATTTATATTTCCTTAAAATCGAGTCTAGAATTTCTAACTGATAATTTCTCGATATAATATATCGAATGTCAGACGCATCTTTTTATCAAGTAGTTAATAAATATTTTCCATGATTTGGTATAAATATACCCGTAACCATTAGAGAATCGGTGGCTTCTGATGTGAAAGAAAAATGGTAATTTTTAAAAGTAAAATAACAAAAATTGTACTCGTTTTTTTTTATCAGATTTGTATGATTAATTAGTTAAACTGTAGTTTAGAGGTGTTTTTACAACTATGAAAAAAGTAATATCACAAAAATACCGAACGCCGAGGAAAATTCAAAATTGAAAGTTCCTATTCAAATGCCAAAACCATAAGCTCAATTTGCCATGTGATTATGGACTTTCCGATTAGATTTTCCTCTGAGCTCAGTATTTTTAGGTTTTACTTTTTTCAAATACTCAAACGAATGTCATATTCCTAACTTGGTACTGTATTTGTTTTATATAGAAAATGATTGATTTCATTTGGTTTTATAGCTATCATAACCTGTCACTTGTATGACAGTATATATTGAAGAATAATCTGGTATCAGATCGCGAATGCAATAACATGCTGAACTCCAAATACTTGAAAAAAAACCAGCTGTATTATCATTAGGAGGAAAAACCTGAAAAAAGAACATGTCTGCTCAACTATTGCCAAATTTTGATCAGTATCTATGAAAAATCTAAATTCTCCATTTTACCAAATATAAAAGCCAAATTGTTTATCATCATGACAATAAAAATACACGCAAAAATGAGTATTTGTAAATATCTCGAAATTACCAAAATACTTTAACTTTTATATTTTCCAAAATTATCGTTCTTATGCCTCTTTGAACTATTTCATTTTTTGCCAAAACTTTTGAAGGAATTCAAATCTATCTCTTATTTTAAAAATAATGTAGAATTGTTATTTGTATTTGACTTGTGTTAATGACGTTGGGTCTGGTTCATAAATGAATAATTATCCATTTTAAGATGGTGACGTTCCCTTGTCACCATCTTATGGTGTTTATATATCTCAACTTGTACGATTCGCTCGTGTATGTAACAACGTATTAGATTTTAGCGAGAGAAATTTATGTATTACTGAAAAACTATTACACCAGGGTTTTCGATATCACAAACTAGTCAAAACATTAACTAAATTTTATCATCGGTATAAGGAAATAATTCGTAAATATAACTCAACATGCAGACATCTTAAACGTTCATGTATTTCACATCCAATCTTTTATGGTTATATTCTTTACAAAAGACAAAAATGTCAGTATTTACCTCAAAAGCTTACAAAATCTTTAAACAGACTTATTAAGAAGGGATATAGTTACGATACTGTTGTCAGGTCATTAAAGATTGTGTTTTGGCTTTTATATTGATTCACTTATAGGGTCATTGCTTGGAGCTAAACACATTTATTAAAAAAAACAGTTGTTGGCATGACACGGGTTATGTTTTTCTCATATATTTTATGAAAGTATGATACTAACGGGAGGGATTGTGCCTAATATTCATTTGATGAAGACATAATCTTTCAATCAGTTTAATTGAGGTCAGTTAACTGCTAGTAGTCTGTTGTTATTTATGTATTATTGTCATTCTATTTATTTTCTTTTGTTACATCTTCTGACATTGGACTCGGACTTCCCTTGAACTGAATTTTAATGTGCGTATTGTTATGCGTTTACTTTTCTACATTGGCTAGAGGTATTGGAAGAGGATTGATATCTCATAAAAATGTTTAACCCCGCCACATTTGTGAGCCTGTCCCAAATCAGGAGCCTCTGACCTTTGTTAGTCTAGTATGGTTTTTTAATTCTAGTTTCTTATGTATAATTCGGATTTTAGTATGACGTCCATTATCACTGTACTAGTATACATATTTTTTAAGGGGCCAGTTGAAGGACGCCTACGGGTGCGGGAGTTACTCGCTACATTGAAGACCCATTGGTGGCCTTCGACTATTGTCTGCTCTATGGTCGGGTTGTTGTCGATTTGACAAATTCCCCAATTCCTTTCTCAATTTTATTGGTGAAACAAGATATAAAGCAACACGAGCAACATGACGGGTGCCACATGTGGAGCAGGATCTGTTTACCCTTCCGGAGCACCTGAGATTTTTGGTGGTGTTCGTTTTGTTAGTCTTTATTTTTCCATGTTATGTTTTGTTTACTATTGTTAGTCTATTGTCTTTTTCATTTTAGTCATGGCGTTGTCAGTTCATTTCCGATTGTTCCTCTGGTATTTATTTGTTCCCCTCCTTTTGACCTAACCTCAATATCTCAAACACCTTGACTACGTCAAACGAATGGAACACAACTATCATAATTCCTCACTTCGTACAGGCCTGTCACTGTAGAAAATAGTGGATTAAAACTAGACCAAAAAAAACGAGGCTTAAAATGAAACAAATTAAATACACGATACGATTTGGCATATTAGAGAAGAACTAGCTGTCAAGTTTGTGTTCACCCTATTTGACTCTAATTCTCATATTTGATTTATAACAAAGTAAAACATTTATCCAAATTATAAAAAAGTATAAAATGAAAAATTTACAGGGCATGGGCTCAATTATGTGCATTTTCGTTTTGTATGTATTTTAGTCTAGACGCCTCCTTATTAACTATCGAGTTGACCGCCAATAACCTTCGATGACTATAAATATAGATAAAATTGGATATCAAAATCGTGTAATTAGATTTTTCTAGATCTGTTTAATTTGTATTTTATAGATAACGCATATATAATTATCATAATTTTACCTGTATACGAATGATTTTCGGTGGATCGAATCAGTCAATCAAATGATTTACCTTGTTTCACTTTCAATGTTGACCAAGGAATTTGTTTTTGTCCCGGCAGATAAAGCTGCTAATAATATTATTATTGTTTGACGTAAATTTTACATTGAGGTTCTGAAAAAGGAAATCACCAATTCACCAACATTCCAACTGACTCCATTTTCAGAAAACGAAATCTGTAACAAACATAAACTTTTAGGCACCGCTTTACAAGCAGAGCCAAATACAATGAAAGTCCCAACTATGTATTGGCTTCCGAAGCTACACAAAACCCCTTACAAATATAGATTTATTTCGTCTTCAAGCCATTGTTCAACTACTAAATTGTCTATTCTTCTTACCAGCACACTTGGTACAATTAAAAACCTGATAATAAATTGTTCAAATAAGGCCTTCGAAAATAGTGGAATAAATTACTTTTGGAGTGTCAAGAACTCGTTGGAAGTACTTGATAAATTGCATGCTTATATTGGTGATTTTGAATCTGTTCAAAGTTTTGATTTTTCTACCCTATATACCACATTGCCTCACATTCTCATTAAGAAAAAATTCACACACCTAATTAAATGGGCATTCAAAAAATCAGAATGTGAATATATATGTTCAAACTCTTTTAGGTCATTTTTTAGTAGCAATAAACAAAAAAACTATGTTAGTTGGACATGCTTTGATACTATATATGCCCTTGAATTTTTACTAGATAACATTTTTGTTCGCTTTGGGGATTCCGTATATCGTCAGATTATCGGAATTCCAATGGGGACTAACTGTGCACCACTTATTGCGGACCTGTTTTTGTATTGTTATGAGTTACAATTTATGACAAAAATAAGCAAAGACCCATCGAAACAACATCTGATAAACAAATTTAATAATACTTTTAGATATTTGGATGATATTTTGGCTCTCAATAATGACGACTTCAGTATGTATATTAATGAAATTTATCCTGTTGAACTTACTTTAAATAAAGCTAATACTAACAATGACCACTGCCCTTTTCTCGATCTTGATATCTATATCACTAATGGAAAGCTGAATACTAAAATTTATGATAAAAGGGATGATTTTTCATTTCCTATCGTTAATTATCCGTTTTTAGATGGTGACGTTCCCTTGTCACCATCTTACGGTGTTTATATATCTCAACTTGTACGATTCGCTCGTGTATGTAACAATGTTTTAGATTTTAACGAGAGAAATTTATGTATTACTGAAAAATTATTACACCACGGTTTTCGATATCACAAACTAGTCAAAACATTTACTAAATTTTATCATCGGTATAAAGACATTATTCGTAAATATAGCTCAACATGCAGACTTTTAATACGTTCAGGTCTTTCACATCCAATTTTTTATGGTAATATTCTTTATAAAGCACAAAGGTGTCAGTATTCACCTCAGAAACTTACAAAACCTTTAAATAGACTTATTAAGAAGGGATATAATTACGATACTGTTGTCAAGTCATTAAAGATTGCATATTTTGGCGTTAATATTGAGTCATTGATAAGGTCTTTGCATCGGAACTAAACACATTTATTCTAAAAACAGTTGTTGGCATGACACGGGTTATGTTCTTCTCATATATGTTATGATGGTATGATACTAAACCCCTAACGGGAAGGATTGTGCCTGATGTTCATATGATGAAATCTTAATCTTTCAGTCAGTTTAGTTGAAGTCTGGAGCTGGCATGTCAGTTAACTGCTAGTAGTCTGTTGTTATTTATGTATTATTGTCATTTTGTTTATTTTCTTTGGTTACATCTTCTGACATCAGACTCGGATTTCTCTTGAACTGAATTTTAATGTGCGTATTGTTATGCGTTTACTTTACTACATTGGTTAGAGGTATAGGGGGAGGGTTGAGATCTCACAAACATGTTTAACCCCGCCGCATTTTTGCGCCTGTCCCAAGTCAGGAGCCTCTGGCCTTTGTTAGTCTTGTATTATTTTAATTTTAGTTTCTTGTGTACAATTTGGAAATTAGTATGGCGTTCATTATCACTGGACTAGTATATATTTGTTTAGGGGCCAGCTGAAGGACGCCTCCGGGTGCGGGAATTTCTCGCTACATTGAAGACCTGTTGGTGACCCTCTGCTGTTGTTTTTTATTTGGGCGGGTTGTTGTCTCTTTGACACATTCCCCATTTCCATTCTCAATTTTACATTCTTTTCATTTAAAAAACTTTACACGCATAATGCATGCGTTATTCAATTCTAGCTAAGGAATGAAGTTGAAGTGCACTTGAATACTGATTCATTAAGTCGAATTATTCACTTGCAAGTAAACATTTCATCATCAATGTTTATTCGCTTATTTAGACAAAATTAAAACAGACTGGCTGCTAAAAGCAAATTTTTAATTCACTATTTGTCTTTCTTTAATGATTAAATAAAAACATTTTTTTTAGATTTTTGATATATCTCGCGATCGTAGCTGGTGCCCCTTTAAGGAAGTCTTAGAATGCAAGACTTTCAATTAAGCCAACTAGAAATTGGTCCAGAAATAAGTTTTGTATCCAAAGTATTTTAAAGTATTATTGATGACACCCAATATCCCCAAAACAATTCCCTATCTTCCTTTTTTCGGTGTTGGTACAATTTAATAGAGATCCATAGACCTATACTCTAGGAAAAATACATGATTCAGCATAGCCGTCTAATGCAAGACTGGGTTGGTTTCAGTCTGGTTCTGTTTTTCATGTTAATATCTTATCGTTATGAATATACATGTAGACATTGAAATATGTGCCACTTGACACTTTCAATCAACCAATCATTCAATCATTGTATTCAAATAACCCGTTATAAGTGAATACACTCGAGATATACAAATGAGTTCCACAGTAATAACAGATGTACAGAACTAAACTAGACCCATATGAATATAGCGATGAAAAAAACTGCCAGGAAAAGATGACAAATGTGGGTTTAATCACACTACATTTAAGTACTAGTTAGCGTAAATGTCAACCTATTTTTATAAGAGAATGTGTTATGCATTGACCTTTTTTTATCATGTAGCAAGAAAATAAGCCAGGAGACCACATGTTACCCGAAAGCATACTATTAGAGATACCGTTTTATATTTCATCTTAAAATTCTATGGTTAAGTTTTCTTTTTTTTACACAAAATTACGTTTTCCGTGCATAATGTATACAAAATCTCACCATTTTGTACATCCTGGTGACCTATACTTTTCACTATTTTCTGGCAAAATGCATTATATAAATTGCATTTTGACAAATTATGCAAACAATTTTGGATTTGAAGTTTGATCCTCATCTACATTTAGGTCATGTTTAATAAAGTTCCGTAACAAATCCCCTTGGCAAGTTAGATTTATTTTTGATTTACAATCACTGAACGAAATATTGTTTTCGATTATATATATTAGTCAATATGTTTTTGTAATTAATATACAAACACACATAGATAAGTTAGTTAAGTATAGATGCATGCATTGGTTCAATTCAAACAAACAAACAAAGACCCCTAAAATCGTTTCATATGACTTTAATGTCATTGAGCTGTATCATATACAATGTTTGTACAGGCATTGGTAAGTTGAAATAAATGTTTGCCCGATTTACTACATTTTACCAAACACACCTTTTTATGTCAAGAGTCGTCCTTCCAATTTCATTTCTGATCTTAAAGGGGTTTGAAAGTTAGGGAGCAAAATTGTATTTATATGCATGTTAAATGTATAATAGTTCCAGGACACTTATTCTGATTAACCTCTGACCAGTCTTTCCAATTACTGCCCAAGTTTAAATCATTTGTGTCTGCAACATCAAATTTCCTCTAATAGTTTAACAGAGCAAGGAACCAAACCGAGTAACCAAAGACCTAGAAAAAGCATGCTTCTCTTTGAAAACTAATGCAGTTCCATTATTTTTTCTCATTTTAAATTTATCTCATCATAAATAAAATTATCATGGAAACTCAAAAAGCTATTAGAAAGCACAGAAAATAATAATATTGAAAATCTAGTATTTCTAGGCCCACCAAATAAATGTTAAAAACACTTTTGGAAAGAGGGTTTTAAAGCATGGACAGAAATGCAAAATAAAACAAAAAGTGAAAAAGAATTTAAACAGACTCACTTTGGAATAATGGAAATATTTAAAATAGGTAGCAGATCTATTTTCTATAAAGACTGGGCTGATAACGGTATTTTGTTGATTAATGATCTGGTGGATAATGAGGGTAAATTAATGTCTTTTGAGCAATGCAAAAATATTTATGAAATTAATTCTAACTTTCTAGTTTATAAAGAAGTTATATCAGCAATAAAATCATATAAAAATTCTCTTAAACATAATATCTGTATAGAAAATCTTTATAAAGTTCATGGACAAAATCTACCAAATAATATAAGAACATTTTTTTTGTCAAATAAAGGGTCAAAAGATATGTATAATATTTTCTTAAAAAAAGTAGTACAAGGCCTAGTTGTGAAGATATAAACAAACATTTTGATTGGAGTAGTGCATAATATGTCTTTCTACACCACAAAAAGCTCTAAACTTCATTGGTTCCAATACAGAACAGTGCACAGAATTATAGGCACAAATGAATTTTTGTTTAAAATTAAAATAAAACAATCAAATAAATGTACTTTCTGTAATGAAGCTATTGAAGATAATGAGCACATATTTTAGACATCCCATAAAAATGCAGTCGATATACTAAATATAGCTGTCAGCGACATACGTGTTAAAACAAACGTTATGGAGAATAATACAAACAAGATTGTATGTTGTAGTTATAGAGTAAACTATGAAAGGGAATATCCGGCAAACTTATACAATTCTTAATTTGTGAAATGCAATTTCTTAATTCGTAACATGCAATTTCTTAATTAGCAAAATGTAATTTCTTAATTTGTGACATGTATTTTTTCCATCCGTTACATGAATTTCTACATTTCTTGTTTGTGAAATGTAATTTCTTAATGTGTAAACACAATTTCTTAATTTGTTAACGTATTTTCTTCATTCGTTACATGAATTTCTACATTTTTGAATTTGTGAAATGTAGTTACTTTGTTTGAGTCACGTTTTGTGAGACATGTCTGTGTAATTGTTACCGTTGCAAGCCAATGAGAAGTTCCGTTTCTAAAGAAAAAATACACGTTACAAATCAACATGTTACAAATTAAGTTCTTATTAAGAAAATGCATTTCACAAATTAAGAATTGTTTAATTATGGCGGATATTCCCTTCAATAATAAATTACATGTACCCATGGAAGCATCTGGATTTGTTATTTCAGCTGATCATTGGCGATATTAAAAAGTAGAAAAAGTATTCGAGTTACACATGTTCTTGTTTATCTAAAACAAATAAGTTAGTCAATTGATAAAACATAAACTGGTTTAGCTATGCGTGTTATATTAATTTATCTATACTTTTAGTTCTAAAGAGACTGGGACGATGCACTTTATATATGAGCATTTTTAGATTAGCCACTCACTATGAATAAGTAAAAAATATAATTCATTACATAGAAGATAACTGTATAGTACTTAAAACTTGGTCTTCATAAAACGTAGATCTGTTGTCGCAAATTGAGTTTACCTAGTGACGCGAGGCGAAGCTAATTAACGACAATTTGCGACAGTTAAATCAAGTGTGCAAGACTAAGCTAAAACATACCCAGACAGTAATGTTGTTTTTAATGCCACATTATAAAATAAGTTCCATTTTTGAAATATTTGGAATTAAAAATTGATAATAAAGAAAATTAAACGAAACTGTTAAAAAATGTCTTGATATCTCAACAATGTGACGTCGTCAAGAACTGGATGAAGCAATCGTCATTGAAGGACATTAACTATAAAAAGTAGTGAATTATCCTTACCGCTAATCTATTTGTCTAGATATGGTTATGCTGATAATTATTGCTTTTCATCTCCTACCAATGTTGAATCAATAGTAGATCTTGTCGTGTTCCTTCTTGATTATGTTTACAGTGTTTCGTGATTTATTATAGTTTTTAAAAAAATGCAAACAATGGGTCTGCAGTCGATTTATAATTTCTTCTATCGTAGCCGATTTCGATATCTTCCTGTTTTCATTTACCATTTATAGCTTTTGCATAAAACGCAATTATTGAATGAAAAAAAAAACATTATGCAATGACAACAGCTCATATGAGAAGAAGACAAAAAATATTGTCTATTGACATAGTTATTATCTTTTCCTGCTGATTACGATATAAGCAAATTATTTTATATTAACTTTGTCATTAAGGGACAAAAAAGCGTCGACCCATATTTGAATCCACGTTCACTTATTTGTAAATATTTCTTTTTTTTCAAAATATAACAGTTTTCAAGATAATAAATGAATAAACAAAACTTGTAATTTTCCCCCCTTTTTATTTTTTTATCTTAAACCATGATATTTGGTATCGACACCCCGAGAAAAATTCACAATGGAAAGTCTCCAATCCAACGGTTCAACCAAAAGTTCAAACACATTAAACGAATGGATAACAACTATCATATTTCTGACTTCCTACAAGCATTTTCTTATGTATGAAATGATCACTTTGACAACGACGTCTGAACAAAACAAACAGACATAATAGATAAAAATGTCACAAATAGGGGTACAGTAGTCAACAATGTGTTACAATCTTAATCGCTATAAAAACAAACAAATATGCAACAGAGAGGTACAAAAAGGCTTATAGACAAAGCGCATTACCAAAAATGAAAGCCAATAATACATATTCAAAATTTCCCATTGATACAATGACGGGATGGAAAAGTACAGAGCCACATCATATGTGTCAAAGAAGCACACAAAAAGGCATATAGACAAAGCACATCATCAAAAATGAAAGACAAGAATACAAAAATTTCAATAGAACAATAACAAAATGACGGGATGTAAAAATACAGAACCACGTCATATAATTAAAAGAAACACAAAAAGTCATATGGACATATTCCGTCTTGACGTTTAGTAAATGAAGTACCCTAACATCAGTCAATATACACCAAACGTGACATTAGGTAAATATTTACAAAAGGAGTAAGTTAAACGACATTGCTGCTCGCCCTTTGCACGAGTTATTTTCCTTTTTATTCGGTTATATAATTTTACGTACCATTTGTTTTACTAATGATATCAGTAATATGATATACATATATTGTCTTAAATTACTGTCATGCTTTTTAAATAGACAAAAAATAATATGTAAGACCAATGAAGCTCTTTAATTCATTCGCGTGAATTGAATGATTGACTATTTAATTGTGTACAACTTTTACTTGTGTGTATCGACAAAGAGAGTACAAGAATACCAAGTGTACTATATTCAAAATCAAAAACTAGTTTTTTCATGTTCAGTGAAATCAACGAATCCCTCAATCAAAACTCGTGCTGTCGCAAGTCAAATATTGATATAAAAGGAAATTAAGCAGAGTTAAAACCTTTTCGACAATGTCCTGGGATTGCGATGTTTCAATGGTAATAGGTCATTTTGACATACTAGCAGGTATATTGGCTTTATTCGGGAAAATCTTAATTGTTTTGGAGAACGTCATCATATAAATGTTTCAAGCGTTCGTCTTGTATTTAGTGCCGTTGACAGTTGCGCAGAACTGATATTATTGTGTGGGCAGAATTCAGACTCATATTTAACGGATACAGCATCGAAATATCTTTTTGGATTTAGTTTCATACTAACCCTCATATATTCGGTATTAGTGATATTTATTGTTTATAACTGGTTGAGCCCAGATAAAGATAATCATGATAATATAAAACTGGCTCTACGTATAACGACCTTTTATAAAATATCCGGTTTTGTTGTTGGAATATTGATGGCTAGCTATTCTGGATATCTATGGGTTAATTTCGATGGTAGTGTATTTGTGTTTGTAGTGGCTTTGATTGACACTATTTTGGATCTGATTGAGATTACGATCATCGTTATCTATTTGTTATTGAAACATGACAACCACCACGATACAAGAGGAAATGTTCGTAACATACAGGTCAGGCCAGCAAACAGAATTTGAACGAGAGGTCGGACGATTTGAATTGCCTATACTATCACTTGACTTGTTAGACACACCAAGCACCTAATATTTTGTCAGGACATACAAATATGGCAAAATACATAATACTTCTTTATTTTGATACTTGTTGTTCAATGATTCAATATTTCCTGATCGAAATAGAAAATCAATAGTTAGAAGAAATTTTGATATCTAGATAACTTATTGACTTAATTTTTCCTGATCTACTTTGCATGTCTTGACATTGAATATGAATTGCTTGAAACATAACAATTTCTAAAAGTAACTTTTTTGATAGAAAAACTTCATATCAATAGCTTTAAGTTAGAAATGTAATCGTTTTATTCGGTGTGGACTGCTGACCACTGATATTTAGAAACCATTCAAACACATAAAAGAAAGGTCAACACTCTATATATGCTTCCTTCGTCGGAGGAATAGTTATCTCTTTCACTTTCTATTACAATGTTCTTTTTTATACAATTAGATATTTAAAAAAAAAAAGAAAAAGAAATGGAAATAAAAAGTCAATTCAAAACTTCATTATTGTACTAAACAAAAATATATGAATGGGTTTAAATAAATGCTTTATAAAGTTTATACAAAGACTAACTTTTTAAAAGGCAATATATTTCAAGGGACAGTGATTCTGTCAAAACAACAATAAACCACCTTTTTTGATTTAGTGAATAAGGATTTGAAAATATATTTGGAATAAGGATGTAACGTTTTCCAAAACGTGGTTAAGATATTGTTAAACATTTCACACTTCGTACACATGCTTTATATATATCTATATTTGTTTATGAACCAGATGAAGGAGTTTCTCGCTGTATTAAAGACCTATTGGTGACCTACTGCTGTTGTCTGTTCTATTGTCGGGTTGTTGTCTCTTTGACACATTCCCCATTTCCATACTCAATTATATTTGTATTTTTTTTTCATATTCAAGATTCATTTACTTAGAAAAATATCATTATAAAACAAATGGCTATTTATAACAATGACTTTTGATGCTTAGTACAACAAAGTTTCACTATTTTGTATTTTGTATTTTGATAACAGCAAACCGGATGCATGTCTTTACAATAACAGCTTTATTTGAAAATGTATTAATAAAAACTGTTGAATCAGCTGTTGAATCGAATTAAAAAAGTAGTCCTAGTAAGGTCTTTTTTTCAATTTACATCCAAATTAACAACAATGAACTATTATATGTCTTAAGAAAGCTATACCCTATTAGGATAAAGAAATTCATAACTATATGTCAGTTTTGACTATTAACTCATAATCCTGTAATAACCCATTTTACGGAAATAACGTCCTTAATTTAATCTGTTTTGTTTTTATTATTATGGTGTTTTATGCTAGGGTATATTGATATATGCAATAGATGTAATATAAATGTATTTAAATTTGTGTTTTACAGTCGCTCTTAATTCTTTTTATAGTGGCTCTTTTATTAATTGAAGACTCTTATAAATTATTTGTTGTTGTTTTGTTTTGTCTTTCTTTTTACATGTGAAAGCGAACACAATTGAAATGTTTTTCTTCTATCAATGACTGACCACTGCCATTTGGTTGAAGGTAATTATGTCATCTTGTTCATGTGCTGTAATTGCACTGTAATTTTATAAAACGAATAGTACATATTTTAATGATCATGCTAAAACGCATATTATACTATTATATTCGTTTTAGACTTATACCTCAAATTTGACACAATCGGTCATTCCTGTACCAGAATGTATGACCAACGAGACAAACAACTTCTCCACCTTCGGAGCAACGCGCTAACTTCACCTGTATATAGGATATACATTTCCCAACTCATTTGGTGTTTTAAAGCAGTTGCTTCTCAGACTTTATTTAAGGGTACTAGTGCCGGAGCTGAAGTTGAAGAACCAGGATTATGTCAAAAAACGCTTCAACCTTTTTCTTAAAACGTTCCTCGGAAGATATCAAGATCGTGTCAATGAATATTCGGTATCATCTTCAAAACTAATACATGATGATCCTGAAGTATAGATTCTAGGTGTTGATATGATTTTTTTTACTTAATCGCGTGTTATAGCGTTCTTTCATATGGTCCTTGTATATATTATCAACCTTTGCTGTTTAGTCTATTTTTCGTGATAAACTTTTATCGTGGTTCTGTATATGAACTAATAAAAATGTACATCCCGCAATTTGTTATCATTTTTTGTATTCCTGTCTTTCATTTTTGGTTATTTGCTTTTGTTTGTTGGCCTTGTTATAAATTTTTGAAGTCATTAAGATTATAACTGCTGTACCCAATTTTGTTTTTACATTAATTTTATTCCTTTTGTGTGTTTTTTTTGTTCACATATTGTTGTCAATATAATGCCATGGAATTTTATGTGACTATGATACAAGTGAGCTCGAGAGATTAAGCAAAACAGTGATGGAAGACCAAGTTCTTCATCTTTGTTTAAATTTCAAAGGAACATTGAACAATTCTATAATTTTTCATGAAAGTATCGTGGGGGTATAAGGCTAGTGACCTAGTGAAATGTCAATACCTAATTCATTCATCAAGCAGTTAATGTAATATGATTTACACACAAAAAAGGTATTGTTTCGGACTTTATCTACGTTTACAATGCATATTTGTTATAAACGTTGGACAAGTGTTTTGCAACATTTGAGTCTTCAAATATAGAAGAAGCATGGGAATTCATAGACCTATTCAGTTCTTTTATTTTGATTTGTATCAACGACTGCATAGCCTTAATCCAATCGGAACTGGTATCTACGTTTTACCTCCGGCCGGATTATTTTTAAATTGGGAACTAGCACAGGTGCAATCAGGAGTTAACACTCGGATTGATCAATTTCGAGATTCTCAAATATGTCTTTGCAAATGAAATTTTAGTTGCGATTGGGTTGGTAAAAGTATAAGAAATGATAGATACAAACTGATCTTTAAAATAGCGAAGTGTCTTCGTGTAAATTGATTTCTGACGAATGATTATGTCATCGAGTACTTTGTTGTTAAAGAAAAGTTTAAGAGAGGATGGTTTCTCCTTTTCAATCTTTTCAACGCAAATTGGTATCAAAAATTTTGTGACTTGCAATATCTGAGATGATAGCTGTAAGTTTGTATTTGTTTGAATTTTTGCTTGTAACAGTGTTAACAATGGTGGTGAACATGATATTTAAATTCAAGTGGTTCAGATATTTGATTACTTAAGATTTTCCTCCTGGAGTTTGGTATTTGTATTAAACTTTGTTTTTCTTTACATGCTATTGATACCCTAGTTTGCGATTTGAAAGATAAATGATTTGACACTATCTATTTATATTTCTAAAACAAAGTATTGATGTGTAATACTTAATAAAGTTTGAGAAACGTTTTTGAAAAGAGATATGAATAAATGTCACTCCAAAATAAAGCTACGTTTCTTAAATGGACAAGCGTTTATGAATATTTTTGAGATTTACAAATATTAAAGTTTTATAACGTTTTGTACTAGGACAAATGTCACAATGAACATATTTTTCAAAGTACAGCAATTCTGTCATGTCCCTCAAAACAACAATATTAGAACATGATTAAGTTTTTCACGAAATAATTTTCTTTAGGGAAATATTGTTCAAAGAAGGGATTTTTAATTGTTGTTTATGGGAAAATACACCCGGCAAAAAAATGTAAACTTGTGAATATCTATTTTCTATCATATTTTGTGAAAACGGTTTTTAAATTTAATATGTGATTCATGTCATTTACTCAAAGGAATTTAATTCTTCGAAATTGTCAGTGTATAACTATTTTTCAACAGTGACCCGGTTTGTAGTTTTGTTGCCAGCGTATGAATAAAAAGTAGAGATACTTACATGAATATAAAACCTCAAATTAGTTGTGATACTCCAGTTTCTGAGCAGAAAATTGATGAACCAGGGTTATGTTTCTTAAAAACATTATTCGAAGATTCAAAGAACCCTGTTGATTAATATCAACTTTATAAATAAAACGCGATGATCTTGAAGTATTAATTATAGGTACTGACGTTGTTTATCATCTTAACACGTGTAATAGTGCTATATAAAGGCAACAGTAGTATACCGGTGTTCAAATGTCATATATAGATTGATAGAAAACCGTTCCTGGTAAATAGTGCTTATTTAAAAACATAGAAACCAACATTCGTATTTGTAAATATTAACCTTTCCTATTTAGTCATATTTTGGTTATATCGTTTTTGATTGGCTCGGTTGCATCCTGCAAGTATGTTGTTGTCTTTTTGTCAAAACTCACACATTTCAAACTGAAGTTTTGTTGTAAGTTGTCAGGTCCCCTGATCGAAAGTCAAAATATTCTATTTGACAAACACTTGGTATCCAGGTAGGAGAGATTTGAAAACGCAAACTTGAAAGATTATTTCTAACACGAAACAATGAACGTCCTGTCGATTTTTGTAAGTAAGTATCTCCCTAATATTATCCGTCAAAATGACAAACAAACATGAACAAAAATAGCTAAAATATTAATTATCAATTTATTTTTGACATTAATAAAAGAGCTAATAAGTAAAAAATGAAAGACAATCAACTGTTAAAAATATCAAAATGTCTCCTCAAAACTAGCAAAATTGATATATGCTAGGGCTGATGACACATATTGTATTTTTTACGATAGTGTATATGATCACTCTGAGATCTGTAAAATACTTATAACAAGTATTAGATAAAATACAAAGGTAAAAAAGAAACAGACCGGTAACAACCGTTGCCGGATAGTTTTTCTAGCCGAGGACCTTGACCTGAATACAAGTGCAGAAAAACTATTCGGCTGGTTGTAACCGCCCTGTTTCTTTTGTTACTTTTGTTTTTTATCTGACTTGTATGACGTTTCAAGAAAGTAATAATACTTTTAGCAAGACTTAACATTTGAGAAACTAAGATAGCCATAAAGCAGTAAATGTAAGTTATCATAGTATAAACACATTTTTTTACATTTCCCTTCAACCGAGATTTTTTTTCAAGAAAAAAAATATTCAGAAATCTAATAATTTGAGAAAAAAAAAAAAGAACCATTTCAAGTAAAAGATGAATGTTGTACGCATTGAAGACTTTTAAAATGCAACTTCGTAAAAAAGTAATATATTAAAGAAATATTTTAGTGGTAAGTAAGTTAACGCTTGATTTTTATGAATGAAACGGAAAGCGGAGAGGGGGGAAGGTCTAGTTCATTTTAAAATAAACAGGCTGTGATCTTTTTTTTTGATGAAACAATGTAGGATGTGCCATTCCATTTCCCAATATAAAAAATCGTAAAATCGCGCGGTTGTTGCAAAATACATGAATTTAATATTCAGTTGTTTGGGTCGCAGGGGTTTGAACAACCCTTTTTTAGACGATAAATGTATTTAAATGGGGACATAAAGTTGGACCCCCCTATTTTGTCCTGGATTTGGACCTGGATCCGCCACTGATATAAATTCGATAACAATATAAATGTATCAAAAGAATGAATTTCCTACTTCAATAGTGAATGACATGTTTATGAAAAAATGGATTTTGTCTTAATATTATATATAATCAGGCATTACTTTAATTTTTTTTTAAACTCATGCTCGTCTCTAGATTTGCAATTGTTGATCGGGATTAAACACGTGTTAATATATGATCCAATCGCAGCTTACCGCCCAAAATTGATGACATAAGTTGAATGATTTTCGTCTAGATTTGCTACTTATTTGGACGTGTATTACATGAACACTTTTCGTTTATAGGATCAATCGTGCATTGGTGAGTTGATAGGGACTTTATCTTTTGATATTAGATTTGATTTTTATTTACTTATTTCCTGTCTTATTTTTATTGAAATATACATGTAAGTATCAGCATTTCTTTACTTTCAGCATTGTCCAAAATACTATTCATGTCCATATATTGAAGAAAACATTTATTGATCGAATATTTTGCGTCATAAAGGGGGCGGTATGTTCTTTTTTGAGTTTATTAACTATTTACTTTTCAACACCATCACCCAAATACCTCCCCCCCTTTTTGAAGTTAAATTTCTAATCCCTTAGTGTACTGATATGAATAGTTATAACTGGAAATGTTTGAAAAAAAAGATATTGATGCTAACGTAAATAATTTGTTCAATGAAACGACAGGGAATAAGTCGGTGAACCAAAAAGTTCAAATCAAATTGAAAGTTAAAGTGCCCATGAACTCACTTATGATGCACGAGTGATTCTATTCATAAAAAGTGTCCGTGTAACAACTAAAAAGAGTCCGTGTAACACCCGTTAATGTACTGTTTTTCTATAGCTGTGCGGGGGGGGGGGGGCAAAGTCGTACAATGTTTAATTTAATTATAATGTATTGTGCACTATAATCATCATTTGAAACATCTGACGTTTATATTTTACAGTCTAAAAAGTGGAATTAACGTCAGAATAATTTCTTTAAATCATATAACCACTTTAGCTCTTCTATGTTTCGTAGTTGAGCAAAACAGATCTGCTTACCCAAAACAAGAACATATCCTTCAAAAAAGTTAAGCTTACTCTTCATATTTCAGAAACCTGCTTTCCAACTGTAATGTGGACAGTACATTTTCTAGAAAAAAGTAAGATACTCGATTAATTTGTCCAAACATTTCAAAGTATGTTTTCATAACTCCTTTAAAGATGTCACTAATTCAGAAAAGGGGTGTACTTTGCTATTTTGTTGGTAGGAGTAACCAATGTTTGCTTCAGAACATGTACCAATGTTAACATTTTGTGAAAGTCAATACCCATAGTTTAATGAATATTTTAGAAAATAATGACCTTTACTTACTTACAAATCAGGAGACAAATTTCTGGTTAACTTTCAACGGAATTGATTTAATTGAAATAATAATTTTCCGAATAGTATATATATATTTGTTATGTTGATCATGCATACTCAAAATCTATAAATAGTTATCAAACGTAAAAGCGTTTTGATATAGGGTTTTATAAAGAGGTGAGTTATTTCTATTTTTGCAGATCACCATACACCAAATAGTAATAAATGACTTCCTTGAGTATTCTTTGTTTTATGCGTCATATTATTAATGTTTTGAGTCACAAGCAGCAAATATTGGTGTTCACCTTTAGCGCTTCCACCTGTCATAATTTAAAAGGTACCGCTCGTTTCATGGTGAAATATGTAGCTTAAAGGCTCAACCCATTGCCAAATCGTTATAATTACAATCCCCCTAAGACATATTTCATACAAAATAGACAGGAAAAAAAAAGGAATTTAGAACAGATAAAATTGAGAATGGAAATTGGGAATGTGTCAAAGAGACAATTGCAGTCTCAATATCAACATAAAAGGTTCAAAGTTGCATCCATCTTGGAACGACATTTGAAACCGTAACAGCAGCAAAAACGATATAAGTATCAAATGCACGCACATATATTTTACTAGTCTACTGAGCACCGACCACTGATTTAACATCATCATGTTCTATACATTACATTAATAATATTCTAAAAAAAAAAGCAATACAGCTCAACCTTAGGTCAAACAATGTAATTGTAACAGGATCTTGAAAGGATTGTTAGTAATAGAAATTAGTATACGATTTTCATGTTATATAACTATATAAGTGCATTATATATTATGTGGTAGGCGATATAAATAGAAGTGATGTGATGAAATTAAGAAAAAGTTTCTATTTATGCTGACAATACGTAGATATCTATATATATATTACCCAGGATGAAAATGCGTAGATGTTATTTGCATTTTTTTCAAATTTTAAAGACAACACAAATATAAAATGATATGGGCAAACATTGATCGAAATGTTAGACTCGCCGTCATTTGCAAGAGTTCAGTAACTATTCAGAAGATGAAAATATTCCATTTTTTCTTGGTATTATTGCTAGAATTTTAGAATCATATTTCGCTGATAAAGAACCAGGTCGGTTTATATACTTATAATGTTTTGGACAGGGTGGTACTATTTCTCTCGTTTGCAAGAAAGTTCCGTGTCTGGAATCTGTAGTAATACAACATGTAAAAAAATGTATAAAAACACCAAACTCAAATAAAAAAAAGAGAAATCCATAATAAGACAAATTCAAACGCTTTCAAAAAACAGAACAAGTAAAAAAAAACACGAATACGAATAAATAATTCAAAGGTCATTAGCTATGAGATATAAAAACATGAAATGTTATTTTGTTTTGTTTTGATCATAAATGAAAGTAAAACAGTGAAATAAAATTCGACTTCTAACAACCACTTTGAGTCAATTTTGACAAAACAAGTTAAGTCACATCTCTGATTGTTCACTTACCAGTCAATAACTTGATTTCATTGAACCCGTATTCATGTTTCTTCAATTTAATCAATTTGCCAGAGATGAACTACGCATAATCAAGGCGTTCTAGGCTATTAAGGGAACGGATTGTAAACAAGTAAAATTGAGATAAACCATTAGTTTGACTGATTCGATCCACCAAAACACATTCATGTACAGATACAAACGATGATTAATTTTTTTTTGTAACCTTTACTACTTAATCTTACAAACCTTGAAAGGAGGTCACATCGATGGAGTTCTGCATAGCGTCTAGACAAAAAATACATAAGAAATGCTCGTGCATATAATCGAGTCCATGCATTGTAAGTTGTTTATTTATATAGATAGAATTGCATACTAGTATGTAATAAATCAAAATTAAGATTTTGAGTCGAATAGGTAAATATGAATTTGATGATTGGATGTTCGATATATGGTTGGTTCAAACAATATATTTAACAAATGGTATTTGCTGCATTTTTAGATAAGCATGCGAATTATGAAACAAGAGCAAAGATTCCAAATCTACACACAGTATTGAAAAAACTAAGTAGTTTAAGTCAGTATTGACTGTAAAGGTTTGACGTTATGAAACTTATTAATAACATGTGTTTCACATCACAATGCATATTTGCGGTTGAAAATTCCAAACTTGAAAGTTGTGGTAATACCTGGAATTACAAATTCCACATTTCCGTGTATCAAAATACTGAACATATCATTATATAAGACAATATGGTTTACACACAAGACTTTAACACAATGCACTTCAAGATTATAATTCTCGTCATAGTTACCTGCTTATTGAGTGAAAGTGTAATGAGCAAAACGGGAAGAATTCAAGGTAAGCTTCGGAATGTTTTATAATTACATACTATGTTTATCGGGTTTCGTATACATATAAAAACAAATATAAAAATATTCTGACAAAGGACCATTTATAATTCATTATCAATTAATCAATATGCATGTAAATGCTTTTTACTGCACATACCCTCACCCCCAACAAAATAAACATAGATACACGACATCACCAGCCAGTAACCTTCGTATTTCTTTAACAAAAGATAACAAGACATCTTACAGTTGGGAACATGCAAAGGAACATGCGGGTAATACATGCAAGGTTTATAAGCACGAGCTTCAACAAGATCAAAATATAATTGATCACGAGATAGACACATACTTATACATATGCAGTTACATAAAAAAGATTTTAAACATCATCAATGAACTAGTATACCTCTTTTTTTAGGGGGCAACTGAAAAATGCATCCAGGTGCGGGAGTTTTTCTCTGCATTGGAGACCAATTGGTGATCTTCGGCTCTTTGGTCGGGTTGTTGTCTCTTTGAAACATTTCCATTTCCATTTCCATTCTCAATTTTATTATTTGTTTTTAATTAGTTATGAAAGGTACCAGGATAAAAAATTTATACGCCAGACACACGTTTCGTCTACATAAGACTCATTAGTGACGATCAGTTCAAAATGGTTTTAAAGCCAAACAAGTACAAGGTTTAAAAGCATTGAGGACCCAACATTTCAAAAAGTCGTGCCAAATATGGCTAAGGTAATATATGCCTGGGATAAGAAAATCCTTAGTTTTTTCGAAAAACTTTTTATGAAATGTCATTTGACTGCTTGAGTATCAACTCTCACTTCAATGTTTTGTTCTACAAAAATGTTTAACCTTTTTATCTAGCTTTGTAAATTGATTTACTTTGTGTTGACCTTATTCCTCAACGTCACTCTTTTCTAATGTTTATGATTGGGGAAAACATACTAGTTCTTTTGACAAAAAACAAATAATTTTGTCCATGCATAATTACACATTTTATAAATGACCTTCTCTTAAATAAATGAAAAGATGAAAAATAATGAAAAAAATAATACTAATATGCGAAAAACAGTACTTAAAAAACAACAACGAATGATTGTACTTTTTGGGGTTTAAAACTATTTTGATATGAGCGTCACTGATGAGTCTTATGTAGACGAATCGCGCGTCTGGCGTACTTAATTATAATCCTGGTACCTTTGATAACTATTTCCTGTTAAGTTACTGGTAAAATCAGGAGTCGTGATTGATATATTACGCGTTTTATTCGTGCTCCGTTTTCCTTTTCATGTTTACAAGAGGAAATGATAGGTGTTGATTCACTTATAAATGGTGTCTTCAAAACAGTCGAAAATATAAACACAACATGGTTTTAATTTCTGAAAAGTATCTGAATTTTAAAAGAAGTAATTACTTTCTGGTTGAACACACGTCAGGTTATAAGTTTCCCAGAGGAAATTCCACGGAACACACAATCAAAGGCTATAGTGTTCCGTGTATCAGAAGCAGACCTTGGTTACCCGGGCGACGTCCTAGCCGGTTTTGTTCTTTGTATTATTTGTATTCACAAAACATAAAAGTTAATGATACCCTCCGAGAATAACCCACCAGCAGTAAAGTTTCTTCCAGGAAGAAATTTGACATCGACTTGATTGTACCTGTAGTAAGAAGTAAAGTCATATAATTACTGAAGTCCGAAAATTGAAAAGGGAAAGTCTCTAATCAAACGACAAAATCAAAACTAAAACACATCAAACGAATGGATAACAAGTGTTTTATTTTTGACTTGGTACAGGCGTTTTCCTATGTAGAAAATTGTGGATCAAACCTTGTTTTAAAGCTAGCTGAAACTCTCACTTCTATGGCAGTCGAGTCAAATTCCATTATATTGACAGCGAAGTGTGAACAAACCACACAGACATAATAGGTAAAAATATCAAAAACAGGGGTACAGCAGTCAACATTGTGTTATGATCTTAATCACTATCAACAAAATTTTGAATGGACAGTCAACTATTGCACTATGCATACACGGTTTTTGTTTTGAATTGAACGAAAAGAAGTATCAGGAATATAAAATAACAAATAATTTTTTTTTTCTTTTTTTCAGAGGATAATAAAGAATTTCCACATAGACAAGTCTTTAATTTTGGAAACATCGCAGCGGACACAGTGTGTTCTTTATGTAAAAGAAAACGTTCAAATTGTATTAAATTTTGTAATGGTGGAGCTAAATCAAGAATTGCTTGATGAATGAAACAGTATCGTATAACTGCAAAAAAACAAATTGGGCAGCAAATATTGAACTGGCCCTTTTTATGAATATTAATCTTTGTATTATCTACAATTTCGAACTAGATTAAAGATTTTTCATTAATTTTGTTTTTCTATATATTGATCATGACCCTTTGGTTTCCCTTTTTTTTTTAACGTTGTCTTTTAATTTGTATCATCTCTTATCTTTACTTGTTCAAATTGCCCAGGTATTTGCATTGCAATATATGCCTTAATATTTGTATTGCATAGAAATTTCATCTTCTTATTTATAAATTCGGAAAGTACAATTTCTATATTGCAACTGTATGTTTTCGTTAAGAAAGCACCCGTTTATTCTGTTTGCAGCATTTTCTTTTTAATTCAATAACTGTCTTCATTTAAAATCTGATGTTAAGTAATGTAATAATTGTAGATATCATCGAAAAAGTATTACTGCACATGATTCAAATATGAAAATTAAACAGAATGCCATGACTGTAAATATATCTAACAAACTGGTAAATCTACGACACTTTACTATGAGGGTTAGATTCTTTAAATGTATGCCATTTTGCTTTTATCCTCTTTCTCTCATCGTTCTCTTTTTTGTATATTTAAGTGCCCTTTTTGTTTTTTAACTATTTTATTGGCCCATTTTTTTCTTTTTTTTGCCCGATTTTACTTTTTTTAAATGTTCAACCTAAACAAATTTGTGCCTGCTTACACATTAATTGATTGAATAATTGTTGGTTGCTTAACGCCCAGTTACAAATATGTCATGCATGGTCAGGACGACCACATATTAAAATTTAATACAATACATGTACATATGTAGGTCCGGGGGTTTATTAAATAGTGACAAAAATGAAACCTTGAAACAGGTCACCTACATATCCCTCACAAAATGTTGCAAGTGTTATAAACATGCACGAGACATTGATTTAATATACCCATTCTGACCAGACGAGGCTTTACTCCGCCTAGACAAACGGACGCCCAACATTTTACTGCCAGTCAACTTTTTGGGTATTTAGACATTTACATAAATTCTGGAAAACGGGACAGCTGACAACGCAATGACTAAAAATGAAAAGAACAAACAGACAAACAATAGTACACATAACATAACATAGAAAACTAAAGAATAAACAACACGAACCCCCTCCCCCCCCCAAAAAAAAACAAAACAAAAAAAACTAGGGTTGACATCAGGTGCTCCGGTAGGGTTAGCAGATACTGCTCCACATGTAGAAACCGTCGTTTTTCTCATGTTATTGCAAACCCGGTAAATATTTTAAATCGGTAGGTCCCATTCGTGAAAAGGGAAGGTGAAGCAGTTATTCTATACTGGTGATGGCGTCTGTAAAATTTACGAAGGAATGATTTCAACTTCACCATTTGGAACTCTTGGTTTAATAGCTTCCTTGTGAGCAGCAACCCTCTATCAAGGAAATCATGATAAGAATACAGATGCGAGAATATCGTATTCATTGGGTGATATACACATCGTAACCAGGCGCTGATGTAATGTTGCTACATAGAAATGGAAAGTTCACAATTGAGAAGCTGAACTCATCTCGTTTGTCGTAAAGTTTTGTTTTCAACCGACCCTTATTGTCAATTTCTAGATGTAAGTCAAGCTATGAGGCAGACTTAACTGTAACTTTTGTATCCTTTATCCTTTATCTCTAATTCGATGTGATAGATGCGTTCAACATTGTCACCATATTTTGAATATTTTAGTGAGAGAACATCATATATATATATATATATCGGAAAGTAATGTTAAAGGGTATTGCATACTTCTTATTTTTCATCCTTAGAAGTTCTTGTATGAAGTCAGCCGCATACTAATGAAGAAACAAGTCAACAAAAAGAGGGGCATACTTCCCATTGGAATGCCGACACTCTGATATGAAAAACATGTCCTCTAAATGGAACAAATATTTTGTCAATCAAGAAATCAAGCATCTCGATAATGTCAGTTTCAGAGAACTTTTTGTTTGAATCAGTGTGATCCTTTTGAAATTAGGATTTATCCCTCCTTAAGACAAGATACTTGTATCAACGTTGGTCATTTTTTTTATGAAAGAAAACAATACCATCTCTTTCAATTTGTCTATAGTCAAAGAATATACTTCATGTAAGGTGTATCTGCTACATTTAGGCATTCTTTTACCATAGAATATGAACAAGCAAGAAAGTTGATTATATAAGAGAAAGATGTCACCAGAAGGTAAATAAAACCATAATTATAAAAGAAGAGGATGTGGTATGATTGCCAATCAGGCAATTCTCCACAAGAGATAAAATGATACCGGAATTACCAACTACAGGTTACCATACGGTCTTCAATAATGAGCAGAGCCAATACTGCAAAGTCAGCTGTACAATGCACCAAAAATGACAAATGCAAATCAATTCAAACGAGAAAACTAACGACCTTATTTGGTAACCTTTTAGAATAAGTTTATTTAAAGGATCGATAAGTTCACCAGGATTGTTTTGAAATTTCAGGGCACTGTAATTAAGCAACATATCCGTAAAAATGACGATGTGCTATCGCGTTTGAAATAAGTTTTCTACAAGTACAACAAGTTCACAACCAAATCTATTGAAAAATTTTGTAAAGATTTTAAGTAATTTGTGGTGACTAAATCCGCGGCTTAAATATTTACCAGTAATACATAGATTTCGTACGTTAAAATAATAATTAAAAAAAACGTAACAGACACAGGCAAAGCGAACGAGTTGTGAAATATAAACACGTACCATGAAGACGGACAATAAGATCGCGCATATTAAACTCATTTAAATCGTAATTGAGACTTGTGTTCGGAAGAAAAATTAGTTCCTGCTACCTTGAGCTGGACGACTAGTAAACACTCGTTAATTGAGCAACGATTCTTAAATAATAAAATAACAAAAATACCGACGGAAAATTCAAAACGGATAGAGACTTATCAAGTAGCAAAATTAAAAGCCTTAACATATCAAACGAAAAGAAAACAACTGTAATATTCCGGACCTGGTACAGGCATTCTCTTATGTTGAAAATGGTGGATTCGAGGTTTCAAAGCTAGCTAAACATCTCACTTGCATGACAGTCGCATTGAACTCCATAATATAAACATGTGAGTAAACCATTATAGGCACAAATGTAAAAAAAAGGTCTACATCAGTCAACGTTCTGTTATAACTTTAATCACTATAAATACAACTAACTATGCCAAGAATGAAAACAAAATTGCAAAGACAAAGCACATACGCAAATATGAATGACACGCATATCAATAATTATGCTAGCTCACAATAATATAATGGCAGGATATATACATTTCAAGCCATACAGAAATGATATTACCAATAGAGTTAAAAGTAAAGATTAAAATATACAAAGTAAGTAAAAGAACTCCATGACACGTTATTAAGATACCACACACAACGTCAGTACATATAACGTATACTTCATGACCATCGTGTTTTATATGTAAAGTTGACACGACTTATTTTATTAATAAAGTCTTCATATTTTCTAATGAATCAGTTTAGACTACAGCAGCCATTTATGATCGGACATTCACAACATTCAAACAAATCATGAGGGTTTCGGTAAAACATTCGAAATGATAACTAAATGTTGCACTTTGTATATACAGCTGTTTCTCAAACCACGCCTCTTTTGGGGAGATTTAGAATATTCATAGAAAATTAATTTTGTTTACATACTAGTTCCCAGTATTGCTCTCTGTTTTCCATCTCATAGAGACATAACTTGGGAATGTTACCAGTAAATGTTCATGTGCATATTGTTTAAACGGAAATCTGTAGTAACCCTTCATTCGAGGTAGGGGTAGTATAGAAAATTAGTGTTAGTTTAAACTCTGAAAAGTTTAGGGCATATAAACTTTGAAAATATGCCGCACAACCCTATATTTTGACCTATGAAAAAAATTGTAGTGCATATGAACTTTTAATGTTAGAATAAGAATTTTTTTCAAAAATTCATAGTAAAAGTGGCACAGTTTTAGCCGTAAAAGGAGTTCCTATGGGAAATTGCATTGTCAATATTTACAGAAATGCAACCTTCAACTTTACAAGAATCATTGGTGCAAAGCCCCTGTGTAAGCAACATAAAAAGTGATATTCAGCATATAATATACATGGAATAGTAAAATTGGTCAGGAAAAATCCAAAAAATGGTCACAAAAAATCGAATTTTTCTTCCGAACAACATCTGTTAAATATTTCCATATCTTTATGCCCTTTCCGTGCATAATGTGAACCCCGGTGTTCTGAATGTTTCGCAATCAACTTTTTAATCGATTTTCTCTTCTTTCGAGAATCAAAGTAATGTTGTTCTACCGTTTCAGCTATTTCATCGTCTTCATCATAATTCAATTGATTTCTCATATAACAAACGTCGCATTCGTCCAAATGATGATCATGACCAGTATGATAATAATAATATTCATGCTCACCCTTATCATTATCATGATTCTTATCATCGTCATCATCATCATCATCTTCATCTTCATCATCATCATCATCATCATTTGCATAATCATAATCATCATTATCAACATAAGGAACTCTTTCACGACGATCTTTTGTTGTGAGTTCATTGCACTTTTGGACTTGTCGAAGATGTTTATTTACGATTTTGCATACACGGCATTTTTGTTGCCGATCGATCAACTGTTTTGGTGGAAATTCGTCGTATGGAAACATACTTTTACAGCCTTTACAAACCTTATGTCTTATTTTTATCTCAACTGATACCTTTTCGGGAATAATATTGGTCGGGAGAAATGGATTCAATTCATACTCATTGAAATATCGACTATGCAGGCATCTTTTTGAATTGCAATAACTTGCAGATGCAATTTTAAGTCGATCTATCTTTTCATCAAATGATATCTTGCCATCAAATAACTTAAATAAATGTTGTACGGAGTACTCACAATAGGCTAAGATATCATTCTCCAATGGCCTCACTTCCCAAATGTTTTCTTTAAGATTAGCTGAAATTTTTTTCATTCTTCTGAATTTCTTATTATTTTTCTTCTTTGATCGCAAAGAAGGCATAAACTTCCGTAATTGAATAACTTCTTGCGTACGATTCCATCGCTGTTTTTTACAGATCCTCGAACGTATTTCATCAATGTTATCCATGCACTGCAATAACTGTACATCTAGTACTCCTGCAAGCATTACACTATACACATGATATAACGCATCTGCAGGCTCGCGACAATCAAAAACTATTTTGGACGTTAAATCGTTTTCAAGAATCGACGCAATACCATGATTAAATGCATCTTTTCCTAATTCTAAAATGTCAAAGATAAAGACGTCATCTTTTGTTGCTATTGTCAATATCGAAACACTTCCATTTCTAGAGATATGTTCTCCCTCAAACCCGACAGCTATATATTTGTGTTCATTTGTATATTTACCAATGGTCTTTACTGCCTTTTGAACTTCAGACAGAGTTTTAACATACTGAAATGAATCCATGTTGGACAATATACTTTCCATCAAAATAACATATGTTGTTCGATATCATGCATACGACTCAGTTTTAGTCATTAATAACCCATAACAACTGTCATCAATGCGTTTAAGGCTTCATAGATTTTGAATATACATAGGTAACGGGATTGAATCATTCCTTTTATCATAAAAAAACCCCATTTCATTCATGAAAGCCTTAACAAAAGTTGTGTTTTAACAGAATGTTTAAAAATGTTTAACAACGCACACATGTAAGTGTACCATGTAATTTCCTTACAAATACTCCAAATATGTTTTTATGAAATTTGTTTCCTGTTGGAATACGTCCAACACTTTGATTGCATCTTTTGTTCTGATGATTTCAATTAAAATTTTTCTGTCAGTTATAAAGTAGATTTCACTTTAATTGCATGTTCCATAAAACATGTATTTTATATCATTGTATAAAGAAAAGTAAAATTGCCAAACTACCGAACTATGGCCTAAATTTAAAAGAGAAGGTCCCTAATCAAATGATAAAATCAAAAGCTTAAACATATCAAACGAATGGATAACAACTGTCATATTCCTGACTTAATACAGGCATATTCTTGTGTAGAAAATGGTGGATTAAACCTGGTTTTATCGCTAGCTAAACTTCTCATTTGTATGACAGTAGCACATACAATTCCATTATATTGACAACGATTTGTGAACGAAATGAACAGATATAACATGTATAATAGGTAAACACGTTAAAATAGGGGTACAACAGTCAACATTGTGTTATAATCGTAAAAAATGTAACAGAGAAACACGAAAAGCAGTATAGACAACGCACGCGAAAAGTTAAAGACAAGTATATACAAATTAAGCATAGCACAATAATACAATGATGGGATATGAAAGTACCGAGCCACGTCAACTGATTATCACCAACACATAGACTAAACAGTAAAAGTGATATTCAAAATGACAAATAAAAGGTTACTATCCCACGTGAAGATGATGAAAAACGTCAGTGTAATTGTAACCATGACATTCCTTTGCATGTATGTTATTGATGTACATTCATCATTCAGATATTTATTTTTGATGTTTCTGTAATGATTTCGGTTGGATAATCTGTTATGACTTACCGTTTGTAGCCCAAATAATTATAGAGTTGCCTTTCCATAACATCATTCTCATGAAAATTGTTTGAACAAGTTACTGTACCAACGTAGTTTGAGGAAAAGGGGAAGGGGTGTTATGTTGTTTTTCTATTTGTTATAACATTTCTATCGCGAAAAAAGTGGTTATTTTTTCAACATTTAATTTTAATTGATTCGAATGAAATTTTCAGATAATCAGGATATAATTTTGTACCTTCCCCCACCAGACCCAATTGTGAGGTACGTGAATTTTATTCGATAGAATAGAGGAATACTTTACAAGTTGATCATTTGATAGAGTAAAAGGTATACATAAATGTAAAAAAAAGAAGTTAAGAACTGACCTCAAGGGAGCATGGATCGTGATACATGTACATGTAACAAGAAAACGAATATAAATACATGTAGGTCACAGTATGATTTCCTATTTAGTATGAATCAATAAGATTTTCAAAATCTAATACTTGAATATGTTTAATCTGGCCTGTTTAAAAGAGTTATGAAAGTTTTACATTAAAATTCATCTCACATAACTATATGATAATGTCTCTGTATTCTAGCGATAAATTACATTATTTGCTTTTAAAATTAAAAAGCGGGCGATTTCAACTTTTGGTACATCTATCATAGATTGAACTTTAAAAGATAAATTCCATAATTGGCAACAAAACCTATCAGACGAATATTATTTATAAGGATACTACAGATACAGTTAAGTCGGCCTCATATCTTGACTTACATCTAGAAATTGACAATGAGGGTCGGTTGAAAACAAAACTTTTACGATAAAAGAGATGATTTTAGCTTTTCAATTGTGAACTTTCCATTTCTTAGTAGCAACATTCCAGCAGCACCTACATACGGGGTATATATCTCCCAATTGATACGATATTCCCGTGCTTGCATTTCCTATTATGATTTTCTTGATAGAGGATTTCTGCTCACAAGGAAGCTATAAAACCAAGAGTTCCAAATGGTGAAGTTGAAATCATCCCTTCGTAAATTTTACGGACGCCATCATGAGTTGGTTGACCGTTATGGAATAACCGTTTCACAAATGATATCGGATATGTTCCTTACGTCGTAACTACAATCCCCTTCCCTTTCATGAATGTGACCTACCGAATTAGACTATTTACTGTATTTGTTATCACATAAGCAACACGACGGGTGCAACATGTGGAGCAGGATCTGCTTACCCTTCCGGAGCACCTGAGATCACCTCTAGTTTTTTGGTGGGGTACGTGTTGTTTATTCTTTGGTTTTCTATGTTGTGTCATGTTTTCATTTTTAGTCATGGCGTTGTCAGTTTGTTTTAGAGTTATGAGTTTGACTGTCCCTTTGGTATCTTTCGTCACTCTTTTATAAGTAAATTATAGAGTGCATTTTTATTTAGCAAAATAATGACCTTACACAGGTGATTATTTATGTCTTGGACCATATTTCATTGAAACATAAAATATTTTACCCACATATACGAAAAGGGTCGTGTACAACATTGACCACAGACAAGACATATGGCAAAGGTTAGATTATGTAATCAAATTTGGTGGTTAATCGATAATATGAACCTGAATTCGAGAAACTGTTTTAAATTTAAATTTGAAACCCGCGGGCTTCTTGGAATTAACATAAGCAGTTAAGAAATAGTCAAGTGCTATGATTTTAGATGGATTACCTGAAGATATGGGAATTGAACGATCCCTTAATATACATGCATAATGCATATTTTCAGACTGACCCATTACAAAAACTCAATGAAATGAAATGAGGTATTGTTTATAGAACATAGTATTTGTATATACTGGCTTCGAATTGTTATTTATGAGCGTTTCTAATAATGTAAAATCAAAACAGCGAAACGGTGCATTTAATAAATAAAGTGATAATTTCACATTGAATATATCTATATATGGAAAACGATAGTATTAAAATAATTTGCAGTGTATATCACAAAAACGACACAAAATCAATCAAATTTAAAGAAAAAGATAAATGACCTGTTCATATAATTGTACCTGACGCTCTTCAATATCACAACTTATAATTGGCAAATTTCTATATTAAAGGTCCTAATGTGTCAAAAGAAACATTAATAATCTCATCGCTACATACATTAATTAAACAGACGTTTTTCCAGTGTTAATAAATCGCAGTTTGTACAATAAAATTTCTCTATTTTTCAATTCTTCTTCGTGTATTGAAGTTTCGTTTTCACCGAGATCAAAATTGTATTTCAAATTTCGTTTTCTTTTTGAACGACCTTTTCGTGATTTTTTCCGGTTATGTCGTCGTTTTGTACTTTTCTTTTGTTTCATCGAGTTCCCATCAATCGCAACATTTATTTTCACAATTTTGCATACACGACATTTCTGTTCACAGCCTCTTAAATCTTTTTTCGAGAATTCATTTATCGGAAATCGCCTCTTGCAACCTGTGCAAGGTTTGTTACCTTTCTCGAAAAAAAGCATCCCGTTATCTGGAATAATATCGATTGGCAGAAATTGATTGACTTCGTATGGATCAAAACTTCTTTCTCTCATAGCTCTTTTTGTATTACAGTAAATTGCAGATGCCACTTTAAGTCTGCTCATGTTAATGGTCCATGTTCTATGACTGCAATAAATCATATAAAGACTGGTCATTGTATATGCCAAAAACGAAAAAGTGTCTTCATTAATTGGCCGCATAGACCATACATTTTTCATACTTTTAAGTTTAGTAGAGACATCTTCCATTTTCCTGAATTTCAAATTCGTTCCCACGTACAATTGTATCGTTGCCATTAAAGATTTGATTTCAATAACTTCATCAACCCTTCTACGTCGTTCCAATTTACCGTACCGAGAACGTATACCATCAATCTTATCGATACACTGCAACAACTGAATATCGTAAGCTGATGTGAGCAATACACCATGCACATGTAATAAAGAATCTGCCGGTTCACGACAATCGAACACGATTTTCGTAATACTTTCGTTTTTGAGAAAAAATGATATGCCTTTATCAAAAGCAGCACTTCCCAATTCTAAAATGTCAAAAATGAAGACATCGGTTCTAGTTGCTATTGTCAATACGGA
Source organism: Mytilus edulis (assembly GCF_963676685.1). NCBI lineage: Eukaryota > Metazoa > Mollusca > Bivalvia > Mytilida > Mytilidae > Mytilus > Mytilus edulis. Next base: position 47,575,778 of record NC_092356.1, on the reverse strand, counting down.
AATACTTCCTGTTCGTGATATATTGTCTCCTTCAAACCCAACAGCTATTAATTTGCTTTCATATATACCTTTACATATTGTTGATATAGCCTTTTTCAGATCGGACAAGGTCTTGACATATTGATATGCCATGCTGAAATGCCTTGCAAACTGTAGTTGTGAGAGTGTTGTTAGATACAAACACGTATTAGTTGCTGTAACCAATAGTTTTAAAAGATGGTAAATGGTTCACAGATTTTCAATCAACATAGGTAAACAATTACGTCAGTCATATTATGTCCTTTTTTAGTAGTATAACAAAAGTGAATGCTCAATATCTTATTCATTTACAAATCTTTTAAATTCTAAACATTTCTCACGAACTTTACTAAAACTATATAAAGTATTTTTTACAATTATTTGAATTCACTTAAGGCAGGATTTAGAGTTTGACATTTGGTAGATAAAATATAAAAATTAGAAGATGTGGTATAATTGGCAATGAGAAAAACAAAATTCTACAGAAGTTAAAAAAATAAAAGGTTATTGTACGATAATTTTAGAGCAACTCTGCAAATGGTGTTTTCCTGTGAACGCTTTTAAACATACAACTTTAATATAAAAGTTACACAAATACAAACATTTCCTATATCAAAAATGTTTTCTATTTTCGTTTGAAAATCTCAGATAGAATAAAACAGACATTACATCAAAAGAAAATTGGACGGAAAAATATGCATTTAGCGCAATTTTTTATTTTATTCAGGGTTAGGACATATTATATACCATCTACTATGTTTGTTCTATAGTAAAAAGAAAAACGAACTCGTTCAAATATCAATGAAAAGACATGTCACATAACCCCATGCATACCACTGTTTCCTCTTATCGATTTACCACGTGCTTTTCGATGAAACAACAAGTACTATTTGTTTACTCGTATACGATATGCAGATTTATTTTTATGACCAGTTTCATTTTTTGAATATTTTGATTTAATAAATTGAATTGACAGTTCGTAGTTAATCAATGTTTAAATCTCATCAATATATTTAAATGACAAAGCAAGAGAACAAACTAAGGGAAACGCAATAATAAGAAGGTAATCAATATTTGATTGAATATTTATCATCAGTGATGCATTTGGTTCGAGTTCTTTTATCCTGTGTGTTGATTATGAGTATTATGATAGGCAATCGTTAATTACCATGCACTTGCATGATTGTCAATGCAAACAGTCAATACAAAAGTAAAGACTGCGTAACGCGTTTTTTACTATTGAAACACAATGGACCAAAATATTTTAAGACTGTTTGATAAACAAATTCTACACTAGGTGGGATTGTTTTTCATAATGTGTAGTTACTAATAACTTACAAAAATGTTTGTACACTCAAAAAAATTAATTACTTGAATTTACTTAAAACAAGTATTTAATTTACTCAAATTAAGCAAAAAAAAAACCGAGTAAAAATGTTTGTCAAAAAATGAGTAATTGCTAGTAATGCCAAGTAATTGTAAGTAACTACCTAGTAATTAAATTTAAGTAATTTTTCTATGTATCTTAAGTAATTCTTTTAATGAATACTTAAGTTATTTCTTTCCTATATACTCAGTAATTCTTTTTATTATAGTAAATAATTCATTTAATAAAATAAGTAATTCTTTTAATAAAAGTAAGTTTTTCTTTTCATTAAAGTAAGTAATTCTTTTAAAACACATTAAGTATTTCTTTTAATGATAGTAAGTAATTCTTTTAATGCATATTAATTATTTGTCTTAATAAAAGTAAGTAATTATTTTAATATTTATTGAGTAATTCTTTTACACATAAATTATATATATATTTATAATATATTTATAGATTAAAATAAAAAGTCTACACTGTTTTATTATAAATGCATATAATTTGAAAAAGTAACATACCTTTTTAAAGAATGATCATATACTATATCCTTTGTTATAATCCATTTCTCTTGTTTGTTGTAAGTTAACATGGGCTACCTCCCCAGCAACTCTTTGTGTTACATTTTCATTTAATTGAATTAGTGCACAAAGAGTATCCAGAAACATGAAAACCCACAAAGTGTCCTTTTTGTAAGGTTCTCCTTTCCTTTCATGTTTGTAACTCGTGGAAGTATTTCAACAAACTCTGTAAACTTTTGTTCAAATTCAAAACTGAATGAGGTGCAGCCAATTTTCAAAAATAGCTTACCAAAGTCAAATGAAACCTTAATTCTGATTGGCCGAATATGTTTTCAGTCTCAAATCAAAAACTACTTATTAAAAATACAGGAAGTATTATACAATTTTGTACATTTATAATAAATAGATAATTTTTAATTTTAGTAAAACTAAGTCTTGTTATTTTACATTATAAAAATTATATTAAAAAAAGATAATAATAATTTGAAGATATTTTGATATGAAAACAGGTTAAGTAATGACTAGTAATTCTGATACTAAGTAATTCCAATCAAATTTTTTAAGCATTTCAAAGTATTATTTAAAAACAGGCTATTTTTTCAATTTGGAATTATTCTTAATTATGTAATTTGCATGATTTCTTGTGCTTGAAATTCCATGTTTATTCTGCATTATTATTTTTAAGCATTGCATAATACTTTCCATACAATGTATTTTGTACAGATAGTGTTGTGCGCAGCACAATACATTCTATTGAAAATGTGTTATCTACTTTGGAATATAAAGTGTTGGGCGCCACACTGAACATTAAAATACAGAATATACATGGAATTTATAAAACATGTCAAGCACTGGAAATTATGCAAATTCCATATGATTAAAAATATTTCCAAGTTGGAATAATTGTCTGTTTAAAGAAAATTGATATCTAAACTTATGCAATTTTCAGACTTAAACCTACATATTGTTGAAATTGTTAAATTATGGAGTCAAATGTCATAGGAAGATTTATTATTATATATAATAAGCCTTATGCAAGAAAACAACATGATGTAGTGCCTTAACCTATATAGTAATAACAAGTTTTATATCCATGTTATCAGAAGTAATTCCAGTAACTTTCATACAGCATTTTAGTATAAATTAAAAAATATGTTATACATAATGCATATTTTAAGGTTTTTCTTGTCGTATAACACACCGAGGGGTGTCAGGATTGATCAAATAAAAGACCGATCGTAGGGAGGTCTTTCTTTGAGCAATCCGGACACCCCGAGGTGTGTTCTACGACAACAAAAACCTTAAAATATGCATTATCTGACTTATATACCGTCAAAAAAATATAATTTGTTATAAAGATTTGCAAAATTTAGTATCCTATTTTACCGACAACACTAAGTGGGATATTCCTTTCTAATACGTCCAGGTTTTAATACGTCCTACGGCTCATTTAGAATGTGAAATAAAACTCACTAATTAATCTAGATATAAACCTTTAAAAAAATATTATCCATACACAATAAAAATATTACTGTAACTGCATGAAGTAAGACACAAATGAATTGTTACCATCCGATAACGGTGTATGACAAATACAAGACACATTGTAAGTAATTTATTGTACCACTTAGCTTATGGAAAAGGGGGAGGGGTATGTTTTTTTTTCTATTTGTAATGTCATTTCTATCGCGGAAAAGTGGTTATTTTTTTAACAATTTTAATTGAATCGAATAAAAAATTAAGAAAAATTTTATTAGTTGATCATTTGATAGAGTAAAAGGTATACATAAATTTAAAAAAGTTACGAACTGACACAAAGACGAATATAAATACAGGTAGGTCACCGTATGATTTCCTATTCAGCGTTTATCGTCCTAAACATGCATGAAATATTTGCCAATGGACGTTAAGCAAGCAACCAAAAATCAACCAACCTATTCAGTGTGACTCAATAAGATTTTCAAAATCTAACACACGAATATGTTAAATCTGGCTTTTTATTTATGAAAGCCTATATTAAAATTCATCTCACATATATGAAAATGTTTCTTTATTGTAGCGTAAATTAACAAAACTTCACGTTATTTGTTTCTAAAATTAAAATGCGGGCAATGAAGGTTTCTTTTACATCTATCATTGATTGAACTTTAAAAGAAAAATTTCCAAATCGGCAACAAAAAACTATCAGACGAATAAAATTTTGAAGTAAATTATAGATTGCATTTTTATCAAGGAAAATAATGACCTCACACAGGACATTATTTTATGCCTATGAGCATATTTCATTGAAACATGGTATCGTCCGGGTTGATTCTGAAAAAGAATGATCTGTCGTTCTGAAAGAAAATAACTCCATATAGGTATATAAGTGTAGTTTTTGAATATATGACTTAATCTAAGTTATTTCTTTCTACTAAAACAGTACAAGTAAGTTATTACCTAAATATGGATTAAGTAATTCATTTACTCAAGTGAGTAAAATTATTATTAGTATTTGTTTTAATTTAAGTAATTCTTTTGATAGACACAATTTTTCAGTAAAACAGTTACTTGTTTCAAGTAACTATTTTCAGATCTAGTAAAATATAAGTATAAACTGTTATTTTCCTTCAGGCAAGAGTTCATATATTTAAATAAAGAAAGATGTAACATTAATTATTATTCAAACTTCAAATAACTTTTTAAGTACATTGTTTTACCAAGTATGATATATGCAAAACAAAAAACAACACGTCTATACACAAGGATGCGTTCAATAATAGAACTGCCATTCACTTGATCCATCACCTCCTTCCATTTCATGAAGGCCATTTTCGTACGTATATCTGAAATTGCCATAGCGATCATGATCGTCATCGGAATCATTATTCCATCTGTCATCATAATCGTCATAATCATTATCATGATCAAACAAAAAATCATTGTCGTCATCGTACATATCGAAATGTGGCGGCTCGGACATTGCTATTGGTAATTTTGAAGCTTCCTGATTCGAATCTCCATCGAGTTTCTCTTCGATTTCAGGATCAGATGGTACTGGTCCAAGGCGAGACTCTATATATGGACATTGCCTATCTGAATGGCTCTTAACCATTTTACATACTCTACACAGCTGATCTCCTTTACGCAATTGATTTTTTGAAAATTCGTCACGTGGAAACAGACGCTGACAACCGGTACACTTTGTATTGCCTTTGGAAAAACTAGTTTGTCCTTTGTCAGGAATGATGTCAATTGGTAGATAAGGATTGCGTTCATATTGATTAAATCTTCTCATGACCATTGACCGCTTGGTGTTACAATATATTTCAGAAGCAATGCGCAATCGTTTCATTTGTTCTTCATCGGGTTTAAGTGAATCATACAGGGGAAAAAGACATTTTACGTCATATGCAGCGTATTTAAGGAGAGTATCAGAGAGAGGTCTTTCTTCCCATAGGTTTTTCTGGATTTTAATTTTTCTTTCGACGTGTTGTTTTATAAGCAATATATCTTTGTCTTCCATGTAATGGTACATACAAGAAATAAGACTTTCTAAGCGCATAATCTCGTTATCTCTAAAATTTCTTTTTTTCCGCTCACTTGCTGTTTTTGCTGTAGCTTGCGTTATAATTTCCAACAACTGAATATCTAGTACTCCTTTCAGATTGACGTCAAATAAATGCCAAAGGGCATCTGAATCCTCTCGGCAATCAAACAATAGTTTATTGATTGCATCATCTTCCAAAATCTCCTTCAGACCTTTGTCAAACGTAGCTGGACCTAATTTTAAAACATCAAACAGATATATTTGGCTACGCGTAGCAATAGCAAGAAGTGTTATTGATCCTGCTCTCGATAAATTTGCTCCTTCTAAATCTATAGCAATCATCTTTTCAGTAGACAAAGCATTATTTATTTCCTTTACCGCGGATTCTTGTTCTTCTGTGTTTGTAATATATATGTATAATTGTTCCTTGCCTTCTTCACATTTTGGGGCAGTTCCACTTTGGCATTTGTCATCAACTTTAAGTCCGTCAATTTTCTCAACCAGAGAATCCTCTGCAGCTAACATTTTCTGGCTTTGTTTCCAATGTTTATCCTGCATTGAATAATAGAAAACAATATCCTCATTAACGATATACCTGGATAATAATCGTTTACGCAGAATTGTGTAAATCAGGTATTGTTTTGTTTTGTTTTCTTGTCCTGTCAAGGTTCCATACGAGTTTTCGAATTAAGTTTCTCAAATTCTTGAAAAATATTGGGTGTTCTATAATTAATACACAAACCGAAGCAAATGACAGATGCTGTAGGTCTTTAGTTTTTTTTGTAGTGTTTTGTAGTCCTTTGTTTGAGTTTTCCTCGTATTTCATTTTTGCCATATTTTGTCTGTCTCTCTTGGACATTTAGGTTTTTATTTTCTCTATAACATTTCTGTCCCCTTTTAACACTTGCAGTATTTTGATTTATTAAATAATAGTCATGCACAATTAAATTATATGATTGTCAAATTAATGACGAAATGAAATTATGGAAACAATTAAAGACGGCGTCAAATTAACAACATGTCTTTTTTTTTTGAAAAGTCTCTAAAAGGAACGCTCATAGGAAAAACACGTATCGTGTGCCAACAATCGGGTATCAGATGATATGTATTGAGGAAAACAGGTCAGTTAATTGTTAAGTCAAATTGCAATTACCTTTTAACAACTATACTAAACTACTTCCTAAATCAGGGTAAAAACGAATGTTTGCTTTAAGAACGATAGTTATAGTTTTCATAACAAGCGATCACTGGGTATTACTTGATATATTGTGGTATATCAAATCTATCCATTAAATCATAACTTTGATTAAATCGTCTTTCTTTCTATCTTTTACCCTTTTTCTCTAACGACAACAAATAATTTTGCTTTGCCTATGTTATTTTACGTCATCAAGGCGAAAAGCAGATAATGCAAAGCGTTTTGCCAAGTATTGCTACTCGTATCTTCGAGCCGTTCTATCAGCGTACACGGACTTCCTTCATTTTGTCTTAGTCAATTAGGGATCAAGTAAATATTATGGTTTGAAGTAGAACTTTACAAATTTACTGCATCAAAGCACCTTTCATGGTTAGCCTCCCCCCAAAATTTTCAGAGCTAATCTTCAGAAAACCCACGATATAACCATTCAGCTGACCTATACAGAGAATAAAAAATAATAATCATAGATAACAGAATTTAAAGTGTAAGCCAGACGAGTTTTTCGACAAAATTGGACCTAGACACTATTTTGTGAATTGTAAGCTACAAAATTTATCGAATAATGATAAATCAAATATATATATTTTGATCAACTAATTGGTAAATATTTTCCATTGATAATTCAGTACACAAACCGTAGTTGTTTTATTTCAATTATATGACTCTGTCTGATTGGGAGCATATTTTATGCAAATACATTTCTTACAAATAATACCGAAAGTAAAATTAACTTAACCCAAGTTATGACTGGCGACACAAATGACCTTCTATTTGCTTTATAACAAAAAATTTGATACGTCATTCTTGTATGACTGTTATTTTCAAATATCTATTAAAGTACACCACTAAATTTCCGAAAGTAAGAAGTCTTTTACAGAAAATTAATATGCTATGCAATACAAATGTATTACTTACAATGTAGAAAATAAAACATACCTGCTCAAAATTAACATTGAATGTAATAAGTGCACTATCAATGTAGGTAAATATATCGAACACTTTATTTACATGCGTATGAATGAATTTTTGAAAATTTAAATGTGTACTTATATTGATATGAATGTAATCTATAATGTTTGTTCATTGATCTCAATCAAAATATATGCTATAAAAAGATAAAATAAATGTACAATACAACGCAAGAGCTAGTCAAGTTTACAAAGCAAGACTTTGAGATGAAACGATTATCAATAAACGGGTTTCATAATCGAATGAGACCTCAACCAAGTAAACAATAAAAGACTAAAAAGATTTGATATGATTTTAATGATAAAACATTGTTTCGGCAAAGGACATAGATATTAGAACCTACAGGTCGCCTACTACATAAGTGTTAATTATTGCACCAAAATTTAACAGCAGATTTGCTTGTAAATGGATCAGATGTCTAAGATTAAATAAACACGTTGAAAAACCAGTACCGACAATATCGCAATGGGACCCCTGAATGATCAATAACTGACATTGAAATGTAAAACGGCATGTAATTATGATCATTCACTGACAATAAAATATAGACGTTTTCTACCCGAGGTATATATTGCTTTAGCCTAATTGACTTTGGAATTCGATTTGTTTAGCTCTACATGTTCGTATTCGACTTAATGATTTTCTACCACATATAAATCAATGACGGACAACCATGTTCCTACTGCCGACACAGAATTACTTTTAAGTTCATTATAGCTAAACAACAATCTTGTATCACTGAGTTGTATTGCTGATATTCCTATAAATTTGTAAAAGTGAAAATCTGCCAATCTTAAACCTAAGAAGTAGTCCTTAATCCTTGCTAACAACAAGAAAAAGAAGACTCACTCCAACAGTCGGGTACATTTTGTGATGTTGTGCTAGCTATAAAATCAGGTTTCACCCACAACTTTTTTTTCGAAAATGCCTGTACCAAGACAGGGATACGACAGTTGTTCTTTTTTCCATTGGTTTATAAAGTATTTTACTTCCCTTTGTTTAATAACCCTTGAATAGTGGTTCTGAGTTTTTGTTTGATAATTGCACGATCGATTCTAATATAAATACCCTACACATGATGTGGATATTAATTTTTTATGTTTTGTTGGAAGGTCAAATATAAAAATCAGGTGATGTGGTAAAGTTGCCAATGTGACATCTATCCACCAACAAATCAAAAATAATTGCTGTAAATGTTGACATATATCACTATAATGTCCTATATACTGTTCATGTATAAAGCACGCTGGTTATCAATTATGCGCTGTATGAATAAAGTACATTACATTACAATTATAGTGACGATACCGTCATATTTGTTAATTACTTAGAAGCACCTTTCGAAGTAAGTATCCAACAGAAATGGTCATAGACGAAATTCAGAGAGCCTTAATTGTAAAACTATAATTCAAATTGGGCCTTGATAAAATATAAACATTGTAAAAAGTTGATTATGCATGATGGATTTTTACCATTTGTTTTTATTTATTTAAAAATATATCAAATGCTTCTTATTCGAAAGTTATTCTTTCATTCATTAATAAGAAGATATATGATTGTATTGGAGACTATTTACACTTATTGTTATTGTGGTGACTAAAAGATATTTTATTATTGACAACGGATAAAACGAAAGTGAAAGTGATTTATTTTTGGCGACAAAAATCATTCTATTTGCATTACACATAAAATTGAAACTTTCTGCATCGTTCATATTCTGCCCAACTTGTCCAATTGATCATTTAACTTATAAGTCAGTAGGATTTTAATCAGGAGAAAGATATAGTTTAAAATTATACTTGCTTGAACAACATGCACATCCAGTTTAATAAGTGTTCGATCAATAATAGTCCGGATAATGATCACGTGATTTGATCATACGCATACATGGATTTTCCGAAAATTAAATGTTCTATTGAAATTGATATGAAAAGTCATTGATATTATTAGAACATTATAAGCTGGGTTGCAATATCATTGGTTCGAATGAATTAATCAATGTATAATATAAATTCAATTAGTTTATTGTTTCGACGTACTCCCTGCAAATGTGAATACAATGCAAGTTTCCACAAATATTCATCAAAGTTGAAAGGGCGGCCAATGTATAGATAAAATTGACAACTGAAATGGGGATATGTCGCAGAGACAACAACCCCACCAAAGAAAAGACAACAGCTGAGGCCACCAATGGGTCTTCAAGCAGCGAGAAAATCACGCTACCGGTGGTTGTCATCAGCTGGCCCCTACATTAAATTATGTACTAGTTCAGTGAAATTGTATACTCTTTAGAGATGGTTAAACGTTACAAAAAAGAAACAAATGCATCGTTTAATCAGTTTTTACTTACCCTGTTTGAACTGTAAAAATGTAAACAAACTCAAATTATTACGCGGTAAAATAGCTTCTGTAGAAGATGTTGTAGGCACACAGGACTCGTGTTCATAAATAATTTTATTGTCAGTTCTTCGTCTACATCAGATGAATTTCAAATCGTGGCACTGTTAGAAAGGAGGGATTATACCTAATACACCTAAATGTGAGTAACTATTGCCTAAATTTAAGTTATGACGATTAAAATCTTTTCCTTTCGTCAGAATAAATCTTTTCTTGAGTAGGAAAATTATCAATAGATAATTGATTTAATGTTAACAAACGACGACTGACAAACTGTAAACGCATTTGTAGCGAGTGCAATGTTTGTCAAAGTTTATGCAAACTTTGCAAACGTATGTTTAAAACAAATGATATAAAAAAGAAGTAAAATCACAAAAACACTGAACTTAGAGGATAATCAATTCGGAAAGTCCATAATCACATGGCAAAATCAAATAACAAAACGCATAAAAAACGAATGGACAAGAACTGTAATATTCCTGACTTGGTACAGGCATTTTCAAATGTAGAAAATGGTGGATTAAACCTGGTTCTATAGCGCTAACCCTCTCACTTTAATGACAGTCTCATCAAATTGCGATACATTTACATTGATGCGTTAAATAAACAGACACAATAAATAAAATAGTCAAAATATGGGTACATCAGTAAACGTGTGCTCGCTGAACCGATTGTTTCGTTTGTATCAGAAAAGAATTCATATGCAAAATTTGGGGGTACGCTGGCAATTTGTATAGCGGTCATCGTGCCTTATCATGACGACCGCCATTACAATAAGAGTATATATGCTCCTTAAATGAAAATGCCAATATGCCAATTTCTATTTTGAATCAACAATTTGTCAGAATAAAGGTGAACTGTACATGTTTTTTTTAATTTTTTTTTTTTATCTTTTGTCCCTGTACAATTGAACGTTGTCTACTTTGAAACTTTCGCCCTTTTTAGTTTGAAAATCGGAAGCGTAACCGTAGTATAATTGCTATATAAAATAACGAAAAAAGTAAAAAGTCAAGATTCAAAATAGAAATACAGATACAAGAAGACATTGTTCATGATTTGTCCGCATAAAGGGAAACACCTTGCAGGTTGATTTTTAAAGTAAATTGACTTTTAACTTACCTGATTTCTAAAGTTTTCGGCCAATTTGTTTTTAAAACATGATGATTTCAACCTTCCCATTTCGAAAAAGTCATATTTTAGCATTTTTCCTTAGAATTATACATTTTGTTTTGTAAATATCCGGCGAAGGAAGTTTTCAAAGACGCATTAGTTTTAGATCTATGACGGTAAAAGTTTGAATTATCCGCAAATTTGATATAATTTATATTTTCAATCTAAAACTACTTGAAGAAATTTAATCAAAAGGGCCAAACTCACGTGGTGCAAATCATATGAACAAAGTACCTTGGATATGCCATATATGTATTTTCAAACGAGACCTTCACATATGGAAGAGAAAGTTTGAAGCGTATGTGTCACTCATTCTCCCTTAATGTTTTGTATCTTACCTCTGCAACTTTGAATACATTGTACAATTTGTTCTTCCTATTGTGTTTTTATACTAGATCGCCACTGGTGAGTCTTACGAAGACGAAACGCGCGTCTGCATACAATATGTTAAACCTCGTATCTTTGACGAGTTTTGTCTTAATTTCAGGTTTTGTAAGAATGAGAGGAGGTGTGACTGCAAACTTCTCAAATTGATCGTTTGTTCTAGTCCTATTTCTAAAGGAATATGATGATATAAACTGGACTATTAAATTCAGAAATGTCACCAGTGAACTCACTATATATGTTGCCGTAAACATGTTAAAATTGACCTATGATACAATTCAAAATGTGCCTATACCGAGTAAGAACATGGCAGTTGTTGTCCGTAAGATGTGTTAAAGCTTTTGATTACGGACTATCGGTTTTGAGTGTACCTCGGAGTGAAGTATTTTTGTGATTTAACTTTTTATATTCTGAATTTCTTTATTTTTTTGCAACTTTTGGTCTAAGAGCTTGTAATGAATCTACGTGTTTATAAATCGCTGGTTCAAATATTAAGGTTTCAGAAATATCATAGTGTCATTTATTAGCTATTTCTGTATTGCTATTTCTGTATTGGGCATGGTCTGTTTTTTTTAGGTAAGCTGTATTAGACCCGAGACTCGTACACTTCGGCCTAACTAAGAACCTAACCGCACCATAAGTAATACTTTACTAAAGTATTGCACCTTTCTGTCATACACAATGTTATTTTACTTTTTAAGATTTTTTGGATCAATGGACTATATTTACACAGAGACAATTTTTTACCAGCCATACTTCACTAAATGATCATTTTTAAAACCATAGTATATACTTTATAAAAAAGATTTAAATGTGTTGATTGGTTTATCATATTATCAAAAGTGTATAAATACTATCTGTTGTAAATACCTCTTTAAGGTAGGGTCCAAAGTTAACGAAATAGATAAACGAAGTCACGTCGTAAAAACTGTTCTTTCTTGAAATATTGATGACACATTCTGTTCGCTATGTACTTGAAATGGAATTGCTATTTTTTTTATTTTATAATACTGTTTTTTCATACAGCATACTCATGGAGTGGGTAAGATATTATTGCTTTGTCACCCTTTTTTGTCTCTATTTCATATGTTGTACTCTATTTTATTTGGTTAATTGTTCAAGTTTTAGGAATCTGAAATGGTTTCTATGTTTGTTGTTCATGTAATATATCATAGTATGCAATGATGTTTAGATGCACATTTGTGTATTGTTATTTGCGAGGTTCTTACGCTTTGGTTCTTTTAAATATAGTTTTTATATAGATGAACACGAAGTATGTCACACTTGGAGCATGATCTGTTTACCCGATCGGAGCACGGGAGATCATTCTGATCTCTTAAGTTTGTGGTGCTCAGTATTTTGTATTCTATATTGTGTTTGATATACTGTTGATTGACTTTTACTAGTGTTTCGTATTTTGCAATGACATCGACATCTAATCTGAATATCCTTTGGCATCTGCCCCTTTCTTATAGCATTATACATCACATATTTGATACATATGACGTGAGCCTGTTCTTTCATTTTGTTATTGTTCTATGATCAAATTTGTATTTTTGTCGACCATTTTTGCTAATGGGCTCTGTCAATACGCCTTTTTGTGTTTCCTTGATACATACGACGTAACTCTTTACTTGAAAATTCTGTCATTGTGTTATGTGCTGTTGTAAATTTTTGTATTCTTGTCTCTCATTTTTGCTGAAGATCTTCGTCTGTATGCCTATGTGTGCTTCTTTCTTAAATATTTTTTTAAGTGATAAAATCAATGATGACGGCTGTTTTTGACATTTTTATTATTATTATATCTGTTTGTTTTGTTCACACATCGTTGTCAATATGATGTAATTTAATGCGACTGTCATAGTTAGAGGTAAAGCTTGCTGTAAAACCAGGTTTTATCTTCTCTCTTCTTAACAAGAAAATGCCCGACTCTTTTTTTCACATTTTTTTAACACGTATCATAGAAAAAGATTCATTATAAATATATGCAACCTATCTTTAAAAGTGGAAAGTATTTCTACACCATTGTATATACCTCTAGTATATCACAGAGAGAACAGTATTCTGTAACCTTGTGTTGTCTTAAGTTTATTTAATTTTAGTATCTCAAACAAAACACTTTTATTATTATGATAGCCTAAATAAAATCACAGTTCCACAATCAAACAACTACCTGGATTATAATTTTTTTCGCTAAACTATTGTCATTGCATCATGATATTTCTGTACGTAACTTCACAATTGCAAAGTGCAACGACAATTAAACAGTAAAAAGTATTTATTCTATAAATCTGAGCGAACAAATATTAGTAATAAACGTTGTTTTCCAAAGAAATATACTAATTAATGAGATAACAAATGACGATGATAAAATGATAACATACTATCAAGACATAAGTTTAATTCAAATATCAAATTCTATACCGTTTTATATTTTAGAAACTACTACACCAGGAAATATATACGATACTGGAAAACAACCCATCCTTGCACAAAGAAAACATGGCCAGGAATGTAATTATAAAAACGTTTATGTTATATAATACTAATATTAATAATCATAATATAACTATGTCAAATTATGGTGTGCTTCCTTAAACATATGGTCTTTATACCCTCTTTTGTTTGTATAGGAAGGACGTTGCTGGACACAGTGCATTCCCTATAGCATTAAAGGCTATCTGTGTTGCCATAAAAAACGCTATATACAAGAAGGATTATTTGATTTAAAAACAGACAAAAAATTAACAAAGGCAAATAAATAATATAAGTACGATAAAAACAAAGACTGAAAAAGATCAATGACCGATGTCTTTTGTATTGTTTTTATCATGGTTTTGAATAACAATGACACTTAGTGTACATATGTGATGCTTCACTACGAAGCTAGGCAATTTAAAAAGTTCAAAAAGAGGCTTATCATTGTCGAAGGACATTAATACTTAATAAATAATATTCGATCTTAAAACAGTGATATCACATAAAAACAATCGAAAAGCAGATAAATTTGAAATGTTAAAGTGTAAAACTTTTACTTAAACCGTGGATTTGATTAAAGTTCTGAAATGAATGCAATGCCTGGAATTGCAACAAGACAACACTCAAAGTTTGGTTTGTAAGATGACAATGATGGTTGATTAACAACAGATCTTATCAGTGTTTCAAGTTATTATTTTTTTTTATAAAACAAAAAATTATTAGCCACGGATTTCCTTAAAAAAGTCCAAATTATACATGTTTTAACTTCCAATCTGCCTTTAATGATCTTAACCTTACTTCATCAAAGAGTATGGATGTGTAAATCGATATATTTAAAGAGCAGAGAACATCATGATATCTTAAAATCATGACCGCTAAAACAATAAGCGCGACACAGATATATGGTTTTGTTAATGTTTCAACTTTTGTAATGCTGATTTCAGTCGTTTTTCCTAAGACTCATGGGGGAGCAGTTTTATCATCGGATGCACACCCTTGATAATGAAGTACATACATGTATGTGAACGATCGTAATGTATCAAATGAGATGGATGTAAACGACATACAATGTTGCAGAAGTTTTGTTACTGCTGAGAATTGGGAAATGGAAAATGACGAAAGCCTTATGGGTTCATGTTTTTTTTAAATTGCGCATTGTTAATTACAGTTAATTGTTATCATTGAGATATTTTCGTGCTCGTGAAAAAAGGCAAACTACCTTGATGGTGCTGGTATTATTAAATTAAATAGATGAAATGTGAAAAAGGTGTGAATTATCATTTATAAATGTTTTAGTAAGGATATAACCCCATGCGAAACAAAAGTGTAAAATCATTCGTAGATGACCTAGTTCTCTGTCGGGGTGTCGTTCTTAGTATAGCAGCAACATCACTGCGATCTATTGAGACATACAACATTTCTATAAGGTAGTTCAGGGGTATACCGCCAACTTGAATTGTACAATCACAGTAAATAAACTAGTTCTTTGCCTAAATCTCCATATTTGGAGACAGATTGACAATTTATTGGTTACACTGTTTCTTTATATATAGAAAACTTATTCTAAATAGGCCATTAAAGAGGAGATTACTCTTTTAGTGCAAAATTTATACTAGACATATAGGGGAATTTTCATTTTTTACTTGTAGCAAGAAAACAAGTTCGGTGACACCATGTTTTCTTTTTGTTTTCTTATAATATATTATGAAACCTATATTCTCATATCATATTTCATAGTTGTGTCTCATAAATGCACATAAACGTGATTTTTTTCACGAACAATCTCAGCAAATTATAGTAAAATCTTCATTTTGGCAATAAACTCACCAAAGATACTAGGACTAAATGTTTTATATACGCCAGACGCGCGTTTCGTCTACAAAAGACTCATCAGTGAAGCTCGAATCCAAAAAAAGTTAATAGGCCAAATAAAGAACGAAGTTGAAGAGCATTCAGGACCAAAATTCCTAAAAGTTTTGCCTAATACAGAGTATAAGAAAATTTGGTCATTTTTTTCTATACCCCTGAGCTACCTTAAAATCAAATTAACATTAAAACGAAACTCTTTAAATTTTCTTAATATTTAACATAGTTACAATGTATGTATGTAAAACGATATTTTCTCCAAATTGATATTTAACAGATATTTGCAACATTGCTTTATTCTCTAATTTTCTCCGCTTTCAATATTTTTTTTAATTAATCGTGGATTTTTTCACGAGACATATGGCGATAGTAGAATAAGAACAAGGAAGAAATCAATCATACCATTAAATTAATGATATTATAATTATTAGATAAGATTAGTGCGAGTTGTATTATGCGCAGTTTATAAATTATATTCATTTGTACTTTTACGGAATATATAACACTTTGTTAAGGGCGGTGTTATCTCTAAGGTGACCTGAATCAAAATCCATGCATACATTAAGATAACGCTTTATCTACTTTTTTATTATGCATTGTCATTATCATAAAACATTTCTTTTTCTCCTAAAATAACGGTAGAATAATGTGTTTTCATAGCGCTAAACTCCCCCCCTTTTTTTTAGAGCAGAATATACGACAGAAAAGTTATCAAAGGTACCAGGATTATAATTTAAAACGCCAGACGCGCGTTTCGTCTACATAAGACTCATCAGTGGCACTCAGATCGAAATAGTTATAACGCCAAACAAGTAAAAAGCTGAAGATCATTGAGGACCCTAAATTCCCCAAAAAAGTTGTGCTAAATACGGCTGAGGTCATATATTCCTGGGATAAGAAAATCCTTTTTTTTTTTAGAAATATCCATATACATATATACTTTATTAAGGTTCGTTGATCCCTTGCAATGTGTTATGCAATTTTGACATTTTTCTCTGGCTATTCGTAAGGTTAATGACTACTTTCAAAGGTCGTACAGGACAATTTTGTTCCCTTTGCACCTGAAAAATATTTTCTCTGTTGTCAAATTTGATTCCTTTCTGAAGCATACTCATAGTTTGAAAATCTCCGATGATGTAAGTAGTCTGCTTTCCTGACAATATTATGAATTTGATAAGTAGATACATTACAAGTGAAGCTTGACAAATCGAAACAAAACTCCATTGAAGTAAATGTAACCATACGATAAGCAAATCGTGAGAATTCGCTTACTATCAGCTACCGTTGTTAAATTTCAACGAAAATTATGATAAACTTAGAGTTCTCCCCCCTCTATTGTAAAATCGAAATCAAATAAATGAGGTTGATGTCAAGTTACACCCCCCAAAAACTGCTCGTTTATTATATTACCAAACTGAAGTTTAAAAGCACGATTTGATATCAAGTGATTTTTACACTATTTGTAAACTTGTAATTATCAGTTATTTAATCAGTCAAAATTACATCATTGCAGTTTAAAATAAACATTGAATCTTTTTTGTCAAGATAAATGTTACATTAATAAACGCATGCCTTTATCTTTTCAGTGATTTTTAATAAACATGCAAATGTTCATTTTTTCATTTGTTTTAATCAAAAATGCATAGGCCGCTTTTTCCTCGCTAGTGCATCTTAGATGTGAATATTGGCAACATATTGTACATTTACAAAACAAGCAATCATGTCCTTACAATTTATCTATAATTTTCATAACTTTAAGCTATTATTAGAGACTGGTATACATTGTAGCTTGTCAGCTATACGAATTTCAGCAAAATATTTGGTGTGTTTTAAAAAGTTATTAAAGAAGAATCTCAAATTGTTTAGTAAATAAATATATTCACGATGGCATTGTCATGAGAAAGAGATTCATACTAGATTACGATTAGGGCTAATTGCCCCGAAATGACCACTATACAAATATTATCTAACATGACATAGGTTTTCGATTTTTGCCGAGGAAACCACATTCAATTTGAAAGCACTGAGCCCTGTTTAATACATTGACCGTTACATCTGATTTGTCAAGATATAATTATAGTAATGTTGCAGATTTTATCTTCCAACTATGTGAGTAAAAAATTCAAAAGAATATAGTGAAAATGTGTCTTGTGATACTAATTTAGAGCTGTTAAAGTGTGTATTTCGATATACTAAATCGTCAAACAGGTTTTCTCGAGAGATCAATACAGAGTACCTATGTGTACAATATATTTCATTGTAATGATAAAATAAAGGTAAGAAACACAACTACATATACTTAGATCATTTCATTTTGATTTATTAGGTCTTTCCACTTTTCGTGGAAAGACCTTTTGTTTTTCTTCTGATTATTTTTTTTTTTTTTTTTTTTTTTTTTTTTTTTTTTCTTCTGCCGTCTGAGATGCTTTTTTGTTTTACAACATATCTAATGGATGTTTGGCCAACGATGTTGTTCAGTAATGGAGGTTTCAAAACTCACCCTGTGTGACCGAACACTTATTCTTATAGGAGTTATCTCCCCGTGTCCCCTTTTTCTTGTTATCGCTATATCTCTAAAACCGTATAAGATTTTTACAAACTGTTTTCACCAAATTGTTCGTCTACTCTTAAGAATGATTTGTTTTACTTTGACTGAGGGAATCAGAAGACATCTTATGGGAGTTATTTCCCTTTGAAAATTTAAAATAAACGATATGTTGGGTTAATTCATACAGTATAAGTTGTAGAGGCCTACAGTCTTTTGATATGAAGTCCTTGGTCCAAATAAAGAGAATTGAGGTCAAGGTTAAAGGTCAAGGTCATGTTATAAATTTTGAATTTTGCTTGTTATCGTTATTCAAAAGAAACTGTAACAGTTAATGATATGATATGTTTGCAAAATCACTGTTTACAATAAGGCGCAACTTCAAATTAATCAGTCGAAGTGTTTTGGTTAACCCTTATAGGAGTTTTCTCCCCTTATGTATTTGAAATCATTATTTCTCCACAACCATACAAGTGATTGACCTCGGACCTTCTAATTTAAGTTCACTGACCCATGACCTTCAAATTGAGGTCAAGGTCAAAGGTCAAGGTCATGTTATAAATTTATAAAAATTTGATTTTTGCTTGTTATCGTTATTCAAAAGAAAATGTAACAGTTAATGATACGATGTGTTTGCCAAATTATTGTTTACAACAAGGGGCAACTTCAACCCATTTAAGTCGAAGTGTTTTGGTCAACCCTTTTATGAGTTTTCTCCACTTTTGTCTTTGAAATCGATATTTCTTTTCAACCATACAAGTGATTGACCTGGGGTCTTTTGATTTGAGATCACTGACCTATGACCTTGAAATTGAGGTCAAGGTCAATGGTCAACTTGACGTTCTAGATTTTGACCTTTGCTTTAAATTTGTTTTTGTTCATTATAAAACAATTAAGTCTTCTGCATATACTTATTAATCTTATTTTTCTATATCAGTTGAGGTACCAAATTACATCAACAAGGAGTGACCCTTTCTAACATCTTTTTCTCAATTTCATTCTAATTATCGAGGTGGAAAGACCTTCAATTGTTCTCTGAAGAATTGGTTTTTAATTATTATTTGTTTTTCTTACATGTTTTAAAACAAAAATCTATGTTAATCATGACTCTGGTTCCTCGTTTAAAGCCCAGACACCTCTATATACTATATTTTGTTCAACCAGAAGATATAGAAGCAAGCAAACGGTCAAAAATATAGTTTGTTAGATCATTGATTGAATTTTACTTTTGTCATGATTATCAATTTAAGATAAATAAAAATCAGGTAAAGGTCCGATACAGTGATAGCTATAATTGTAGACGACGACTTAAAGATAATGTTATTTTTTAAGTCTCAAAAGTATCGAATCTTAAATTGGGTTCAATTTCTGAACTGAGTGACATGGCCTGGAAGAAAGGCAAATAATGAAAATATCGATTTCTCAAATGAGCATTACCGTGTCAGACTGTTTCAGTTAATACATGTGTGATACGAAACTGTATAAAAAGTAAAATCACAACAATACTGAACTTAGAGGAAAATCAATTCGGAATGTCCATAATCACATGGCAAAATCAATTACCAAAACGCATCAAAAAGGAATGGACAAGAACTGTCATATTCCTGACTTGGTACAGGCATTTTCAAATGTAGAAAATGGTTGATTAAACCTGGTTTTATATCGCTAACCCTCTCACTTTGATGACAGTCTCGTCAACTTCCGTTATATTTACATTGATGCGTTAACTTAACAGACTCAATAAATAAAATAGTCAGAATATTGGTACATCAGTCATTATCGTATAACAATTTTAAAAGGAACAATTTAACAGAACACAAAAACATCTATCTACAAACACTTTCATTGATTTGTGTGTCTGACGTCATAAAATTTTATACGTCACATAGATTTGTCGTTCAATGTGCATACAAACAATTTTAAAATTTACCTAGGCAATGTTAGCATTCAGGTATGAAAAATCAAAAGTTTGTAATAATAAATTTCAGAAATAGAGCGAGATTTAAACTAGTCCAATAGTTATATATAGAATTTATAAGAATCCACAAATAGTTAATTCCACTACGCGATTGAATGATTTTGACGTTTGTGGTTCAACGTATATTGTAATTCATAATAGAAATATATCATAATGACATAAAATATAACAATATCAAACTGACGGGATCTTTTAAAGTATAGAGTCACGTTATAAGAAAGTATCATGATTATGTTGGCATACACTACAATATATTATGGAATTTTTAACGACTCTGTTGTTTATTCGTTTGGTCAACAAGGACTTTCAAAGGCACACCGACCTATGTGTTTTCTTTTTGAAAAGAGACTTACGATTTCGTCAATTAAGCACTTACATTTTTTTGTACATATTGTATCTGCATGTTATGTTTTTGGTCAAATTGAATCCTATTCAAAAGAAATAAAATAGCTAGAAAATGTTGACTTAAGCAGTTTGTTTTCATAATACAACTATCTGCGTGGAATGATAAGGGGGCCAAGTCCACTGTAGAAACAAAATCCCTCATTTGCGCATACATGTACTTCTTTCTTTTGGTATCGTTTGTCATGAGACTTTGAATAAAATATATATTTATCAGTCATACCAATTTTAAACAAATTAAGTCATCGCACGTGACTTTTTTATGTTGAAAAATACAGGCAAAGTTTTGATGTTTATACAGTGTCCTATATTTTGACTTTAGTGGATCTTTCAAAAGACGCACACTACACGTTATTTTTCACTTTTAAATATTGATGAGAGGCGGAATCAATATATCGATATTAACACATCTGAAAAAAGGCAATATATGGCCTCAATTTGAGAGTTCCAACTTTTATATATTTAAAAAGTATCATTTTGAAAAAAGCGTTTTACAAGGATCAACAATGCCATTTTCTTTAATACTTGTGTGTTTTTGCTGTTCATGTATTAATACCGTGTTATGCAAATACACCCTTTATTGCATAGCAATATAATATTTCCAACAGAAAGTAACAAAACGGTAGCGTGCAATAAATTCTAATATTGTACTAGTGCAATAAATCTTCAAAATTCATGACGTCATCAACGACAAAATGTTAGTTTAAACCAATTTTTACTTTGAAATATTATATTGCTACACGTATACAATAAAAGGGTTATTGCATGAATATTGGGGAATATTGTTCCTCGTAGAACATACATTGCACTTGCAAGCTCGTGCAATATAAAATTCTACTCGGGACAATATTCCCCAATATTCATGCAATAATCCTATAATTTCTTTTTGTGTTTTTATTATTATATTGAAATGAAATGGTTAAGCTCACTTCTACCAATTTCCAAACACTTATGAAACACAACATTTTGGTTTATTTTTTATTTATTTTTATGTAATATTGTGTTACCCATGTAATTTGTCAGATACTATATGTTGAACTTTGCTAGAGTTTTGTTAACGATTGTTTGGTCTCATCAACAAGCATGTCTATACCTTACTTGTGTTTATCTACATACTATCCATTCAATAAGAAGGCATTTGATTCTTTTTCATAATCATATATTGTTGTATTGTAAAGATGCTGGAGCCACGGAACTGTACAATATCCTGTCTATGGTTATGAAAATGTTTGTAGCAGTGGATGGAGGCATAACGGTAATCAGATCTGTAATATAGGTTAGTGATTTAAAATACATTGTATTGTAGTTTATTGAATATCTTAAACTTTAGTTTTTTCATAATATGCGAAATACAAGGAAAAGATTTAACTTGATGCATATCCCAAATTTGAATTCCTTCTTGAATATGAACTTTTTATCATACTTGGCCTTTTTACTTTTTATTTAGTGACGTGCCAGCTTACTTTACTTTTTCTCGTATTTAAATTCCATACAATAACCTGTTGTAACTCACACCCGTGTAATCGTTAGTTGTAGCTGGATAGTTGTGTAATTGCCAAACATATTAGATCTGTTTTTGTAGCTGGCACTGAGACAAAATTTGACTTAATTGGGTTTCATTGTGATCAAAACTATTTAAAGTAGTTGAAAAATATTCATAATCTATATTTGATTTTCAAAATGTTGTCGTCGGTTCCTATTCAAAGTAATAAAAAGTAAATGGAGTCTTTATCAGTACTTTTTTCATCCCGTATAACATTATCTAAAGTTTTTTGTATGTAAATGACCTTCTGATATAAACGTTTTCAATGTATCAATACCTTTGCGCAATTCAGACGACAAAAAAATATATTAGAAACAAACAAAGCCTATCACATCAAATTTCTATTTCTTCCGTTACCATAAGAAAGTTAAGATAAAAGGTCTAAAGATAACTTTATTGAAATATTGTTAAACGATAAAAATACTATCAAAAACTAAATATATAGGCTAACAAACAAGAAGGTTCTCACCTTTTCATTCAATATCTGATTACTTGTATAATGAGTGCTCGGCTATCTGCGGCTTTGCTGACTTGAGTTAAGTACTCAATATTGGAATCGATGATTAGCAAAATATTACATTTTTTTAATAGTCTTAGCTGGTTTACTCAACAATATATGACCGATTTATACAATGTTCTTTTTATTTCCAAATTAAATTTGAAGAGTATTTTATGTCAATGTGTTAAGATATGCACGTTGAGGAGTGGAGTTAGCATGTCAATAACTGCTAGTTGTCCTTTACTAATTTATTAATCATTATCCATTTGCTTTGTTTCTTTTGTTACCTATTCTTACATCGGACTCGTACATCTTAAACTTTAAACTTAGTTTTACTGTGCGTATTGCTGTGTTTTTGTTCATTCTACATTGGCTAGGAGCATAAGGGGGCGGGTTGAGGTCACACAAAACATGTTTAACCCCACTGAATTATTTTCAGACGTCAGGTGTCTCTTTTCTTCAAAAGACTGATCAGTGACGAGTGAATAAAAAGTATTTAAAACGACCCGATATAATACATAGTTAGAACCTAAAATTCAGATAGGTTTGGGCAAAAACATCTACAGTAAACTATTTCTTAAGTAGTAACACATATTAAAAGTATTTTGAAGAGTACAGAGTTTCGTAAACAAATATATAAATATAACCCTATCAATAAGATATTGTCGTCAGCATCTAAAATCAGCCAACTAGTATATAAAAACTAACATGCAAATATTTAAAAAATGCCGAAACAATGTAAGATCACGAAAAATCAGGTAAAAAACCCAACTTGTTATGCATGTTGAATTAGACGTAACAATTTCATTATACATTCATCAAGACTATTTCCATTTCAGCGATATGTTCTCCACCATGTATGCACGGAGGAACGTGTTATTCTCCAAATCGATGTAGGTGTGCAACTGGATACAAAGGCGAACTATGTGGTGGAGGTAATTGGTTTATAATTAGTTGGACAACCTACCATTTATGGAAGCATGTTTATATACATAATATTTGTTTAGTTATTCTAATAGTTTGAAAATAAAGACTCATTCTTTTGTCAAAATTTCCATTATAAGTTGCAAATTTTGCAGGTATACCGATGTTAGTTTAGATATTTTTTGCAAGTTAGAACTGGATATATAAGTGTGCAAGCAATTGAAATAAAAGAATTATTAAGGTACATACAAGTCGAACAAGTTCTTAGTAGCTCATTATTACCAGCTATACATGTATATATGTCACTCATCATTGTCAGTTGTATTCTTCAAATTTTGGAATAAAAATAGATATTTATGATAACATTATGACAATCAATGTTCTTTTATCGTAACAGTTCTCCAACATTGCTTAGTTTCAATTGCGAAACCTCGGTGTTTACAAACAAGTGATTACTGTAGCCTAGACCCTAGAAACATTGTAACAATTGCATATTGTCAGCTTCTTTTGATATACGAACAGCAAACATTGTTCCTTTTGATCTTATGGAAATGCTTATAATAAGACAATAATGTTTAAGGTAAGGAACAAAGTAATTCCGGCCCGTTTAAAAAGAACATAAAAGAAAGAAGTATATTTCTTAAAACAGAATAGTGCCTACGCATAGCTGTGTCTTTGTCAATAGATGACACATTGTATAGTTGTGGTATCAAATGAAAGTTTGTGGACTTGGGATCAATGTTTAAAGATTCTTGCGAATAATAAATAAGTAAAAGCCATTTTAATTTGAGAGCACAATTGCCCGGTTGTTCAGATCTACCTGTTTCGTACTGTCAAACTTCCGGGAAACGGTAGAAAAACGACCATTTTCTACCCTTTTAGAGTGGATGTTCAATATATATTTTTTAAAATTTCACACTACACACATATTTGCTCCTCTAAATTTACGGCAAAATCAAAAGACTTTTAATAGTTTGTTTCATTTTGGCTATAGAAGTGCAAACAAGATTAGTGGATATGTCTATTTAAATTGTCTACAAGAACTGACCTGATCATCAATAATAGATAGAACATATGCACATATTTAGTACAATGGCGTTAGATCTAATGTTTAGATCTTTCATTACAAGAACAACTTATTTTTAACAGTATCTTCATGTTCTCATCTCAAACCTTGTTATCCTGGGAAGTGTTATGGCAGTACATGTCGATGTTCAGAGGGATTTAATGGAGGAAGCTGCTTAACTTGTAAATATGATAACATTCACAAATTAGAAATACAGAATGAAATCCACATTTGTGTAAAGTTATAAACAAACAATGTAGATATGTTTGCTTAAGTATATATAGTTATCAAAGGTACCAGGATTATAATTTAGTACGCCAGACGCGCGTTTCGTCTACATAAGACTCATCAGTGACGTTCATATCGAAATATTTATAAAACCAAACTAGTAAATAGAATATACCATATATTATTTATCAATTACATGAAGTCATTACCCGAGTGATTCTACATCCTACGTATACATGTATGACAGTTAATGTCCTGCTTTAGGTAGGACACTGCTAGAATCAGCAAATTGTGTACAATTTAATGCAATGAATTATCAATTGAACCATTCGCACACAAAAATGTATGCAACAAATTACGATCGTAAAGTCGGCCTACATGCTACATTTAGTTCTCTCTTCAATTGGATAATTAGTATTAAATGTTTTCCAACAGTGCAAAGCCAAACGTTTTTACCAACTATTGAGAAGATCAATGCCACTTTTACCTATCATAGTGAAACGTTAAAAAGAGATGAATACAGTTATAAGTGTGATGCCACTCACATGACAAAGCCTGACATAACATGGACAAATCAAGGGAAATTCAATGTTCTTGAATTTTACCTTAAAGCCTCATTAGACGATACCTATGTATTTTCCCATAACCCAAGCACTGTTCCAAGTTATATCAGCACGGTGCAATTTGGGATCGTTTCTGCCACTGCATCTGTTGTCCACATGAAACTGAAAAATGGAGGTGAGATATGTTTATCGAATGTTAAGCCTAGGCTAATCGACGATCAACAGTTCTATTCGCAAAGATCCAGGCTTCAACTTATATTGTTCTAAAACCATTTATATTACTTTTCGATGTTTAGATCATTACACAACCAAATTGAATGAAAAAGATATAGTAAATTAGTTAGCAAATAATTGTTTTAAATAAAGGAATATAAATAAGGTATATTGGTGTTCAAAAGTCATAAATTGATTGAGAGAAAAAAATCATAGTTACAAATTACACCCGAGAGAAACCTACTAACTATAAGAGTAAAACCAAATCACAACAGGATTACTGAAGTCCAACAAAAACAAACTCCAACATATATAGACACGAGCTATTTGAATACAACTGCCTTATTCGTGACTTGGTACAGGACAATTTAAGAAAAAAGTATAAAGTGATAGTTAACGTTAACTGTAAGTACATCTGCAATTTTTTAACTTAATCTACGTGTATTTTTGTTTAAAACTACCTGTATTTGTAGTCTAGACCACTACACATCTTGGATTTGCAACTTGTTTATCATATTTCCAAAGTGTTGTTTAGTGTGCTATAACTGACAGTTAAACATATTTGAGATATTAACATCATGTGTTATTTGAAGATTATTACAAAGCCAAGACGGACAACCTGTCATGTTCAAAACCTTCTCCTACAAATCCAATAACCGATTTGTCCTGCAACTTAAACACCAGATATATTATACAGTTTGACTCCGGTGACAGGTAATAGCACAGTTTCGTATAATGTATTCGCCAAACATCATTTTTACATAATAATATTAGTGTATTAAACGAATTCCGTTTTCCTATTTATTCGTTTTTAACATGTTTTGGGATATGTTTTAACATGCTTTTATCGTTACACTAAACGCATTTGAGGCAAGTAAAAAAACAAGATGCAATGCAAAAGACCTATTTATTAGTCAACGTTCTTCACGATTATAATAGATGAATGCATTGTTCATCTATGTCATTTGTATGATATTATTATTTTCGGTATATATTTATGGAATCAACTTTGTTTTCTTTCTGATTAAATTCATTATTCAAGAAATAGTTGATGCCAGCTATACTTTTAACATTTTAGCCCTCGCTTTCGCTCGGGCAAAAATAATCACGAATGTAATGCCTACTCATGTTAATACTACAATAAAGTATAGCAAACTTCAATTATTTCGATTCTGATTATAGGACAATTAGTGTAATTTCTATGTCGTATATGTATAAGAGTAAAGCGTTTGTATAAAATCCTCCATGAACCTCCCTTTTTTGTTTGTAAACAAACAAAGGACTGACAATCGAGGAGTTTTGAACAGCATGCATGAACGATTGTCGTATCTAGGTCAAATTTGTCAATTTCGAACTGCAACACATTATAGTCATAACAATTAATTAGTAACAAGTGTATTATTTTAGAGTTTGGAAGTGTTTTAAGTAAATGAAATATACTATATGTATGCCAATTTGATAAAATTAATTATTCTGCAGTAGTCAATATACGCATGTTCAAACACATTTTATTGGATTTAGAGCATGTGTTTATTCACAAAGCGAACGAGGCACGTCATATTATAATTGTTTTTAAACTTTAAGAATAATACTTATAGAACAGGCGAAGATGAACAGATGAAGGTGATGATTTTTCTTATTGAGCGCTCATATCAATTTCTGTTGATATTAACTCGATTATATATATTTCAGAAACAAAATGGTATCGTATTCACATCAAAGTGTCTTTCAAATGCATTTAAATACTATAAAGATAAATAATGCGATTGAGATTTTTCTACAAATCTGCTTGCTAAAAAAAAAACAAAAATATTTGTACCCGAACACATGAGTATTAGCTAAAAAATACATAATTGTTCTTTATTTATGTGTTTTGCTTTTAAGTAGCTTTCCGTAACTGTGAGTACTCTCGAATTTCACTTGTTTGTGTTAATATGTCTCTTGATTGCGTTTATCCATTTCAATTGACATCTCATAGTGTGTCTTTTATGTTGTGATTTTATACTATTGTTTAAGGTAAGGGCGATGAAGAAGCTTGATTTTTAGTGGTTTATAAGTGTTTCTCGTTTCTCGTTTTTGACATATATTGGACCGTTGGTTTTCCCGTTTGAATGGTTTAACACTAGTATTTTTTGTGGCCCTTTATAGCTTGCTGTTCGGTGTGAACCAAGGCGAAGACCGTACTTTGTCCTAAAATGTTTTACTTTCACAAATTATGACTTGGATGGGGAGTTGTCTCATTAGCACTCATACCACATCTTCTTATTTCTATGTATTATTAAATTTTCTTTCAGGTACATGGTACATTTTTCAGTAAGTACTGGTGGATACAGGAATCTTCAAAATGGTCATAGTAACGTTGGACGAAATACCTACAATGCAATTAAGACTGAAAATTCGATGCAACTACATTTTGATTACGAAGATCCAATTCACTGTTCTGAAGATCACAATTGCACTTCGGGAGAAATTCCATTCCTTTTAAGTCACGATGTAACAAATGTAAGATATGCTTTCACGTGTATATTTGTATCGACTTAACAATTACGTACGTCAAAAATCAACGAAGAAGTTAGAAAATGACGGTACAAACAACTCAATTTTTGTTTAAGGAGGTACCTAACACTACAGGGAGATAACTCTGTAAAATCAGCTAAAAGTTTTAATAACGTTGTGTTGTTAATGTAATATTAAGCTTCTCAATGATCAAAATTAGTGTTTGTCAAACTGCTATATAAACAGTGTATTTTTTCTGATAAAATGGTTGGTTCAAATGTTTTGAATTTTTTATATTTTTATCAAAGGGCGAAAGTTAATACTTTGTCAAAATTTTATAAAAATTAAACGACCCAAATTAATTTAAGGGAAGGTGTTGGTACCACCTTAAGCGTCAACATGAAAAATACTTGATGCGTTAACAGGATATGTGGAACCTCCTTTGTATGTATCAGCCACAATGAGATCCCTCACTCAGCTATATTGTTAACTTTGCAATCGGCAACATTTCTGATGCTACAAAAAAAAACGTTTCAACAAAGTTTGCCAAATAAATATACATATATGCTACGGATTCGTAAAACTAGAACACACCTGGGATATTTCGGGTCCGTGGCTGAATTAAAGTATATAATTAAATGTAAGCCTTATTTTAGCCTGGATATTTAGTATTGGTATTGACATTGATTAAGTCATGCTGATTATTTGACATTGATAAAGTCATGCTGATTATTTGACATTAATAAATGCACAGTTTTCTCTGCTGTCAAAATCTTTCTGTGTGAACCCGTCGACCTGTAAATTATTATTGGTAATATTGATTATTTGGAAATCGAAAGGGCCTTGCATGGACACCATTGTCCTATATTAAAGTTATAAATTATAGGTGAATTCTTTGATTCGCTGTTTTACGTCATGCCGGCTAACAAAATGGAAACTGTACCTTTACGTCTTATTTTAAGTCTAGATTTTAAGTATTCGTATTGGCAGGTTATAAATTCATACTGATTAAAATATGACAATAGGAAACACTTTGACATTGATTGAATTTAGTAGCGTCAACCCCTGTGACTTTGACTCGTGTATAAAGCAAATCCTAAGTTCACCGTTTAGTGGTGCGCCTGTCAGATGCCGCACGTATATATAAGGTAATAGGTAACAGGCAAATATTCTATTGGTATCGGTATCGGTTTCAACCAGGAACTTGTTAATTATTGACTATATTAATTATATGGAAAACAAAAGGGTCTGGAGTGGTGTAATTGTTAATCAACACCAGTTGTCCTTTATTAGCTATATACAAAGTTGAATTCTTTGATTGTCGTTTCTACCCCATGACGGCTAACATTGGACCTCTTTTATTTAGTATTATAGATACCAATGACTTATATTACGATTTTAATCATGTATATAATAGACATATATATAGATACTCATACTTTTTTCTCTGACAAACAATATGCCAACTTACTTTTTTTAAAATAAGATAAGATTCTAAGTTTCTATTCCAACTGACTGATTACTAAATGGCCGCAAAAATATATCACATTGGACATCTTATATGTAATAAAAACATTGTATTCTTACAAAACTCAATATCAGTTCATTGATAACAGATTCTAATCATTTTCTGGTTTCAATATTTACGAATATTGAAACCATATGAACATGAATTGGTTTACTCTTATTAGTATTAATAACAAAATAAGTGTCTCATCCAAATGTGAAAGCAGAGCATGGAAAGCGCATGGGTCCGTGTATATCTGCGTCCATTCGTTTTTCGTTTTGAAATATCAAAAACAAAAAACAAAAAACGAAAGTGTTTTCATTTTTCGTTTTTGATTTCTTAAAAACAAAAATGAAAAACAAAAGTGTTTTCGTTTTTCGTTTTTGATTTCACAAACAAAAAACGAAAAACAAAAGTATTTTCATTTTTCAATTTTGATTTCTCAAAAACTAAAATCGAAAAATGAAAGTGTTTTCATTTTTCATTTTTGATTTCACAAAAACAAAAAACGAAAAACGAAAGTGTATTTATGTTATCTTTCCAACACAGTTTAATTGTCATTCAAAAAATGACAATGTTGTCATTTGTCATTCATTTAAAGGTCGTTAAAGTATACATGCACAGCGGTTGTCAGATCAATACTACTTTAATCGAAGATAATGTCGACGGATGCAAAAGTCTTTATCAATCTAAACAATAAGGGTTCGTGATCTTTACTTTTAAGTTTGGAGAGGTTAATCTAAGATGATAATATTGTAGCGTAACTAGCCTCTTTTACAAATAAAGCAAACTATATATTGTTGGCGAGGGAAGGGCTCAAGGACTCCAGAAGAACTGGAAAAAATGATACAAAATCTTTCACACCCTTTCTTAATCTAAAGCGCAAGTTTTAATTTATCTATTTTATTATGTTCTGGTCTCGGAGCAAAATATATAGATACATTGTAAGACTTTTAGTATTTACATGTATGAACAATATCAAAAGACATATGTAGGATGATGAAAAAAATAATGTAATCCACAAAGTCAAGTGTGTGGCTATTGTTAGTTTAAACATATTTATTAATAGTGGATTGGAAACTTTCTCACCGGAACGGTGATCGAACCAGGAACTTATGTTTTTGTATAGTCCGATGCACTAACCTATGTTACTTTTGTATAATGAGGATCAATGGTCTAGTTCCTCGTTGAAGACCCTCCAGCTCCTTTCAAGATGAAGAACAGGCATAAAAGCCCTGTTCATTAATAATTTGTATTTTTTCTATATATTGTGTGCGATTTTGTCCCGTGTACATTTACTCCACATCTCTTTATTTTCTATTTCGGACCTGGACACGGCTCAATGCTAGTTTAGACCTCCAATGTTATAGGTCATATGTTTTTTTTAAAATTATTTGATGCCGTGGGATTGGGATTTTTAGATTTAATGTAAACCATGTCAGGTTTTTAACTTGTATTTACAGCAAAGATAGCCAGTTTTGTGTTCTGTAATATACTGTAACAGTTTAATTTTACTTGTCCGGTCGCATCGGAACTGCTCCAAACATCTTCCGAACAATATCTGGACGTCGGTTTCGTGGGCATGTACAATTGCTAAACCACACATGAACGTTCTCTAGTCTTCGTAGATCTATTCCAACTTGAAGTCTTTTTGAGTCTACGACAAGCAGAATATGATATTTTATACCATTAAATATTGAAGCCATAGTCATGAAGATCGATTACTTGATTGATGTTCCGTTAACGTAGCCGCAGAACAAAAACGCGAGAGCTACTTTTGAATATTTCTACAATTTTAAGTAGTTTTCCACTCACAAACACAATAATATTTTCAACATTTATTAATTTTTTTTTTTTTTTTACACTTTTTAACTTTTATGTTGTTTTAAAATATCAATTTGACTTGAATTTGGGATCCCGCTAACATGTTTAACCCCGCCACATTCAAAATGTATGTGCCTGTCCCAAGTCAGGAGCCTGTAATTCAGTGGTTGTCGTTTGTTTATGTGTTACATTTTTTGTTTTTTGTCAATTTTTGTGCATAAATAAGTTAGTTTTCTTGTTTGAATGGTTTTACATTGTCATTTCGGGGCCTTTTATATTAGACTACGCGGTATGGGCTTTGCTCTTTAATTGTTGAATGCCGTACGATGACCTATAGTTGATAATTTCTGTGTTATGATGGTCTCTTGTGGAGAGTTGTCGCATTGACAATCATACCACATCTTCTTTTTTATATTTATATGAGTATATTAAATAAACATGTATATACCAAGCTAAGTCAGTTTATATCTTGTTTTTCGTCTGACTATACAAAAGGCGAGGAGAGCTACTTGATAGATCAGGTTGACTGATAAGCTGTCTATATAAAGTAATGGGACAATGCATGGCATGAAGACATCACCAAATCACCGTATGCAATACTCAAAAAGACATCCAGAGCTTACCATATAGTCGTCAACTACCCATCAACAGGCCGTGAGATTTGGTTGGCTCTTAACTCAAATCCAAGAGCACAGCAAAATGTCAAAATATTCTATTCAAACTGGGTGACCTGGGAGAAAAATATTGAAATTTGCAAAAGAAACACACACACCCCTCAACTTTTAATAAGGAGATTTGGTATTAATGCAAATGAGTCAACTATCCAACAAAGTTCAAATGTAGTGGATGTAAGCAATTATATATAGGCAACCATATAATCTTCAACAATGAGAAAAACACACGGTATTGTCGGCTACTATGGTCCATGAATTGAAAAATATGAAACAGCTCAATTGAGAAAAATAACAGCCTATTTTAAAACAACATGAATTACGAAAAACACATATAAAAGACATCAACAAACGAAAACCATTGAACTACATGCTCCTGAGTTGGAGCAGGCACATGCAATATATTGTGGCGTTTAACATGCTTGTAAACAGCCGGGACAGTTTTGTTACAACACAGCATAAGAACAAACTATAAAAATCAGTGGAAAAGGGCTTAACGTATGAGATCGATACAAAACAGAAGGAAAAAAAAGGTCTAACAAAAACACATACCGAATGTGGCAGGGTATTTTTACCTCGTTTTCAAACAATCAAAGTACTGAAGTACTGAACATCGAATGACTGCAAGTTCTTTTGGATTGTCACAAGCACTTGTCTCAGAAAAAAAATCTCATCTCTATACTTGAAAGTGAAGTTAATGTACAGATATATTGTTTTGGAAACTCAGTACACATATTCTATATCATATGATCTTTTTAATTTCAATGCCAAATATAGAGTTCTGACCCTCAATTCCACGGTCCACTAGACATGGAAAATGATAGTGCGAGTGGGGCATTTATGTGGTATGGACATATTCTTATTCAAATCCTTTATTAAAGAAGTCAGTAAATTTACTACAGATAACACTACATTTGTAAATTAGACGAACTAATCTAATCAAAATGTATATCTCTGATTTCGTAATACTTATGTGTATGAGAAAATTAATATATATATTAATTTTAATAAGATTGTTGAACGAACGTGTTCAATCTTAGGATTTTATTCTTGTCAATTTTTCCAACCGAGCAGAGCGAGTCGAAAACAATTAAATAGACGTCTTTCAAGCCAAAGTTAATATGTTTGCTATACACACATCACTGGGGTAAAGCTGATGACCGTAACTGCATTCACGGTCATCCCAAGATGTCGGATGAAAAATTAGGTCAGTTTCTGTATTGTCTGTTAAAGTGTTTCTATATCATTTTCTTTACAAATCATACATTGAAACGATGTAAATTTATAAAAGAATCACTCGGAAATCACTAATTACTTCTGAGAAATGTGCATGAAACGGGAAATTCGATTTGAAAAAATCGCCAAGATGACCGTAAATCACAATCGAGATGACCGTAACAGAATCAGCGATTCATAACAAGGCTGACCGTAACTGCTTTTAAGATGACCGTAATTTGTAAATGATGACCGTAACTTTTAAAGGATGACCCTCAATACTAAGAAATATCCGTAATTATATAACTATCTTTTTGTATCAAATGATTGCCAAAAGACATGCAAATGAACAGGAAGGAAAAACATGCCACAAAAGCGCGATAAAATGACACCTTACAAGCATAATAAAAAAAAATGGGGTGCACAGCCTTCAACTGCTCGACAAAAGATGTTTGTTTGTTTCTGGGATTCCTTTTAATGACATATAATAAATACACATTTCTAAAAATGCCAAAAATTGCATGTACATCCATTGATATTATATCGTCTTTCATTTTGTCGTGCAAATAAAATAACAGAAATATTTTGAAAATATCATTCGAATAAACTAGTGAAGGTGAGCTCCAGCAAAGTAGATCCT